>NC_046192.1:5672394-5977269 GCF_011004875.1 Balearica regulorum gibbericeps | reverse complement strand
TTCTTACAAGTGTAGTTTGTCAGGTCTCAGGAAATAGGAAAAAAGAAGCAGTAGACTAGGGCCTTAAAACTGAACAAAAAAGCAGTTTTCACCTTTTTCTTTTAACATGGAAATCTGTCTGTCCTTGAAGCTGTTGTACTTCAGTAAGCGGAGGGGAAAACCACTGATTTTTCACACCTCCCACAAACGTAATGGCACACAAGCAGCAGCCTGCCCTTGGCAGCACTTCTGGGCATGAGCAGGGTGCCACAGAGCAGGCTGCGTGGTGGCAGCGTCCGTCAGCCAACATAGGATCTCTCATGCCTGTAGGATGCCCCTTGCCCCGCGGGAAGCTGGCCGCTGTGTGTGGGTCCAGGGCTGGGGCCCAAAGCGCTGGCTAATAGAGGAGTTGCAGAAGTGGTGAGCTGGGGTGAGGAGAAGATAAATGGCAAGACGTGGTTGCTTCGAAACACCTGCATCTTGGGCAAGCTTTGAGACTTGCCACGAGGTCTGCAAGCGTGCCCTTGCCTCCCCACGAAGCTGTCTCTCGTGGTTGAAATGAGTAAGCAGTGTGACCTTCAGTACAGGCAGTGTGCATAAAAGCAACTGGGCATGGTGTGGAGGAGGTGCCAGATACTGGGTGAGGGGTTTTCTGCAGTGAAGTGTGTCAGATGGTATAGATCAGACAATGTAGATGACATCCTGGTGCCCCAGAGCAGATTTACTGCAGGTCTGTTCAACTTGAGTGTGTGCAGTCCGGCGGTGGCTGAGTTCACTCCTGGGAGCATGAGTCCTCACCTCAGAGCAGCGGGTGCTGGGGAGAGCAGTGCCATCCCTATGACCAGTTGACGAGGCAGAAATGGCAGCAATTTTAAAAATAAGCAAACTGAAAATCCGTGGTTCCAGCATGAGTTTGGCTCTGCTGATCCCTCTGTCATGCAGTATGCTGCAGTGAGTGCTGTCAACATTTCTTTTATTTTCTAGAAATTTTAAAGTGAAATAAATTAGAGTAAAATTTCAGACAGGGCCAAAGGCAATGAATTGTGCCACCCCAGGGACACAGAATCGCCTCGCAGAACCTGAGCTACACCGGCTGCTTGGCTACCGCCTGTCTGGTTCACCCTTTTTGCTTCCCATGTTTCCAGCACTAGATGGGGAGCAGTCTGCACAGCGGAGGATCATGTCTCTCTTCTTAAGTCATTCTGACTTCCTCAGATGAAAGACATTATATAAATATGACTATTCTTAGTCTGGCAAGGTGTGCTTCAGTGCTAACGCTTGTTTTAGTCTGTGTATTGGCCTGACATTAAAAAGATAAACAGAAGATTGCCTGCAGGAACTTGATATGTCTTTCCAGTTTTCCAGCTAACACTGAGGTTACAGAACTGCAAAAGCGCATCACACAGTGATATTTTGTGGCAAGCAGTTTCTAGGAGTGATATTCCAATGCAAATAGCTCTCTTGCCAACAGAAACTCATTTCAATTATATGTTTAGAAGCAGCACAGGATCCCTCACCTAATATTCTCCATGGACTCATGTTTCCTAACTTAAAAAAAGTAGGTGGTTTTTGTTTGCTTCTCTTTCCCACACACCTTACAGGAGAAATAGTTTTAGCTGTTTTCAAAAGCAGTCACTGAAGCTGAAGGAAGCCCTAGCCTATGCAGACCCATCTCAGCATCCATCCCCGTGACAGTGGTCACCTCTGCTGAGTAGCAAGACGGGCACTGCACGGTGTGCCCAGCGCCGAGCCCTGCCCAAGAAGCAGGGTCTGTCTCCTGTGCGAGAGCCGGGTGGGAGCCGCGATGTGAGAGGCAGTGGCAAAGGACATGGCTTGAGAGTGCTGGGTGGGCATGCACACACAGCAGCTTGGGGACACCTCTGGGGAGATAGACAATATCTTGCCTTGGGCAGGAAGAGGGGTTGAAGGGGTTTTCAGTGCCTCCTGTGGTTTTTATTCTAGGAGCAGATTTGCACCTTTGGACTGAAGCCACCTTGGGCTGCCCAGGCAGATCCTTCCCATGGCAGCAGGCTCAGCTGACCCTCTGCAATTACCACCACATGCTGCAGCATCCTCTCCTCCTCTTCCCCTGGCTCTTCCTTCCCCCATACAGACACAGTGGGCTTCAAGAGTAAGAGAAGAAGCTGCTACCCCTTTTAGTGTCTGAGCCTTTGAGCAGTTCTCTCCACGATCCGTATTTTGTCAGTGCTGGGAGAGCAGCCAGAGCAAAGAGTGTGTGTGTAGGTTGTCTCTGTTTCTCTATATGCTTAGCAAGCATCCTAATTTGAAATCTAACCAAGCCAGCTTTCCCATTTGTACTGTTGTGTAAATAACAGAGAGGGGCAGATTTCTTTTCAATTTGCTCAGAGCAAGCACATTTCTGCCCCTCTTTGTCAAGACAGTTCCCCTTGGGAGAAATTTAGTGCCTTTTGGTGTGTGGTAGCCAAGGTCTCATCGTCCTCCTGGCTCCATAAAGCAGTTGTCCAAGCTACTGCCATTTGCCACTACGATGCTGAGCAGATCCCTGCAGGTTCTCATGGCAGCTGCCAGAGTCATCTCAGGAGGTCTGTATGCAGGGCCGGTGGGTTTTCACCTGTTAGACTTGCCAGTTCCTCAAAGGACACTGCTTCTCCACAGCTTCTCTCCTTGCCTTCGGGTGGAAGGGTGGAGAGCACACCCAAGATTCGTGGGAATGAATTAGTCTAAAGTGGAAAATGTTCTGAACATGAGAGGGAAAACACCTGCAAAAACACCTCTCATTTTGATGAGACAGAAGTCTGTACCTTTGAGCAGCATTGGTTTTATCTTTTGTTCATTTGCGTGCATTTTGGACAGGTTAAGTCGTGGTGTTGGAGAATAACCTTTGAGTAAAATATTGCTTAGAGCAGCACGCAAAGATGTGAGGGTTAGGACTATATCTCTGAAGATCAGTTTCAGTCTTCAAACTTGTTTCAACTTCATTTTGTGATCTGGAGGCTGCCTTAGGCAGTGAGGTGGCTGTTCTTCTCACTTTGCAGATTTCTGAACACTTGAAATTACTTGATATGATAAACTGCTAGAGTGGCATTTATTAAGCTTTGTGAGTAAAACTCACAAAGAAGAAATGGTGGCTGATCATTTTCACATGGAAAAACTGTCTGGTTTATGGTTTTTAACTAATGTATTTAATCATAATGAAATTATGTTGGACTGCCTCTACAGGGTGCGTATCCACCTATGCTCACCACAGCTCCTTGTAGAAGGCAGCAGACCATCAGTGCTTTGATCTAGGCTTGGATCCTTCCTCAGGTGCTCTCCAGCTTGTAAATCATGTAGTATCGTACAAGCAATTTTATGAAGGCTATAAAAATAAATTCCATATTAGATCCTCTACTAAACCATTTGTATTCCTTTTTTTTTTTTTTTTTTTGTTAAAAATCATTTAGATATGTTATTTCAAAGGGACTTTGGGGCAATATTACTTTTCAAAAAGTCCACCGTTATTCTGACAGTACTTTTCTAGCATTAGAAATTAGTGGGGTGGAACTGATCTGAAGTTCAGTGCTCAAGCAGGCCTGCGAAATAGAAGGTGATACAACCCACCAGGCAAAGGGACAGGAAAAGAGTTTGGGGAACAAAACCCTGTGTGGTTTTAATGTGTCTTTTTGGTAAGGGGTTTTTTTTTCGTTTTTTGCATTTTTTTCCTTCCTTTTGTCCAAACTACTTTTACACTTTATGATCTTTCAATTGCTGCGTGCGTCTACAAAATACAGCTAGGGGATCACATTCACTATTGAACAAACACTAATTGTAGGATGTTGATGGAGTAATCTGCCAGTGATAAAAATGCCCTTGAGAGTAGCCACCCCTCTCCTGTGTTGTGAAGACCTCTGGGGTTTGGCCCAGCTGACTTGACTGGATAAAAACAAAACCACTTTTTGTGAATATTCTCACCTGGCTGTCCTGAAAGAGCCTTGTCCAGGAAAATTAAGATTAAATACAGCTGCTCTTTAAGGACTGCGGTTGATTGCATCAGTTTTTGCTCAATTCACAGAAGACAGCAAAACTGAAAATGTAATTTTTAAAGGGATTATTTTGGGTAGTTTTGGTTAGCACTTGATTTATTTAATTTTTTCCGCACTAGGACAATGCTTCTTTGACTTTACAGTACAACTATGACCCTGGGAGGAGATCTGGGTGTGTGAGGTGTTCGTGTTCAGGTTCCTACCATTTTTCTTTGTATTAAGAATAACATCAAGACAGAAGAAACCTCTTCTGTTGTGCAGTCTGAACATAGAAATTGTGAACTTGTGTATTGACTCAGGAAGGCTTTTGTTGTTGGTTATAAAATATAAAATACTTTTCAGCTTTATTCTTCAACAAAATTCTTGTGCACCTTCTCCAGCTGTGTGAGGTTTATCGTTGCTTTTGTCCTGCTATAAGAATACAACCAGCTGGAGATTCTCTAGAGTTAACAGTAAATTTTGTAGAGGAGCCTGTATGTAAAATTCTGATTTAGAAAGAACTGTAATCTTAGCTGCAGGTCAAGGACAGAATTTAAGTGTATTATTTAAATTTAAGTTCATCTTGAAAAGCAGTGAATTGAAAGTGACACCTTGCTCAAAAGATCTGCTCTTTTTGTGATAAAAAATTTGACTATTGTAGTAGCCCTGTAAAACAGACACAGCTGGGCTCTCTTCCTTCTTTCTCTTTTTTTCAGAAATTTCAAATATGCTTAGACAGGGTGCTCTCATTTAAATATATAACAGGCAAAATTTAGACAAATGGAGTTATATATAAAATAACTTTTGGCCAACAAAGAAGTGGCACTGTTGGTAATAAATGGGAAGAAAGTAGTCCAATTTAACTTTCAGATTCTGTTCTCCAAGTTTGCTGTCATGTATGACATGAGCAGACTGAGTCTGCAGAACAGTCGTACGTAGAGAGTCCCACTACTCCCCAATATGACAGCTAATTTTTCATAAACTCACTTTTTTTTTCCTTCTTTGAAAAAAATTACATCAATTTCTTTCTGTAAGTGGAAGTTTCTCCCTGCCTGAGTGTGCTGGAACTCTACCACTGAGCGAATGCCATCTCCCTAGCTCTCCCCCACCCACACGTACGAGAGTCCCTAAACACTTTTCCTCTCTGCCTACTGCATATGTGCACTTATTCTTTTGAAGGTTAGAAAATTATCTTTTCCAAGTACTTAGTGATAAATGAGTTGAAGACAAAGGTAGTGCTTCATTAGTCCTGTCTTTAATTATCATAGCCTTGTGTGATGGCTCGCAGTTGCTGCTGCCTAGTAATTTTTAGGCAGCTAGCGTATTTCCTCAGTCTTGCGCTGTGCTTGCAATAGAGCTATTGACAACCAGTGCTATAACATCAGCAGCACTAAGAGGTGGCTTTTTGCCTCAGAGGAGGAAAAAAATACACAAACTTGCATTTGCTGAGAATTATGGAGCAGTAGAAAGGGACCTCTGGAGCCAGTTTCCTTCTCCAACACTAGGTCAGATCAGCCATGACTTTGGCTATGTCTTGGAAACCTCTGTGAGAGGATATCACAAAGTTTTCCTGGGTAACTCCTTCCAGTGCTGCATTGCCCTCCTAGTGAAGCAGTTTTTGCAATATTAAACCTGAACCAAGGGCCATTACTCCTTGTTATATTGTTGGGAACTACTGGGCAGTGGTTGGCTCCTTCATCTCTATCACTACCTTCCAGCATGCTGGATGAAACCAGTTCAGCTCCCTCAGCCTTTCCTTGCAGACCTGTGCCCAAGATCCCCAACCATCCTGCAAACCATCTGCTTGAACCTCTCTGGCTTCTCCCTATTTCTCTTGAACTGTGAGGCCTAGAGCTGAACATCCTATTCCAGTGAAGCCTCGTCAGGTTCGGTTCGTTCGTTCATTCTTTCTTGACCCCATTTTTAGTGAATCCTGGTATCAATTTACCATATTTGCACAGAGGGGGCACCACTGGCTTGTATCAAGCCTGGTGCCCTTTTGGGAGGACATCTACGTCAGACCTGCTTTCCCAGCCTGTGCTGGCCCACAGGGTTGTAGTGCCATGGGTACAGTACTCTAAGTTTCTCCTTTTTTGCCCTTCAAAAGGCTTCTTCTCCCTCATCCTGGGGTTTATAGGACCTCTGGAGTGAGGCCTTGCCATCTTAGCCATACAACTGGTTTAGTGTTGTGGACAGGCTTGCAGAGGGTGTGCGCCCTATCATCACCCATTGCATCTGCATGAAAAGCTTTAAATGAAAAGGCTGGTGTTATACTTTGTACCTTGAAGCGCTGTGCTTTTGCACAGTCAAAAAATTGCACTGATGGTAATGTAAATTTTCAGATAGTTGGTGTCGTGGTTTTACCCATCAGGCAGCTAAAACAACCGCACAGCCGTTTGCTCACTCCACCCCCCCCCCCCCCCGAGTAGAGAGGAGAATTGAAGAAAAAAAAGGTAAAACTCATGAGTTGAGATAAAGACAGTTTAATGTGACAGAAAGGGTAATAAAAGATGATAATGATAATAATAATGATATAATAATAAAGGTAATAAAAGATGATAATAATGATAAAAGAACATGTAAAACAAGTGCTGCACAGCACAATTGCCCACTCCCTGCAGACCACCAATGCCCAGCCAGTTCCCGAGCCATGGTCTAAACCCCTGACCAGCTTTCCTGAAGTTATAAACTCAGCATGACGTCATATGATATGGAATATCTCTTTGGTCAGTTGGGGTCAGCCGTCCTGGCCGTGTCCCCTCCCAACTTCTTGTGTACTCCCAGCCTACTCGCTGGTAGGGCGGTATGAGAAGCTGAAAAGTCCTTGACTTGGTTGTTGCTAGGCAATGTTTACACCAAAACATCCGTGTATTATAAACAGTATTCTCATCTTAAATCCAGAACACAGCACTATACCCGCTACTAGGAAGAAAACTAACTCTGTCCCGGCCAAAACCAGGACAGTCGGCTAATCATAAAAGCAAGAGCTCAGAGCGTTTTGGAGGAAAGATTGTAGGGAATTTATTGGGGATTGTCAAGAATTTATGGCGAGGATTTCCACAGAAAAGATATTAAATTATCCTGACTTCTGGGTGTGATGATCTTGTTTTTACTTTTTCTATGTATTACTGCTTATTCAGTTGTTCTTGGTTGCCACAGTTACAAACCTGAAGTAGTTCCTGGGAAGGAAAATCTCCAACTAAGTCTTGGAGCTCTTTTAAGGAGAAAATGGTAACAATTTATGATTAAATAGGCAGATAAGAATCATATGCTGTCAGACTGGGGAATGAAAATGTATTTTCAAATCATACACTTCATATATACAGTTTATTTAGCAGACTGTGTTCTTTCTCACACGTATATTTGATATGCAAAGTAATGTGAAAGGTGCAAAAAAGAAAGGTTAACTCATATTGAAAAGGCTGCAAGTTTCTGAATGATCGAGGCAGTAGCAAGTAATGTTTTGAAAACCTACTGTTTTGGAAAGCACTTCCTCTTGCCCGTCTGCAAATAATGGTGAAGGTAATGATAAAAACCTTTCTTTGCCTCTGAGCTCTTTGCGTGCCTCAGCTGTGATCATAGTGTTAGTACTACCAAGTTTTAAAATATTAGGTCCAGTATTAGATATGTGAAGCTGCCCACTTGCACAATCAATCATTTCTATGGAAATTAATTGATGGCAAATTGTATTTTCAAAATACTGCCCCCCTTTCTTTTTAATTTGCTCCAGACAGAAGGTAATTTCTTTTCACGTTTTGAATAAAGCCAACATCTGCCCCAGAATGGACTTGATTACAAGCAATCTTAGACCATTTTTACAGCTGTTTTTAAAAGGCACAGAAATGGCTTTCTTGATGTGAAAGTGTTTCTGGCTAAGAGCACGAACCATGCCAACATAACGGTACCAGAAATGGATGGCTTAAATTGCAACAGAGAAACTTTTATTTTAGACTCAGAGCCAAACTTGCAAATGGCATAAGGGTGGTGACATACCAGAAGTGCTGACCAAGAAACATTGAGCCATGTCCAGAGATGTTTTGTGAAATGTCCAGTACAGGCTAGAAGGACTTCTCTAAGGAATAAGGTGGATAGAGCTGGTCCAGTCTTACAGCTGGGAGCGAGGAGTGTATCAGACAAATGCTCATTATTTTTCTGTGATGTATTCCAAGAAAGAATGAGGAGAGAGGCAGAAGAATTTCATACATGTATCATATCTTTGATAGAAGTACAGTTAATCACATACAGTCTTTCACTAAATGCCATATTTGAAGGGGTTATTTTTGGTTTTCATGTGCAAAACCAGTTTTAAAACTGTGGGAGAAAACCATGCTGATTCCTCAGCAAAGATAATCAGAAATGTTTGTTGCTCAAGGAATTGCTGGTACCCAAGATACTCCATTGGGGTTGTATACTCGGTTGCCCGTCTTCCATGGAAGAGCAGGGGCTTCTGTGCTGTGTAGCAGCTCTGACCAGTGTATAATGCTTACAGGAGGGAGGATTCACTATTATCCCAGTCTGGCCAAGCTGCTCAAAGCAAATGAGCTCTGACAGTGACATTCTCTAAGCTTTACAGAAGGAAAGAGCAGAGTCAGACTTTTGGCCTGATACTGCCTTTTAACTCTCAGATACCTTCTAAGTTAGAAAGAAGGTTTTGAGTAGTTGTTTCTATGTTTGGCCCTTAGCAACAACTTTCTGGTTATATGTTGGCAAAGGAAAACTGGTGCAACGACAAAGGTTGATTTTAACTGGCACTCCATGATCTGGGTAATTTTCCTCTGGCAAGCCTTTCACATTTAGTAGATAGCGTCAAGGGTAATGCTTCTTTTGGTGTCACTCGGTCACTTTGCTAATGCTTGTTCTTTTTTCCAACATTTTTCTTCTATTATCTTTAAAGGGAAGAAGAATATGGAACATGTTCGCATTCACTAGAAAAACATTGTCCTTCTCCCTCCTGCACTCTCCTTGCCGTGACCAAGGTGACCTTACTGCTACATCAGGGATAATGCTGTCGATGTCCTGTGAGGCAAGTGGGAGTCGAGGAAGATCTGTTCTTCCACTGCAGGCTGTCCCATCATGTGGCACAAGGCTTAAAGAGAGGACATAGTTCAACAATCTTTTTCAGGTGTGTTTTTTCACGAAATTCTTTTGCAGCAAAGTAATAAAAGATGGCATCCAGGCAGCAGTTCAGGTTGGCTAATATCATTGACACTTGAATGAAGAGGCTGATGGTTTGTTTCAGACTGCAATCCACAATCACATGCTGCCTTACAAGGCACTGTAGGCAGATCGCAAGGTGGACAGGTGTGAAGCACACCAAAAACACCACGAGGTTGATGATAATGACTCGTAAGGAGCCACTGCCTTCTAAGTTCTTTTCAGCTTGACTTCTGTGCTTCAGAAGAATCCAGATGTTTTGGACAGAGCAGAAAACCATCACTGTGAGTGGGATCAGAAATCCAACAATTTCCAGAGAAACAATGAGGGGGACGCTCCACGCCTGTTCTGACATGTTGTGAAAGCATCTAAAATCATCTTTCTTGTGAAACACATACATTGGGCTGCTGCAAAGCCAAGTTACTGCCCAGATGAAGAAGCAAATCAGGATAGCGCATTTGGGGGATTGATTAGTTCGACCTTTAAATGGGTGCTTTATGCAGATATATCTGTCGACAGTAATGCAGACAATGATGAAGATACTGCCGTATGTGTTGACGAAATAGAGAGACTCTATGAATGAGCACAGGAGTCCAGATGCTTCTGTGTTAGAGTAGTAGAGCTTGAGCGGGAGCGAGAGAAGCAGCAAGACATCGGCAAATGCGAGATTTATCATGTAAACTGAGGTTTTGGTCTGTTTCTTCCAAATGCAGCAGAACACGGAGAGGGCCAGACTGTTGAGAACCAGCCCGAGAATGAAGGTGGGGATGGAGATCCCCATCTGCAGGGTCTTTGCTAATCTGTCGATGTCTGTAAAATCACATTCCCTGCTGCTGTTGGTCATTTCTCCCTTAAAACAACAGAGAGAACAGGTTGGAAATGTGTAAGGGTCAGAGTTAATGCCCTGATATATCAGAACAAAGTACTTTCAAACACAACTCTGGGCTTTTTTGGTTTTGAGCAATACAGTCGATCAGTCTTTGGCTGTTACTGAAAGCGAATCCTCATTTCAAGCACAGAGTTTTCTATTTCCAGTTTGAGTGGCTTGATCTGTTATAAAGGAGCTTGATTCTCAATGGCAGGCAGTCAGCATCCATTGACTACCATATCCTTTAAGATAATCCCATTCAGACATTGAAGAGACTGACCCATTCAAACATGTTTTCAAAAACTCTCAAGTGTACTGGCTAACCTGTACATCTGTTGAAACTTCCATAACATTTATGTTGAGTTCCTTTGCTACACACAAATTTATGAAATTATTGTTCCATATTAAGGCAGGTCAAACTGATAGCTGACATTTTACTCTCATATCCATGATTCCCTATGCATCAGTAGCGTTTGCCGATGTGCTTTTACTACACCCGCATTTATATGGATATTTTCATTTCATATAGTGCTTGCATCCGATGCAGTTTTTTTAGAAGGTCAGCTTAAGATGACTGATATTTTATCTAGGTGCAAACTGAGTAAGCACGTTTTCTAGCTTGTGTTTAACTTTCAGCATTGGTTAAGTCTTGGGTTTTCAAGTACTTTAAATTTTAACTAATTATCTTAGATAATCTGGCAAAGATTAGGAAAGTCATGACACCTTAATACAGTTCTTTAAAAAAAGTATAATTTCTGTGGACTAAGTGTTATCACTGCTCTTAAAATTATACACATGCTTTAACAAATTATGCCTTAAAAGTGCTTTTTGATAATGTCTTTAAATCAAAAATCACAAAAAATCCTAATGAAGGAGAAGAAATTATAGTTGAAGTTTCCAGTCTGGCTCAGCCAACCAAGTAGCTCAAAAGAAATTTTAGGAGTTAGTGAAGAGGTTTTAAGAAGAACTTGATCAAGAGGGAAATCTCTGCTTTGGAGGACAAAAAGTGACAGGTAGCTCATAAGCACTACCAAATGGAGCTGAACTTTGCTAAAGAAACCAAAAAACAAGTAGTGAAACATTTTTTGTTTACATGGCTAAAATAAAATATTTAAAAAGGGAGACAGAGAGAAATGGAGAACAAGTAGATCTGCTAAATATTAACTGCAGATATGGCCTTGGGTTTTGCCAAATCTTATACCTCTGCTTTTCACAGAGATGCTGCTATCGTGCTGGAGGTCAGAAGTGGGATGAGTTACAGGAATCAGTGAGTGATAATGGGAATAACTATATCTGAACACAGAACGCACTCAGAGCTTAACATGCTTGTATCAGGGAAACCAGTTTATTTCCAGCTCAGACTATGGAAAGAAGAGGCACATAAAGCTGGAGGTTCAACCCAGTAATTGTTATGAAGCATGTATGTTATTAGGGTATCAATCTAGCCTATGTGTTGAAGGAAAGAGTGTCAAATGTGATTAAAGCAATTTTATAACTGTTGAGTCAAAGCTTTGTACAGAGTTTTAAGGAAAACTACTAAATAAGGTTTTGACAGATCTTGCCAGACCATAATCTTCTTTGATGAATTGTCTGCCTTTTCGGATAAGGGAAAGGCTGAAGATTGAAGGCACTTGCATGGCAGCAAAGTGCACTAGAAATAACTAAACAGCACTAGAAAACCCAAGGTTAGAACAAGGACTGTTAAGTAGGCGAGGAAATCTTTGCAATAAAGCTGATGAGGACTATGAACAGGCTGGACGGAGGTTACTAGGGGGATGCACAAATTCAGATACTACTCCTTGGCAGTGTTTCCCCCATTGTGGGAGTGAGTGTGACCTGTGGGGAGCCGCTGTTGGTCAGGGGCCAGATCTGACTGCCACTTCCAGACAACTGGACTGAGCTGCATGAACGGGACTGTCGCAGCTTTGTGAACATTTAGGAAACAGCAAAAGGAAATCTGATTGTTATCAGTGGATTTATCTGTCAGACATGAGAACGAAAAGAAAACCTTGGTTTGTTAGTCAATCTGAGATTGAGTCAGTCCCTCTGAGCCAGCAATGTGTGGCAGCTGCTTAGAAAATCATGTGATTATGGGACATGAGAGAGAAGAAAATTCCACTAAAGGTGGAGATGCATTGGTGCCGTATGTGCGAGGGATTATCGTAGGCAGGACAAGTCAGAGGAGTGTTGTGCTGTGTGTGTCCTGTGACCAAGAGCATCCATTTAGCTGAGGGAAAAATCAGAACATTAAACATTTGGGAGGGTGTGTAACAACACCTGTTAATCCAGCACTTTTTCTGACATATGTATAAAACACACAATGGCTTGTGATGTCTCTTAAAGGTATGAGTTTTGATCCTGCTTTTACTCGGTTTCTATTTCACTGAATGCTTTTTTTTAGAATTTATTAGTACAAAATTACGCATAACATTACTCCTGAAAATGGTTAATTTCAAGAAAATGTTATCCAGCCTTTAAACTGGTAATTTCAAGTACTCAAATGGAGTGCCTGATTCTCAAAAACTTGATTTTTTTTTTTATCATTTTGCCTCCTCTCAAATTTAAATTTCACATCTTGAGTAATCCAAGGGAATTGTTTGCAAACAGTTCACACCGAGTAACACATTTGCCCAAAATTATTTGAAGATTCATTTTAATTAACAAATAACCTTGCAGTTGTTGGATAAGCATCATCTTTACTGCATTGTCCAAATTATTAATAAAAATACTGAGGACGCTGAATCTGAAAGATACTGAACTGTACCAAATATATCTTTCCTGTATGGTAGAGGCTGATTAGTATCTCAGTGGGTACTCACTAATCATATAGAAGTTTCATACAGATCATGCTTCCTTTGTCTTCTTGTGAGAATTTCTTTAGAGAAGAAGCCTGTTTCCCCCTCCTACACCTCATCCCCCAGTACTGTCAGTGTGTCACAGAAGAAAGTCAAATTACTTCTATTTCAGTCATTCTTGGATGAATCTGTGCAGATTGTTACTTACCGCTGCGGTGCTTACTTCTGGGTGCTTGCAAACAGATTCTTTGGTGGCTGATTCCAATATTTTTCCAAATACTGAAGCTTAGTGATCTACGATTTCTCTATACCTCCTTTTCCACCTTCTTCTTAAGAGACAGGTACCACATTTGCACTTTTCCAGGCTTCTGAAGAAAATTCTTCCGTCCTCCAAAAGTTTCCTGAAGGAATTGCCTGCAGCTCTAGGATTGTTTCACACAACTTCTAGAAGCCAGAAGATAACATAAGAACCTGTAAATAAGACTGCTCAAGGGCGTGTCTCTCAGCTGGTCCAGACCCTGTGTCATCACTGCTCCTTTTATTCTCAATTTCTCCTACTGAGTGAGGATTTTCCACTTCCTATGGACTAGTTAAGTGTTAATTGGTTTTACTGATAACAGGAACTTATGGTTAAGCTAGTAGCAAGTACTGACCTAGGAAATGGAACAGCAAGGTTTTACAGTATTAGTTTTGCTAGTTTTTTTGCAGCACAGCGGGATGCACGAATGGTTTCCTCTTCGTAGCTCAGATCTGTGTTCATCTGGCTCTAGTTGGGATTTATAAAAGTCTGTATGTTAGCACGGATTGGGGATGACAGATTAAGAATCCATGAAAGCTTCGTTGGCAGGAACATCCTCATCGTAAAATCTATAACTTACTGTAAGTGTAGGTGTAGCTTTAATAATAAGGAAATTATAATCAGATGACAGAACACAGCAAACCAATCATTCTTAATCTAGCTATACTACAAAAGAGGAATGAAGAAAATTCAGGTCATTGCTTCACCAAGGACTTTTATAGCATTTACCATAATTACTCTCCTTTTCAATACAAACTAAGTAATGTTACTGCTATGAATCAGACTTTGTTTATGTTTATTTTCCAGAACATTATTCATGTTAGATATAAATTTTTCTCTTGTGGATGCACAGGAGAAGAGTAAGATGGCTTAGTGCAAGGAAGAGCAGTAAGTCCCACATCTGCCATATATTTCATCTGTAGTTGGCTATTTTCTTATCATTCTATTCTCTAAGTATTTTGATTGCAACAGAATATATTTATGCTTATCACTAAAGCAGAAATCTTTCTTTTTGCTCTAAGCAGCACTACATGTTTAATCTCACTGTCTGATCTTTGTAAGAAATGCTCATCGAACTAGCTTGAAAATAGTGCTCTACAATCAACACTGCTATTAGATTATTGAAAAAAAAAAAAAGTAGTTAGTTAAACTATGAGTTACTTTACCTGAACCCCAGCAAGCAGATCAGCAGCATTCAGTTCAGGTTGTTCTACAGAGCATGAGAGGATTTGGTTATGTACCGTACCGTACCAATGCTCTTACTAAATAGTATAACCACATCCTTCTTTTCTTCTGTCTTTTTTTTCTATTTCAGAACACACTTGGTGGTTCTTTACATAGACAAGTGAAGGTGAAAGACTGTAAAGACTTAAATCCTCAGCTGTTTCCAGTCAGTAGTCAATGTAGGGCAGGGAATAGTTTTTCTCTGAAGCTAGGGTTGGTTTTGGAGTGGACTTTATGTGGTGTGAAGCAGCTGAAAGATTTATGGGCTTGTAGTGGCTACCTTCAAATTTCCAATTATTTCTTCAGCTGGAGGGGAGATGGGGAAGCGGAAAGTTGTAGAAGAGGCTGTCATAGAAATAGGGCTTCCTCCCCCAGTTTCTGCTCAATTTGCTTACTGGAGATCAGTAGATCAGTACTCAGGTGCTTCTGAGAGACACAGCTACTTACACGCATGCAGCTGTTAAACTATTTAAAGGGCATGTGCCAGTTTTAGCCAGTTCAGGTGTTTGATTCATAACTGCAAGTCAGCAAACAAATGCTTACTGGTGAGAGGAGTGAGGTATACAGAGCACTAAAGTAGTGCCTTATATGTGAGTCATATAGTAATGAGGACACTTTTCTTGAAATGAGCTTTCAAGGCTTTTCTATCAATAGGACTTTCCTGATGGAGTCTGGAGCTCTTCCTCTGCTCTGGGAGGTGTCATGCAACGTACACTTTTTGGAAAGGTAATTATGCTCGCAAAGAGTGAACAGCGGGAACATGGGGGCATTCACCCACTGTTGTCTTCAGGAGACAGCAGACAAGGGTGGGACATAGCAAAGGACACAAAGCTGCTGGTCTCCTGGGATCCTGCCCAGCTGTGGCTTGGTTGGGACTGGCATCAAATGAATGTTCACGGTGACATAAAGTGACATAATTTACTGAAAAAAAAAGTTAATTGTTGTTTGATGACAATGTGACGTTCTCATACATAATAATTTTATCTCCAAGCAACAAAACTGGCAGAAGAGTAAAACTCTAAATAGTGGCTCATCTGTCGTATGGACACCTCATACAGATGAGTGCAGTCTCTCTCTGGAACCCCTCTGGTTTTGGCGTGAAACTCGCTTGCTAGTGCTGAGAGTCACTCTTCTAACTTGTGGCCTGCTCTTTTACCTTGCGCACTGCAACCCTTTGCCACAGCACTAAACACGGAAGAAATAAAAACTAAGTGACATTTTTCAAGTTGCCACCTGACTTTGGAAGTAGTTTTGTCTTTGTGGGGAAATTCAGCACTTCCTGCAGAAAAAGTAGCGCCAGCATCTGTACCACAGGACTTGAAGAAGAAAAAACTTGCCATTTCTTCACAGATTTTTTTTTCCACCTGCCTCATCTAAAAATGAGATTTGAAAAAAAAAAAAAAAGCAGAACGCAAACAAAGCTTGGGTAAACCTCATAACAAAAATCACGTCTCAGAGGAAATGAAGGCAACATGATTCATATCATTTGGGAAACACATTTTGGAATTGGGAGGTTTCAAGGGCTTTTCAACTTCTGTCTTCTCAGGGCTGTGGGCTAGCTACAAGTCTTGGCAATGGACCGTAATGCATCTGGAGTCACGAAAAGAAGTCTAAGAGTGCAACTAAGAATTAGCAGAAAACAAATACCCTACATTTATGTGTGACCGTTGAATTAATTTTTTGTGTCATGTTGCAGCTGAAATGGGGTTCCTTCTTTATCCTCTTGCCACAGGCATATTTCAGACAGCTTAAAAACGAATACTTTGTGCTGCCTTCACTCCCAGCACTGGGTTCATTCCTTGTGCTCTATGAACTTCCCACTTAGTATCACTTGGTGCAGCAGAGCTAGACAAAAGCCCAGCATTTCTCCACACATCAACCGCATGTTTGCTAAGTTGGCAATTTGCCTGTGATATGTGTGGGTTTATTGCTTGTAGGTGAGCATGTAATTTGTTGGTGTGCACATGAGTCGTTCTTTTGCAGGTTGGCCTTTTTGGTTTAAATCAGGACAACTTTTATCTAGAGCATGTTTAATGAGGGCAAGCTATGAATGACTCACTCCCACACCTGCAGGTAGATTATTGGCTGAGAAATTAGAGCTTGTTTGCCCCTTGTCTTTAGTGACTGCTTTTGTAATTTCTCCCACCAAGTGCTATACATGAATATGCTCAGCAGGAATTATTTCAGTGAGTCCTTTGTGCTCCCAGTTCCTTTATCACCTAGCACTGCTGCTTGCTAAATGCTGGATTCCAGTGGTGGTGGAATGGCTTTGAGGTTTTCAACGGGAATGAGAAGGGCTTTTTTGTTTCAGTTTAATTTTTTTTTTTTTAATTAACTACTAAAATGTGCCCTGCTTAGAGACAACAATCTTATCAATCTTATCCTTTTCCCAATATTGTGTTCCAGCTAGCAAATGAATAGTGGCTGGAAGAACCTATACCAAACTCTGAGTAACTAAAAGGAAGTGTATGAGCAAAAAATTTATAACACTTGTGACAAAGATGAGTAGGGTTTTTTTGTGGTTTTTTGTTTTGTTTTGTTTGTTTTGTTTTGTTTTTTTCTCCATCTTCTCTCCTCTAGGTGCACTAAGTGCTGCTCTTGCTAAGTCAGGCAACGGCGTGCAACACTTGCCACTTTCATGGAATCAAAATCTGTTTCAGAGGAAACATGTTCATGTAGTGCAAAACCACATTGATTTGCATTACAGCATCATGAATTCTGCTGTTCTTTTGTAGTGGAAAACGTATCAAAGCAGCTTTGCAGTTCAGCTTTCACAAATGTCTAAAATATGTTTTTGCCTGCACTTAATGGCCAGAATGGAATAAGTTGGGTCTCAGATCTAGAATTAGGGTGCTCCAGTGCAAATTAATCAAATTTCAAAGGAGGGATCCACTATGTTTCTGTGCTACTCTGAAGGCGTGTGTGACTGTTGTTCTCCCAGATAACTATAAAATATTGTCTCAGATAACAAGACTCAATCATCCAGGGCAAAAAGAGTCAGAAAAGACATTGTCCAGTTGAGCATTAGGAGGTGAGTTAAAAACTGTCTGTCTTTGTCCTTGTGCAGAGTGCTGGATGCAATGGGGAAGTAGGCTTATCAGCCCAGAGCCGAGTCTAAGTTATCTTCTATGTTGTGCTGTGACTTCTAGGTTGTACTGTGGTTTCTGATATTTTTGTGTGTTTTTAAAGGTTTCAAAAACTGGATGGCCAAAGTGAGTTAAGCTAACAGGTTTTCTTGTTCTGAGCAGGCTACCACCGCTTGCTACCATAAAAGGGATTGGCCGCCTTCTTTTAAGAGAGGAGATGCTGGGGACTTTGTCTAACTCCAGCTGATCAGCAGCACACTCCTGGAAGGGAGAACTACAGAAGGAGCTTGTGATGCTATCACCTACCTGAAGATGTACCTCGATGCTCTTTCTGCCTAAAGAACAGGTAAATTAAAGAACAAGCTCAGTTTTCATTGATGACTTAGAAATTGTTGTTTGTACTTGGATTGGAATACAAACAGTTTTTTCTTTATCTGGAGGCCTTTTGCTTCACAGTAGTGCTCTTTGGGTTGCTCAGTACTCTTTTCCTCATCTTCATAAGCAATCAAAGCCTGGCTTATGGTGAGCTATCTTAGTTGCATGGTTGGGAACTTTGGATGGATAGGGGTTGTGTTTTTCTCATGTAGCCACTTTTTTGAGCAAGTGCAGGAGACAGCAAAACTGGAAATCAGGAAACCTGGTAACCGCTGTATTTTATGGGGAACAGTCACATTCAGCCTCCCCAAGATGAGGTAGAGCCCTTTAAAGGCAGCCGAGAACAGAACAAAAAGTGCAGTTGTTCTCGGAGCTGGCCAGCTATGAGTATAGGTTTGCTTCTGACTGCGTTTGAGAAACCTTACAAAGGTTTCTCAGGGTTGTATGTTGAGAGGAAAGGAACTGGCCAGTCTGGTGAGCAGCCAGTTTTGTACTAGTATGGTTGAGTGAGCAGACCCATGGGAGTAATATTTTAAAGTACAGAATATCTTCAGCTGCATCTGATTAAGAAATTCACTAACAGGACACCAAGCACGCAGGGTGGCATCCCCTTCATAACTTCGGAGATGCCGCAGTCTACAGCTGAGCTGAAATTATCTGATTTACCATAGTTCAATTTGGTTGTCCAGAGTCAAAAAGGCCGGTTTGACATGGCCAGTGTCAGCCAAGTGCCAGTGAGGACATGCGTTTCACAACTAGTCCAGCCCTCCTCCGAGGCAGGGACAGAGCAGCTTGTGTGTGGCCAAACGCAATTCTGGTCGTGGGCGTACTCATAGTCTATAGGTATTTGTAGGAACGAGCAGCCAGTCAAGCTGTGAGCTCAGTTTTAGCGAAACTGTGTAAGAATAGACACAGAGCTTCCTGCACCAATATGTGATGCTCCACAAGATTCACCAGCACACCCCACCTGTGTCATCTGGCCAGTCAAGAGAGTTTGTGGTTGCTCAGCATAGTTTGAGCTTGTGAAGCACAGCCCACAGAATTACCATCCACCAAGATGCATGCAATTCTTACAGGTGTTTCCATGAGATGTATACAGACTGTATCTTTTGAGGACCCCCCTAGAAAGGGAAAAATACGATGCTGCTGTGTCAATCCCTGAAAACAGAAAAGCTTTTGTTTAGTAAAGATGCCATGCTCTTGGCAGTGACACTACCAAAGGAAATGGTAGGTGTGCACAAAACTAAGGTTTCAAATGAAACTACCAGTTAATTTCACAATCATCCAGTAAAAGGAACTAATGGTTAGCAGCAGCGTGGATACAAACCTGGGACCTGAGCAGGGAGACCATGTGGCTCCTTAGCAGGCCTCCTGAGCACTCAGGCTCCTGTGGGTTATAACGTCATATTACAGTCAAATAGGATATTTCTTTGCTCTGTCTTACCACTCCCGTGGCAGTGTGTAGTTATTGCACACTATTCTTTTCCCTGACACCGGTAGTGATCAGATCAGAGTCATGTTATGGCACTCATCTACACTATATAACATAATACTCTGATAAATGGTGTATCTAGATTTATTTTTTTTTCATAGAAAAACATTTTCTTCTCAGCCTTTGCCTTGCGTTTGGTAATGAAACACATAATGAACATTACTTCCTTTGCCTTTTCATTATACTGAGTATTACCTGAGCACTGCTAACTGGACTATCACCATGTTCCATCTGGACTGATGGAAGTCAACAACCATCACTACAGTCTGGCACAAAGGGATGCCAGTGCAGGAAAGCAACAGCAGCTGCACCGCACACTTGTGCCTTGCACAATCATTCCTATACCTTCACGCAGACGGCCCTGCACGAAGGGGTAGGAGCTGCTTCATCTGCAGGGTTTATGCATTCTCAATGCTACGACTTTCTGAAAGACCCATTTCTGTCGAATGGCTTGGACTGAAAAAGAGCTGCCTTGTGTGGAAATTGCATTATTTCCATTTCCTTTAACTTTTCCTCATCCATCTCTCCTCAGTGTAGGGACTGGCATTTCTGGAAAGGAAGCCCTACACACTCAAGCCTATAACTGCAATAAATTAGAGTCAAATGAAAATCACAGAATGGCCTAAAAGTAACATTTTCCAGGTCTGAGATTTGCCCTGTTTCATTAATGCGTGCCATCTTTGCACTCTGGGTCTTTCCCATTTTAGCTTATGGGTTGCCAAGTTGCCACTACCTTTTTATTGTTTTCAGGCCCGTGTGTATTCAGCTGTGCATTAATAAGGCATGTCTCAAAGGATTGCAGAGAAGTGGGACCAGCTCTGGCTCCTCGCAGTATGACCAAAATGAATGTTGCTGTCCCAGGAACAAGGCTATTTGAGACGTCAGTTGGGGATTGTTTCTCATCCTGGTATTGTCTCACCTGGACAATGGCAGTCAGCATGTCCATGGCTCTTATGTTTGTTTAGCTTGGTTTTTCTTGAAATTTTCTTGAATTCTATGAGAATTTCTGCAGGCTATAGCATGAATTGCTCCATCACAGCCCAAGTGTACTGGCAGGGTGCACTTGTCAGTGCAGACACTCCAGCCTGTGTTCCCTCATCTTGGCTTAGATCTGAGGGTATAAGAATTGCTGTCAACCTCGCTGCTGCAGTAAGAGTGTTCTGACAGATCCCAGGGCACCAAAACCAAAGTCCCAACTTGAATCACTGACTTAATGTGGAGGTGCAATGAGTGCTGCTGAGAAATAGAAAAGGCCCAGGAAGAGCTAGTCAGACAAAAAAAAAAAAAAAAGAGGAAAGTTTAAGAAAATGCTTACAGGGATCCCTGCATTTACTTCAAAGTCATAGTTTTGAGTGATTGCTGGTGAGGAAAGAAACGCTACCTCACAGTGCCATCTTGGGGTAGTTTATGTCTACAAGTTGGACAAGAGGCATCAAGGTGGAACTTGACTTTTCCTTTTTGTGGTGCTCTCTCTCCCCATATGTGTGTGTGTGCTTTATTTTGTTCTCATCTCTCTTAATTTGTCCTGGCTGGCTGCTTTTTATTTTAATAGCATAGCCAGTCTTTGAGAGAGAGCTGCTGAAAAAATGTTCCTTTGTGAAAACATGGCTTTTTTCCCTCTTGGAAAGGGCAACTGAGCAAATTTCCTTATTTATTCCAGTGCAGAATGAGTCTCTGCTATGAAGAGAATTGGCCGTCCTGGAATCTGGAATCAGAAGAGGACAGTAATGGAGGTAAGTTCAATCAGCTGTAGCTTGTTTCTTCTATGCATGTAGGTTATCTGCCCTTGCTGTCAGCATACGGTTAGTATTTAAAATATAACTGTTGGGTCTTGGTCTCAGGGTCTTGGATGCTGCAGAAGGGGGAGCAAGGTGGGGATGCTGCAATGTGCTGCCAGCCCAGCTGGCTCCCAAGGGGAAAGGCACCCTGGCTTCTTTGGCTGAGAGTGGGAATTCATCCTCCTCTGTATGCAGAGAGGTTGTGGTGTTTGAGCCCAACAGTGGCTAGATACTTATTTCCTTCTGATGTGTAATGTTAGTCTAACTAACTGAGTTGATACGCTTGTCTTTGTTCTGGCTGCCTGCCATAGCCAAGTGTCTTTACACACAAATTAGAGTGAATGAATGCCTTTGGAAATAAAACTGCACTTTATTTGAGTATAATCATGCCATTTACAATGATAACCTGTGCAACATGCTCTAAGTGATCCTGCTGTAGCAGGGGGTTGGACTAGATGATCTCTAGAGGTCCCTTCCAACTCCTACCAATCTGTGAATCTGTGAACCTTCTAGCTTTGCACTTCAAACCAAGTGCTAGAGATTTATTTGAAATGCTGAAAAGGTCCCTGCACTTGAGCACAGGTGCGTTCCTATAAATAATTCCCATAAATTCCTGTAAATTCCTGTAGAAAAGCCTCATCACATGAAGAGGATCAAGAAACCAATTTGCAGGAAAATGAAAAACCTCAAACAGATGAAAATGTCTCAAATTAATGCTAGAATGGCAGAAACTATCACACAATGAGATGCAGACTTTTTTGCATCCAGCAAGAAGTGTGTTAGCCTGTGCTAAGGATAACTCTTGCCATATATTGTGTAGGGTTTCGTTGTGCTGCAGTGTCCTGGGCATGGGAGCCCTTGAAGAGTCAGATAAAGACCCTGAATGTATGCTGACTAGCTAGCTTTCTCCAAGAAGGACTGTCTCCATTTTTTATGCTACAAACCAGGATTGTCCTAAGGGACTGCCTCATCTGTTTGGTGTAGGGCGAAGGGTGTGTGAGCTGAGCACAAGTGCCAGCCTCTGCTAAAGAAACTATTGTGCTGTTGTTATAGGCTGCTCTGAACAAACCCCATTTCTTCCTGCGTTGGGTAGGAAGGGTGATTGCTAAAACCAGGGGAGTCGTACAGGGATTGTACTGAGGTGGCTGAGAAACTTGTGAAGGTAGGTGGTCATGTAGGAATTTAATTATGTTGTTGCCTTCAAGTCTTGTGCTTTTGGACTCCTCACTGATTCCAGGGATTACCTTACGTACGTGCACCAAGCGTGACCTATTTTGGTCTTTGCAAAAAGGGGCTTTAGATGTGATGCTGGGCTTAAATTTTCCAGGCCAGAGGAAGACGTTCCTTTGCAAATCATTTCACTGAGCCTAAACCTCCAATTTGGATTGTTCTGGAGCACCCTGATAAACAATAGCAACTAGCCAGATGTGCAGATATTTCTCTGATTCCACCTTAAATTTACAGTATTCCTCAAACGGCAAGCCTTTACCTGCCCCCCACCCCAGATCACAGCCTGAGGGTCATCTCCCAGCTTGAAAGAGCAAAGCTTCCCTGGAAATGCCTTCAGCTAGTGAGGGACTTGCAGCCCACCAGAGCCCAGTCACAACTAATGCCTTTGCCACTCTGCCAGAGTGGGTGCTGGGGTCTTCTCAGGGTCAGACCCTCTGTTCCATGGGATGAAGCTGCAGCTGGCAGTGCTGCCAGAGCAGGCAGGGTGACGGAGCCCCACAAAGCTCTGCTCAGGGCCGTGGTGGGACAGGGTTCAGGGCCTCCTCTGGTGCCGAGCAGCAGAGGGCAGTTTTAGCCTGGGGGATGTGTTAATCAGTCCTTAGTTAAACATGAAGGCATGATTTGGTCATCACTTTAGCCCTGACAGAGTTATCCTGTCAGGTGTGGGGTAAAGCAGGAGCCACCTGATGGGCCCCAGAGTGCCTGGCTGTCACATTACGCTGCCTCTCTGCGATGCATGTCGTTCCCCATTGTTTAAAAAAAGTCTTAAACTGAGGTTAATTTAAAACCAAACCATGTTGCCTCTCAGCTTTGGTATTCTGAAGCATGGCAGCAGTATTGCTTTTGTTTGCATAGCTCACAGCTTGTAGAGGTGCAGCATACGTCGTGTGTGTCTGACCTCGTGCAGCGGCAGGTAGAAACGCGTACCTTTTGCAGCCAGTAGGAAGGGGCTTTACCTTCATGCTGCCTTTAATAGGTATCTGACAATTTCTGTCAAGAAATCGGTGCATAAGACGGAGTTCTTGCCCGAGAAAGCAGTAGTATTTCTAGATTTTTGTGTACGCTGCCTACTAATAGGGACTAGAATAATTCATAATGGTACAAAGAAAATGGCTGTATTTTGACTGTATGAGTATACTCTTTTAGAATTGTATTTCCCTCAATAAGTGTTATGAAAATTACTTTCTCTGTTTGTGACCTCATTGCAAGAATGAGAGAATCTACAAGAAATTGGAAGTGAAATTTAGTATTTCAAATGGTGTTGGCAAATGGCATAAATGGTTTTGAAAAGAAAGAATTTAATGGGGTATAGAGATACATGCGAAATTTTGCAAGTACATCATAGGAATAGTTGTGAGCACAAATGTGAGATATGGGTGAGCTTGATATGCTGCAGCTCTGAAAAAGGAGATCTGGGGCTTAGAGTAGATTGCAAATGGAGTAGGACTGGAAATGAAATGGAAGATTGCACTGTTGTAGAAAAAAGTTAACATGATTATGGGGTATGTAATCTTTTACGGCTTTAGAACTATATTCAGTCTTGAGTGCCTGTTTTGAGAAAGAGGGAGAGAAAGAAACCAGTTCAATCCAAGAGAGAGCTTAGAAAACAGGAGCAAACATAGTAAGCTACATCTGAAGTACAGAAGTAGCTGGGTGTATTTAGAGCACAGATGTTGAAGTGCAGAGGGCATAAATAGGTCTTCAAATACATAAATGGTAGCTACGAAGGGGAAATGAATAAACAGTTTGCTATATCCACTGCAGATGGGAAAAGAAATAATAGATTTACAGTGCAGCTGGAAATGCTTTGCTTGGAAATTAAAGTAAACCCTTCTAATGCTGAAGAGTAATGAAGATAATGAAACTAGAAATACCCCTTGCTGTGAGGTGTTATTAAAAGCAGGTTAGACAAAATTCTGCTAGTTATAACATGGGAATACTTGAGCTGACCTTTCATTAGATGGTCTCTTCCTGTCTTTTCTGCAAGTCTGTGCTTTCGCATCCAAAAGATTGAGGTGAATTCGAAATCACCTTGGATAATGTGACAGCTACATGTATGTTAGCAGTGAGGGGGGCAGAGAAGACGCTAACTGATTGCACCCTTTGACTACAAATCCACATAATCCCAGAGTGGCATAAACTCTTACCTTGGTATGAGTCCTCCTTATTTTCTGCAGGTTGACAGTAGCCCTTTACCAAGTGGTATAATCACTACATTGCTTTACTCCATGCCTAATTTTGCACAGATTTGTTCCCTGATCTCAACAGTGGCCACAGCTGACTGTAAATCTGGAGTTCCCCTATACATCATTGCACTCTATAAAAAGAAAACCAGCAACGGAGAGCTACAAAAAAAAAAACGGGGAGGGGGGGACGGGAAGGGAGGAGGGCAGATAGGAGGGGACATGAAAAGAATTAATGTAATTTTCTTCAGATGTTTCTTTGCCATGCATCATCTGTACGCAAGAGTAAGCTTCACAGAAGCAGTCCTTTTGGGGTTATTGGCTGGACGTTGAGGTAAGGGAGCTTGTATCTTATGTTATAATTTTCAGGCGTCGGCTAAAGGGTATTCTAAGTTTCACTGCTAATTCTGATATTACAAAAGGTAATATCCATTGCATGGACCTTTATCTGGCAAAAGAAGGTAGATCATTTCTATATTGTTTTGTATCGTTTGACTAAACAATGTCTAAATGTTTTTAAATACATTATTCTGCTGCCAAAATCACTAGTGCTGCAAAAGAAAAGGGCAGAAATACCATGCAGCTACAGTTAATATAGATGACAAACCTGGGGCCTGCTACTAATTGTTGGCTAGGTCACTCTTTTCCCCATTGTCCACAGTTTATTTTATCTAACATGGAAAAGAATCTAGTAAATAGATACAAACAAGGTATCTGCTTAACAGTAAAAGAAATGCCATATTTTTACTGTTTAGGAGAATCACTTATGGCAAACACTGTGAGATTCTGCTCTGCCGTACCGAAGTTCAATGATGAGAGCTTGCCCCAGTGTGCTGCTTGCATTGCAAGCAAGCGGCGGTCAGAGAATTGCTTTGAAGTGTTGCCTCTTCATCTAGTGTTTCTAGCATTTGAGCAGCATCTCACTGTATGCTCCGAATCTAGACCACTTGAGCGTCACAGGCACAAGAGCTCTTAGGCAAACGTGTGGGAGAGCCCTGCTTAGAGCTGGGGTGAGCGTTTGGGAAGAGAACGGTGCAGCAGCAGAGGCTGCCTTGGTGCTGGCAGCTTGCGGAGGGCTGATGGTGGCTCAGGGCTCTTGTCAGCAGGGGTCACTGGTTTACAGCCTGATTGCTGCCTAAGCCTCAAGGCTGCAGGTGCAAAGGCACTTTAATAACTCACCTGAAAGCTTTCACGGAGAGCCGTGCTGCATGAGGTTACAGGCGAGCGCAGGCTGCTGTGTGCGCTGGGGCCAGGCTGCGCTACAGGCAGGGCAGCGGGTGTCTGGCTGTGGGCAGCCCGAGGCCAGGGAGGATGTCTGTCTGTTAATTTGTGAAGCCAAAAAAGATAACTTATTTTATTTACTGTTTTTTAAAAAACTTACAGACTATGATCTCATACACATCAAGCAGATGTGATGTGTATCATTGGGTGTTAAGCCTAACAATACCACTTTAGGCACGTACAAAGGACATGGTATCACCTCACTCATGTGAGCGGTTCACTCTGTGAAGTTACTTGCCACAAAACACCCCTGTGGCCAGGTTCTTTTGCAATTCAGTGCACTCACCTGTGGCCAAAGGCGCCCGGGTCCAGTGGCCCCAGCCCTCCAGAGCCAGTGTTGCTGCCCCTGGCCCGAGCTGGTGCAGGTGCTAGCTGAGGGCCATGTGTATCGCTTCAGCTTGCTGCAGTGGTTTGAGCTGAGAAGAGCAGCCAGGTTAAAATACTCCCTTCAAAATCTTTATCTCCAATAACTCCAAAGTCCCTGATATCTCTAATAGCATACACAGCCCATATGACCGACAATAACAAGAAAGTACCATTTTTGTGAGGCTCTTCTCCATGTGCAGCAACATGCCAGGCCTTCCCAAAACTACTACAATGTTTCTTTTTCTGTGTGCAGGATGTTTTTAATCACAGACCAAAGCTTTTCCATAAGCAAAACCTATCCGTTTCATTCTCTTCCCCCAGCAAAGGGCAAGTGTGTGGCCTGTTGCAATAGTACATGGTAGAGGTGTTACCCTGATGGAATGGCTCCATCCTTCCAGGAAGCTGTCTCCGAAAGGAGAATTGCCCCGAGAGCCAGAGTGCCGCAGGAGGGGGCTGCCTCTGCAGTCAGTGCCCATCCCCAGAGAGGGATGGGGAGCTGAGGACTTCGCGTCTTCCTGCTTATCACCTGGGGTAGAAACATGTCTGTGAGAATGTGTTGGTTTTGCGTGGCAAGGTTTTGGTAGTGGGGGGGCTACAGGGGTGGCTTCTGTGAGAAGCTGCTAGAAGCTTCCCCTGTGTCTGACAGAGCCAATGCCAGCCGGCTCCAAGACGGACCCGCCGCTGGCCAAGGCCAAGCCAATCAGCGCCTCTGTGATAACATATTTAAGAAAGACAAAAACAGTTAGAGAGCGCTTTTTGCAGCCAGAGAGAGGAGTGAGAAGATGTAAGAAACTCTGCAGACACCAAGGTCAGTGCAGAAGGAGGGGCAGGAGGTGCTCCAGGCGCCGGAGCAAGATCCCCCTGCAGCCCGTGGTGAAGACCATGGTGAAGCAGGCTGTCCCCCTGCAGCCCATGGAGGGAGGATGAGGGGGTGTAGAGATTCCACCTGCAGCCCGTGGAGGACCCCACGCCGGAGCAGGTGGAGACACCTGAAGGAGGCTGTGGCCTGTGGGAAGCCCGTGCTGGAGCAAGCTCCTGGCAGGACCTGTGGATCCGTGGAGAGAGGAGCCCACGCCAGAGCAGGTTTGCTGACAGGACTTGTGACCCCGTGGTAGACCCATGCTGGAGCAGTTTGCTCCCGAAGGTCTGCACCCCGTGGAGGAGACTCACGTTGGAGAAGGTCGTGAAGGACTGTCTCCCGTGAGAGGGACCCCACGCTGGAGTGGGGGAACGATGAGAGGAGTCCTCCCCCTGAGGATGAAGAAGCAGCAGAAACACCGTGTGATGAACTGACCGTAACCCCCACTCCCCGTCCCCCTGTGCCGCTGGGGGGGGCGGAGGTTGAAGCCGGGAGTGAAGTTGAGCCCAGGAAGATGGGAGGGGTGGGGGGAGGTGTTTTTAAGATTTGGTTTTATTTCTCATTCCTCTACTCTGTTTTGCTTAGTAATAAATAAGATGAATTCCTTCTCTAAGTTCCATCTGTTTTGCTCGTGATGATAATTAGAGAATGATCTCTCCCTGTCCTTATCTCAACCCATAAGTTTTCTTTCATTGTACCTTTTCTCCCCTGTCTAATGAAAGAGGGGAGTGATAGAGCGGCTCTGGTGGGCACCTGGCCCTCAGCCAGGGTCAACCCACCACAGAGAATTGTTCTCTTTTTTTAGATTAGCCCTCTGATGTAGAATGGGAATTCCACTGAAAAATGACATTTCTTGGTTAAGGTTAGTCTTTGCTTCCCATCCCATCGCCCGTGGAAATGAGCAGAGTGAGAGCATGAGTACAAAGGCACTTCAGAGGAGCTGAATGAATTTCAAAAGTATCAAAACTGATACTAATCGATGGTTTGCCTTGCACCCATGTTTCTTTCCCCCCTCCCTTTCATTTAACCTCAATTTGGGTTTCCTTCTTCTCCCAAATCCCATTTGCTTGCCTCTGAGGTGAGCTGAGGTCTCCCAGGCTACTGTATAAACCTCTGTGGGAGAGAAGAAACTGGCTAAAAGAAGATGGGGAAAAGCATTTAAGAAATAAGTTTTCGAGTGATTTTTCTTTTCCAGATGTATTAGACATACTGCTGCATGAGTGTTTTTAAATGTCTTTGTAGACATCCGAGCAAAGGTGTATGTTCCCAGGGACTCTCCCTTGGGCAGCCCAGCAGAAGTCTGGCCCAAAACGCCTTTTCCTGCTTTCTAACGCTGCCTTCTGCCCTTCTGCTCCGGGGTGTGCTGGAGTTTGTCACAGACAGAGGTCAGGTTTCCCTCTAGTGGTTTGACACTTTCTGTGCAGCCCTGAAAGTACAACAGCATAACTTGGGCCTGTTGGAGTTTCAGAGCAATCTTTAGTAGCTCTAGGTGAGGGCAGATGTTTTGCATTCAGAGCAGTATCCAGCTTAGGATTTACCTGGTGGGCGCTGGCTGCTGTTGGCTCCTTTTGCTCTGCCTGGTGCAATGCTGCATCAGACTCCGGCAGGTAGTCAGCAGGGGCATGCTGACTATGCTGTGACAGCTAGATGTTGATGGTGTGGTTAGGTTTTTACTTTTTAAAATAATTTTACAGGTATAAAAAGTGATTCTGGGTGCTCATGGAAGGCAGAAAAGCCCCCAGGCTTGTCACTCCCACACGGATGGGTTGGAGGAGCAGACCTTCAATAATCATTGTTCCCTTTGGGGAAGAGGATTGCCGGTTGGGGTCTATGACCCACTCACCTTCCTTGGCTGCCTTTCTTCTCTTCAGTCATGGGCAGTTTTGTTAAGCTGTGGCAGTGAGGGGACTTCACCAAGCACCAAGACATTCTGATTTGCCAGTCCCAGCTTTCCCAGTGCTGCCTGAGCCGAGGGTGATTAATGGTGTCCTGAAACCACATTGGCCCTGCATTGGCACCTGTTGGGAGGGGTGAGAGCAGCCTTTGCTGCCACTGGAGAGGTGGGTGAGGTTGCACCAGAATTAACAGTCAATGCTGCTTTTAGAGAAAAGCACTGGGTTTTCATGAAACCAACGGTCCCTACCACCTGCGTCAGCATGGCTTATAAACATGTTTAACAACAAGAGGATAAATACAGGCCTGATGAAAAGCTCTGGCACCTACTGCTCTTACTGTGAAGTCTCCTTACTGATAAGAGAAAGCGTATGTTTTTAATTTGCGTGCATTTCCCCCAAAATATTGCTGTTTGCCAAGTCTGCCGCTTATCCTTCATCATGCCCCTGCCTCACAGCAGTGCTGCAATCTACAGCATTCGTGAGGGACCGGGTGGCTGGGCAGCAGAAGGTGCTGCAGAAAGGAACAGGCTGGCACAGCTCAGCACTTTGCACGTTCATCGTTTAAAAAAAAAAAAAAAAAAAAAAAAGTCGTGTGTTTTCTAAGGCACACCTCTTTCCTCCCAGTTTGGCCACTTCTCTGCATACTGAAGAATTTGTTGCACATGAGTCACTTTTTCTATGGCGGGAAGATTGGTTAGTTTGCTTGTGGAGTTTTTTTGGGTTTGTGTGTTGTTTGAGGTTTTGTTTGTTTTTCTGGGGTTTTTTTTCCCTTCTTTCCCTCTTTTCCTTGCATTTATGGAAATTCTTGTAGTTCATGTGTTTCCTCACTGAGAACAGCGCTGAGTACCCTCAGGCTGGATTGGGGATACCACAGGGCTTCTGGAAGAAGGTTGCCCTGCAGGCATGGGACCTTCCCTGCCTCCTCCAGCCATGGTAGCCCACCTTCTTTCATCTCCTCACCCTGGTCATGTCCATCTTTTCCCAGGGAAGGGGAAACCCATCGTTTCTGCAGCTGATGGTGGGGGAGTCTGGGTGGTTTTGCTGAGCAGCTGGATCCTGCATGGCTCTTGACAGGGAGGCCAGTCCAGCTTGTGGCATACCGCAGTGCCGTTGGGCAGAGATTTCAGGTGATTCTGCCGAGCACTGGGGTTTTGCTGAGGATGGAGCTGCCTGAGGAAGGAAAGCATCTAAAAAGTAAAAAGAAAGCAGGACTGTGCAGCACAGTTCCCTCTCTGGGAAGGGTAATTGCTAATACAGCAATTTCTAAAGCTGGATTTTCATGTGGGTCTCGTACCTCTATTTCTTTCCTCTGTCACAGCGATATAAGGCATAAAGGCAGTTTCGAGTTGCAGCAGGATCCTGGGGCAGGCTGGGCATGGGAAGTAGTGCTGGGGTGGGGGATTCCCATGCCAGAGAGACTGGAGGAGGAAGGGGAGGTATACGCACACCTCCTGGAGCCAAAGGAGGGCATTTCTTGCCTCACAGATGGACCTGAAAGACTCCTAGAGCTCCCCTGAGCATCCCTCCATGGAGGAGAGGTTTGTGCGATGCCTCTGGTGCAAATCCAGTTACGAACCACAGAGGGGGAGAGGACAGGCCAGTCCCTGTGCTGGGGACAGGGCTTGCAAACCGACATTATCAGCGCCGAAAGCGATGGAGCAAAGAAGGGCTGTTTTGTTGCAGTTGTGTGTGCTGCACCAGGAAGTTGTGTGTCCCTGTCACTCTTCTGACACTGGCGGAAACCTTCGTGCCACCAGGGTGTTCACCAGCACTATGGGAGAGGTTGTAAGTGCACGAAAAGAAGCTCTTGTGATTTCTGTCTTCTGTACATGCTGACTGATGTGCTGTGCCTTTGTGCAGCTGGAAATTGAAGAAACTTGGCCAAGCACAAAAGTGATGCACACTCTTTAGCATCTGGCTTACACAGACCTATCTGAAAGCAGAAGAGCAATTACTCCTTTGGTCACTTTTACCAAAAAAATAAAAATTTTAAGACGTTAAATAGGGAAGTGTTTCAAGGGAAAGTAAAGAAAGACGTGAGAGGGTTGTGTGTTTATGAGGAAGAGGAAAGTGTTGAAATATACTAGTGGAAATCAATTGGCCTGGGGTTTACTGCCAAAAAAATAAAGCCAATGTGCATTAATAAAAAAACAGAAATGTGCTGGATTTCATAACTGGTTTCAGTATTGTCACCTCAAATCTGCCTCACAATGATCGTGCAAACAAATTGTCACCAGCAGCACAGTCTGACCCTGGGGTGTGCCTTAAATGCAAAATCTGGGAAACCCCTTTTTCAAACAGGATGCTTTTTCTGCCATGCTCTCATCTCCACGGTAGGCCTTTTATCTTTTTCCTAACGTTTATTTTTTTGAAAACCAGTGGGGGATGCTGCTTGGTTAGTATCCCTGTCCCAGGCAGGCATGCAGTGGGATCCACTTCCCTTTTGCTGGGAGAAGGCAACGGGTGTCCAGGGAGGTGGGTGCTGGGGTGGCCCTGCCCTGGGCAGCGCAGCAGGAGGTGGGCACCTCGATGCAGGGCAGTGCATTGCCTCCATGGGAACTTTTTGGCAGAGCCTCCATTTCCCAGATTGCGCGGGGAAGTTGGTCAAGCATCTGACCAGATCTCTCTGCTGGGACTGAAATAGCTCTGAGGTCCCTGATGTGAGAGGTGAGAATAGAAGAATCTTAAAAAAAAACAAAACAGAAAAACCTCAAACATGCATACCTGGAGCAGTCCTGTTGTATTTGAGCTCCCTTGTCCCTTCTTCCAGAGCTGGGACCGCTGCAGACCACCATCCCTCCGGGAGGCAGGAGGTGAAGATCCACCCTTGCTGCTCTCTGCCTACTGAAAATATCACCTGCTCTTCCCAAAGGAACAAAATCCATCATTTGGGTCCAGCCAGCTGGTACAAGAAAAAAATTCCAGGTATGTTATTAAAGTCAGATATATCTTTTATCATTGCACAGTTTATTGCACCTTTGAAATTTTTCAAAGTTCTGTTTCTTTAAAAACAAAACAGAAGCCAAAACCCACCTCCTCTCTAAAATTGCTTAAACACTGTGAATATAGCAGTGTCACTTGAGATGAAAACATGTAACGGCAGTGGCAGTGAGCCAAGGTCCCAGCGAAGGCGAAGGGCCATGGCTGGTGGGTGTGCTCCTCCTGGGCACAGGGCTCGCTCTGCCGCCGTCCCCTGGGTGCAGGGTGGTTCTGTGGGTGACCGGGGGCTGCCCGGCATCGGGGACTGGGAGGCAGCCTCTAGGGACATGTTAAATGCCACCCAAGTCTGATATGGGCGGTGCCCAGAACATGAAAGCCTCTAAATGATAAAATAAAGGGCTGAATTCTTCATGATCACCCAGTTGCCACTGGGAGAGTAGAAAGGTATTGAGCATCAGCCGTGTTCTTCCGTTCACCAGAATAATAGCAGAGAAAGGAAGCGAGCAGCAGTAAAAGATCTATTTTACCATTGAATTATAACTTAAACAAGAATCTCTTCCTTCCTGCCCCAAGAGTGCTCCTGATCATCTTCTGCCTGCACTGCCCTGCCCTGCCCGCGGTGACTGATGAGCAGTTGTCCTTGGCTGCATCTCTGCTGCAAAATCAGATTAGATTATGCAGTCCCCTCCCTTCTGCCACCCGGGGCTCTTCTCAGGGGAAATTATTGAATAACCTCTGTGACAGGCAGAAGTGTAAATGTGATAACTTAAGCAGGTTGTGAAATAGCTGCAGCAACATGGAGGAGCTGTGGTACCCACATGGGGAGTGTGTGGTGGTGTCCTACCCTTCTGAAATGCAACACCTCTGTGGTGGAGACATGATGCTGGGTCTCTCTGCTGGGGCACTGAGAAAAGCTGGTCCTTCGGTCCCTGGTCGGTGCAACATGACTTTTGGTGGAAATGTCATGTTTCTGGAGCCTGTTTTTATAGGGCAACATAGGGCAAGAGTTAAACAAGTGACTGTGAGCTGTGGCACCCACCAAGGGAAGAGACCTACAGATGTGCTCTTGCAATTTTGAGGCTGATAAGTCAGGCTTGAAATATCTGTGCCAAATTTTTACTTAACCAAAGCAGGGAGCCGGGCTTGAAAGCCAAGGGCCAGAAAGGCTGAATTATGAAATGTTTATCTTGGTAGGAAGATGTCAACAGCAGAAGTGAAATGGGAGTTTTGAAGTTAGTAAAGCTGCCAGCAGACTGCTGCCGGGGTTTCTGATGAACAGAGTTGCAGATGCTGCAGCCTTTTAGCACCTTTGAGGATGAGCAGTGGAAGGTGTCAGATGCTGTCCCTGGCTGGTGCATGCCGTGCCCAGAGGTCATCCTGTTGGAGTGACTTGGTGATGTTTCTGAGCCTTCATTCAGAAATTGAGACATAGGAATGCTTCTATCTCAAGCTAACGACAATGAGCTACTCTGATTTTCACTTCCCCAAAAGTGCCCTCTTTGTCGATGTTCAATGAAAGCATCTTTGAAGTATGTCGCAGTTTTTTGGTGACAGCTTTCGCACTTTCCCCCTACACCTGACATTCAGCTGAACTCTCATTTTTCAGTCAGCTGCCCTGGTTCAGTACTTGGCAGCAGGCAGCTTCATTTTAAATGTGACAGCAACAGCAAATGGAAAGCCCCAAGAAAGAAAACTGGTGTGAGACATTACCAGACCTCTGTGAGCACCAACGTGAACGTTAAAGGAAGGTTTGGATGTGTTTCTACACTCTGTGTCTGTGTCCCACCTGTGCAGCCACTTCCAGTGCACCGCAGCAGCTCCATTTGTGCGTTCCAGTGATCTGTTTTTGTAACGAGTCCATTCAGTGCTTGTCCAGGGTAACAAACTGGCTGTGTCCAGCTCTGCCAACAGTTCATGGAATTAGAATTAGTCTAATGTAGGAGACGCCAGCGCAAGATGTTTGTGCCTACTTGTGTCCTGCAGCTGCTGGGAGGGCAGTGTGGCCTGATGAGGGCAGGATGTGGTCATGCATGGCGGGAGATACCGGCCTTGGCCAGCCTGCGAGGTGTAGGTTCCAGCCCTCCTCACGCCTGTACCCTCATCGCTTGGAAAGCGTGAGGCTGATGTCATCCAGACTTGGCTCCAGAGAAATCTGGGAAGCCTGAATGACAGAGCGCATCCTATGCTAAGAAGGTTAAGTTGCACATATTCGAAAGCTTGGTGGATGTGCTGAAATATGTAAGGTTTTGCAGCAAGATCAAAGCAAGCCAGGCAAGGCTGGCTCCACCTGGATAGTTACGGTCTGTCTGGGAGTGGGGTGGGGGCTGTCTGCCTTCCAGGCAGTGGTGGGACGATCGGTATCTTGTTGGCAAGTGCTCGGATCCCCCTTGTCTCCTGGAGGTTGCTGAGCCCACCAGAACTGTCTACTACTGTACATTACTGCTGCCTCCTCACTGCTTAATTCATCCCTTAGCTCTTCTCTGTATGGTGTGGGAGAGCTTGGCCAGATGGGTTGTGAATTTAGAGGACAGTTCTTCTACTAAATCAACCCAAAAGCTCCAGGTGGGGAAAAAAAAAAGAAAAAAAAAAGAAACAAAAGAAAAAAGAAAAACAAAAAAGAAAAAAAGAAAAAAAAGACAAAGAAAAACGAATAAAGAAAAAAGCAAAAAAACAGAAAAAAAAGAAAAAAGTGAGCAAGCAGAACAGCATAATCCTGTTTTCTAGCTAGGGAGCCTGAGGGGGTTTCTTGGTCCTTTGCCACATATTTCAGCCCCAGCACATCTGAATCCCTGACTGCCCTGTACTTGGGTAGACCCTGCTCAAATGGTGAAGAACAGAGGGTTTGGCCCTATGTCAAAGGGGTAGTTTATCATGTCTTTTCTGACAGTGAAACATGCTCTCCTGCCTCCTTGGCATCATTAACCAGCTGCTCCTGGGCAGTCATTAGAGCGGCAGTGGTCCTGCTCAGAGCTGCTGCGGAGGCTGGCTGTGGCAGTGAGGACCATCCCTGCACTCCCTGCCCAGCACCATCCTGCGCTGGCACAACCCGACTGTCTCCTCCACAACCCCTCCAAGGCTCCCTCTCTCTCCAAACCTCAGTAAGCACCTGAGGACTCACGGCTGCATAGAGGCATTGGTGTGAGGTGGTGAGGAAGTTTGGGCATTTTTGGGCAAGTGTGCATGGTATTTATTTCTTCAGCGGCTAGAGGAAGGGGTGTTACTCGGAGTGAGATTGCTTAGCAGAATCTGCTCGGAAATGCTTTGTTTGTAGGCAGCTTTGTACCACCTCCACCCATTTAATGAGAGATTACTGGGGGAGAAGTTGTTTTTTTTTTTTCCCTGCATATCTAAAATAGCAGTTTGGTTTGTGCAGAGCTTTCACGTCTGAAGAGCTCATGCCAATGTTGGTGAGACTGGAGGTACAGAAGAAAACACACTTGCAACCAGGTAATCTCTCAAATCACTGCGCTCTCAGCACACAAATCCCATACTGGGGAGGTTTGGGGGGGGAATCTTAAAGGTATGTTTAGCCTTATTTGGGAGCAGTCCCTCAAATTAAAGTCACAAAGTGCACATGTTACTAGAGCGATGCAGGAGACCCATCAGCACACAGGGCTGGGAAAGGCAAAGTGTGATCCCCACTGTGCTGGGCTGAGCAGTGTGCAATCAGCTGCACCCCAGGCTGAGCTGGGAGGAGATACCCATCTCTGCATGCACAGCGCCATTTGTTGCTGCTTTGATCTTTTCAAAGAAAATGCAGGGGTAGAAGAGGGGAGAAACCAACCTCCTTAAAAGGTCTTCCTTGCAACCGGAGCTTCTCCTACTCTCTCTCCCCATTGTGCAGTGAATGAAGGCCAGATCCTGCTCTCACATTTTGGTGTTGACAGAGCAGATTTCTGCCTGATTCTCTGGCAAGCATGGTGAGAAGCCTGCAGCCCCTTGAGAAGCTGTCAGGGCTTTGCTACTGTCCTGTGCTAGTGGCATGGGCTTTGCTGGGCAGGTGGATGGAGGGCTCTGCTCAACAGTCGTCTGCAGGTCTCTCTTTAAGGGGTTTCTTCCTTTTGGCATGTGTCTTGAGTAGGAGGAGATGCAAAGGCCGAGCTGGATGTGGGGCTGTAAGGTGGCTGAAGTGGCAGCAGGGTTTGGCCCAGCATGTGCAGGCAGATGAAAGCCAAGCCCAGGGTCAGGAAACGTGGGTGGAGGTACGTGCATGGTACCTCCCATCCTGGGGCATGTTGGTGCAGTCTGAGCATTGGTACAAAGTGGCTAGTTAGTGGATTTACCTACTTAGCTGTTTGTGGGTAAATGCATCGCAGGGTGGCATGTACTCTTCAGCCTTTGAAAATCCTGGTTTCAGTTGCAGCTCATACCCCCTGCCCCTCACTTGGACAGCCAGGAGATGAGCTGTCCCTTTTGGGAACAGACAGCAGAGCAGATCCCATACCACCCAATCCTCTACCATTGCCATTTAACTCATTAAGAGACTGCACTCTGTGCCAGTAACACAACTTTATTTATATTGGATACCTTGGAACAACTCGCTGCCACTTTCTTTAGGCAGTCCTTCATGTGCTAAGGTTGAATAGACCCTAATACAGAGTCCTTCTTCCCACCGCCCCACCCCAACTCTTTGGATAGTAGCTGTAATACCAGTTCACTCAAACGCTTTTGCTGTAAAGTTTTTCCCCAGTAGAAGCAATTGGAATTTCTTCTGACCTTGTACTGCAATTGATGACCATTTTGTAGCTGTTACGTAGTATGAACAGTGCTGTAAACTTGTCTAAAGCAGGCTAAATCTGCCTCTGCTACTGTGACTGTGCATTATTGCCAACTGAAAAACAAGACATTTGTGACTTATAAAAACATCCTACCTTTCTTTTTCTGCAGTGGTTTCACTTAGACTTTTTTTTTTTTCTTTTTTAATATTTGCAATAACCTGTTTCTTTGTCACACCTACAGCTGCATAAAAACTGATCCAAGGTGGGGATGAGGGACAAAAATCCCCTTTACCACCAGCTGTACTTGTTTTGAGTTTTATGGGAAAATGGAAGACATTTTTTTTTCAGGGGAAAGCTATCATTTTACTCAAATTTGCATAAGGCAGAGAATTATTAGTGGCAACCTAGATCATTGCATCAGGCTCTGGACTGCTGTGGTTGACTGAATCAGGGCTAATTTTCATGTGTCTGAATCCTTCCCATTAGCAGAAAGTCCCTCCGTCCCACTCACACAAAACCAAAGTGTGAAAGCCTGCTATTGAGTCCCAGTTGAACTTGAACGTAGCAAGTATAAAATGTGAGCTGCATGTGTTTTGCACTAATGTGTTACGCATGGAAGCTGAATTTCAGTTTCTTCACTGGCTTCACATTTGGACTTCGTTAGCTTGGGAGACGCTTCCTTAAATTCCTTGTTGACAAAGTAGTAACAAATAGCATCCAGACAGCAGTTTGTGTTTGCAAGGACTGAGGCGAGGTGAACAAAATTGTTAACCCTCTGTATTGCAGAGCAGTTGGAGCTGACGGAGTCCATTATAAAGCGAAGGAGATGCCCGACGTAAAGAGGCAAAAAGCATACGATGAACACTATCAGGTTTGCAGACACGATGTAGACGGCCTTCCTGATTACCTTTTCCTTGTGACAGTTTTGATTCTTCTTTCTAATGAGTTCTGCAATGACTTGTATGGAGCAGTAACTCAAGATGATCAGTGGTATGAAAAACCCTACAATAATAGCACACAGTGTGATCACTGAGGGCTTAACAGAAGATTTTTCAAAGCAAAGTTCATCTTGTCCTCGGTCCTCTAACTTTTTAATGAGGGACATCACACAGATAATGATTATCCAAAGAAATCCAGAGGCAAAAGCTGCCTTTGGCGGCGACCTCAGCACCTTGGCTTTCAAAGGGTACTTGATTGCGAGGTACCTATCAGCTGCTACAACGGTGATGATACTGATGCTCATTAAGCGGTTTATGAAATAGCCACCTTCCAGAATTAGGCACCACGTATCTGCCTTCAGATGATAGAACTGGGATAACATTTTAAAAGGCAAAGTAAAGAGCAGCAAGAAGTCAGCCCCAGCCAAGTTGACCATGTATACTCTGGTTTCTGTCCATTTGCTGAGTTTGCAGCAGAACACCCAGAGCGCCAACGCATTCAGCAAAATGCCCAAAAGCAAAACTGGGACATAAATACACAGCTGGACAAGTGGAAAGCTTTCATAGGCTGTGATACTGCAGCTGCTGAGGTTCATTTTGAGGGTATTAAGAGGCACAGTTCCTGCAAAAGCAGATTAAACCTTTTAGAAGCTAGACTCTTGACTGAATTGGTGACTAATTCAGATAGTTCAGGGCTTTACCAACAGTGAAAACCAGACTGCAGAGATGACTCTGCAGAGCACAACTGTCTGTAGGGTACCTAGTGGGAACGGAGGAAGAGGGACAAGCCTGATCAGTTCTGGAGGAGAGAAAAATCACAGGTTCTTAATGAGTCCCATGCGGGGAAGACTGCTCGCGGAGGGCAGCAGGGGAAAATGCTTGGGCTCAGTTTAGGGCCAGATTCAGATCAGGCAGAAGCGGGTATCCTGCAGCTAGGAGTTGTATGATCTGTTACAACCCATTCAGAAATGGAAAGGGATTGCTTAAACTCAGCTCTCATCTGTCTCCCTATAGCGGTGCTTAGGAGAAGCCAGCCAGCATCCTTGCAGCTCAAAATGCTCTGGGAGATGTGCTGCAAAAGGACAGCTGTCCTCTTCTTCAGTCCTGAGCTGTCTCTGCGTCACTTCTCATTAGTGATAAAAGCAATTATTGGTACACATCTCATTATTTTTGGCTGCCATTGAATCCTATGTTCAGTGGTAGCATTTAGTGGTTTGCAGCAAGAATCAGAGTACTGGGGGCTACGCGTTGCTTTTAAAGGATTGTGAAAGTCGGTTGTCGTCTCAGAAATATTAGAACAATCTGCCACGTTCCAAGGCAAACTCCCCAACCCCCACCTGCAAAAAAAAAAGTCATGGCAAGAAAAGTGATCAGCAGCCATGTGAAATAGAGAGATGAGCTGTATCTGGTCTAGCGGGTGGTTTTATTCCCCTGAGTCTAAGGGCAATATTGCTGTTTGCCCTCCTGCTTTGGAGGAATTAATACAGCAATATTTTCTAGGTGCAACTATTTATGGACAGGAAAGACCCAGGAGGTCTGAGATGTCTTTGGATCTTCCCTGCAAGGGGAACATGGCTCCATGGGTGCATGTTCCCCGGGCTCAAAAGCATCCCAAGCAAGTCCCGCAGCGTTTAAGTGCAGCTGAAGCTCTTGGCTAGCTTTGAAAATTGTGCTGCTGAGGAATCATGCTGGGAGACCTCTTCAGAGGTGAGGGAACGTGCTACTGCCAATACCTGCAGCAGCTCTGTGCTTTGGACATGAGGAATGAGTTATGAGTCCAAAAGAAATAAGGGTAGATCGTAAGAGACAATGGGGAGATCTACCAAAGGCTGAGACAGCCCTTAAGCATCCAAAACATGCCAAATGTGGCCAGTATCTAAACAAGCCTTTGAAAATACAGAGGCTCCAGCACTCTCTGTTTCTCCATGACCATTTTGGTGTCCCACCATGTCTGGGGAAAGGCAGTGCCTTGCAGAGCTCAAATAACCAGATCAGCAAATAGCCGGGAGGAATTACCTACTGACTCACCGTCCTTGAAGAGAGTGGATGTTCTTCCAGACCAGCTGCGGTGCGACGCACAGGCACAATAAGCCCTCCTAGCGCTGCTCCTGCCCCATGACCGGTCAGGTGTTCCTCGATGACCATTTGCTAGTGGCTGTGGCACCAACAATGCTGGTGGAGGAAGCACCCCCGCCCCTCCTCAACGCATTTCCCTGGGGTTGAGCTTCCTCTGTCACCGCTGGCATGGCTCATACCACCCCCTATTGTCTGAGGAGCCTGCAATAGCCCTGCAGTGAGATGAAACGCTCATCTGCCATGTGGCCCTGCCGCGGTTCCTCTGGCGATGGAATGGCTTTGGGTTTCCCCTTTGATTTACTTTCCAGTGCCTGATGTCTCTGGAGGGTCCTGAGGTCTTCTGTCTGTCTTCTAGACTGCCACACTGCTAAGCCCCAGGACAGAGCAGCTCCAGCAGGCCCCCAGTCCCATTCACAGAGCTGTTGGAGATGTGAGGACAGTGGTTTGCAGACAGTTTTGTGATTATTGTAACTGGGTTTCATTCTGAATCATGATAATTCTCTTGTCTTCCATAATTCTCATCAGCCAGAAATTCTGAGAAATGTGGCAATGTGACCCTGTGACCTGCTGACTTTTTGAACCCTCTGCAGTTGCAGTTGCAGTCCTCCTTGGCTGCCCATTGCAGCCCGTTTACAAGAAGAGCTCAGATAATTGGTCAACAAACTCAAAGGTCCTGCTGTTAGTACCTTGAATTGCTGTCTTGGGCAAACACATTGCCCCTTCCCGCTTTCCAGGTTGCCTTAGAGCAGCCTCAGGAGTATTTCTGCATTGTCTGTCTGTGCCTTATAAACCAGTTTGTGAGATTAATTCCTTGCCAGTGTGTAGTCAGTATAGAGCTTAGCTTAAATACTGCTCCTGACTTTCCAGGGACTGCTTCTGCCTTTCTTGTGGCTGCTTCTTGGTGGATGCTCATAAGTAGTTACTGACTTCTTAGTACACCCAGCTCATTGATCCCTAACACCATAATTTTCATGTCATTGTTCTTGTTAGTACTTCAGTTTTCATCCAGCTCCCGAGATTGTGATAGTTTCGCCACTGTACAGAAAACACTTCACTTTGCATCAGCCTCAAGTGTTGTCCACTCGCTCCTATTGTCTATGTCAAGGCAATCATTACCGGTATTAACCATAAGCAGTCAACGTCAGGCTTGCAGGGAACTGAGCTCATAGCAGCTCCCTAGTGTGATGCTTCCCATGCACAGCTTGGTGCTGTGGTGGCCAGATGAGGGCAGCTACGTCTCTGATCAGCCTGGTGAGGCTTCAAGCGAAGGACAAACCCTGTCACTGGGCACAAAGCAGCTGGCTGTGATCAGCAGGTTCACCAGGATATGTCAGAGCAACTCAACACCAGCTACCAGTAGGCAAAGCTATGATGAAGTGTTATCTGCTGCGGTGGGTTGACCCTGGCTGAGGGCCAGGTGCCCACCAGAGCCGCTCTATCACTCCCCTCGTTCACTAGACAGGGGAGAAAAAGTGTAACGAAAGGCTTGTGGGTCGAGATAAGGACAGGGAGGGATCACTCACTAATTATCATCACGAGCAAAACAGACAGAACTTAGAGAGGGAATTCATCTAATTTATTACTAGGCAAAACAGAGTAGAGGAATGAGAAATAAAACCAAATCTTAAAACACCTCCCCCCACCCCTCCCATCTTCCTGGGCTCCACTTCACTCCTGGCTTCAACCTCCGCCCCCCTCAGCGGCACAGGGGGACGGGGAGTGGGGGTTACGGTCAGTTCATCACACGGTGTTTTTGCTGCTTCTTCATCCTCAGGGGGAGGACTCCTCTCAGCGTTCCCCTGCTCCAACATGGAGTCCCTCTCACGGGAGACAGTCCTTCAAGAACTGCTCCAGCGTGGTCTCTCCCACGGGTGCAGACCTTCAGGAGCAAACTGCTCTGGCGTGGGGTCCTCCACTGGCTGCAGGTGGAATCTCTACACCCCCTCATCCTCCCTCCATGGGCTGCAGGGGGACAGCCTGCTTCACCATGGCCTTCACCACGGGCTGCAGGGGGATCTTGCTCCGGCGCCTGGAGCACCTCCTGCCCCTCCTTCTGCACTGACCTTGGTGTCTGCAGAGTTTCTTACATCTTCTCACTCCTCTCTCCAGCTGCAAAAGCTCTCTCTAGCTGGTTTTCTCTTTCTTAAATATGTTATCCCAGAGGCGCTGATTGGCTTGGCCTTGGCCAGCGGCGGGTCCGTCTTGGAGCCGGCTGGCATTGGCTCTGTCAGACACAGGGGAAGCTTCTAGCAGCTTCTTACAGAAGCCACCCCTCTAGCCACCCAAGCTACCAAAACCTTGTCATGCAAACCCAACACATCTGCAGAGAACTTACATGTCTCCTGGTGTGGCTCTCAGGTCCCTGTCTGATTTCTGGATACTGCTGGGTCAGGATCCTCATGCTTCTCTTCTCTGCCCCTCGGCTCCCCATCAGCCACCCTGTAGGCTCTTGCAGCTGCTTATGGCACCCTTCTTCCATCAAGTCACGAGCTTTATTACCTCTGCCATGGACCAACGATGCTCACGTGGTATTTTTCCCTGCCTCTGCAGTTTTCAGCCCGTCTCAGCCCTGCAAGTGCTGTCACCATGTGGCACGGTGGTGGTGACACTCATGCTGTTTTCTCACTTCCTTGCTGGCAGCTTTCTGGCGGGGTAGTCTGGGGGCCTACGGCACTGCTGAGTACCAGTGCCTCTATAAAGTGTGTTACTGCTCGCAGTGTGCTCCAAAGGACCTTTTACTCACACCAGTGTCTACCACAGCTTGGCTGGAAAAGTGATTTTCCTACTGAAAGGAGCCAATGAGGCAAAATATTCTTGTAAGGTGGAGCACTATTTGTTCCCTCCCATTTAATGTTATTCAGACGTGTTTTGAAACTGCGCATTTTTCAGGTCCGAACATAGTAGAGCTGTTAGTGGCCAGACCCTTTCCTTTCTTCCCACAACCTAGAGAAGGGACTGTATTTGGTGATCTCTGCCTCCTGATCCTGTTTTGGCTGACTTATTTAGAATCCTTGTTGCTGGTGTGAGATTTCATGTGCTAATTCCTTTAAAATTCTGGACTTCTTGGGTTCCTCATCCTTACTGAAAGCTGTGACAAAGCAATCAGGTAGTTTTCAGGACATATCTGGACAATTTTTTTGTTTTTATCAGCAGCAGCACTGGGTGATCTCATTTCTTTGCTTGTAATTTGTGTATATAGATAGCTTTTCATATTGAAGGGAAGAATTTGCTAAGACCCATTTGATCTTTACACTTCTTGATCTTTAAGACTTGTTTCTGTTCTGCACAATCATTTTTCCTTTCCTTGTAAGCTCCACCTGATGTCCTGCTTGAGGCTGTTTCCCAGCCCTTCTCATGAGGTTTTCCTGTGCTCCTGGCAGCTAATAGGCAGGACAGCTCAGGTTTGGTGGGCTCCTGCCTCCTCTCCCTGCCAGGGAAAATCTCGATCTCTTCTGCCTCCCAGAGATTGTGCCCTGCTGGCTACAGCCGCTGGCACATCACAGCGGGATAGGGCCTCTGGCAAGGTGACAGAGGTACCCGTACCCCCCCAAATGTGTAAGGGGGACACGAGACACTGTGCTAATCTGTGGCATTTGGGTTCTGCAATGTCTCTGCCCTGTGTGGCTTTTATCCTGGCTTTCTCACGGGAAGTCGTGATGTTGCAACAGCAGATTGTGACCAAACAGAACTACAGGGTTGAGAGCAGAACATGTTGGTCTTATTTTTAGCATGGAAAGCCTGTGAAATGGGAGTGCTAGGCTAACTGCATCAACCTCACGCCAAGACCAACCCTGGCTGTTGAGACTGTTTCCTTTTTCACCTTCCTTAGCGCCATGCAGGAACCGAGCCACAGCAGATAATGCGCTCGCAGGGCTCTCTACTACAGCCCTCTCCACACTCCTGCAGCACCAACGCTGAAGGGATCGGCTGGTTGTTGGAGCTGCTCATGGTCTGTGGCTGCTGTTCCCCACTATCATTAGGCAAACACTTGTGCTAGGAAACAGGAGAGATTTGTGGATAATCATGTCGCTATCCTCATGGATTGCTATTCCCGTGCAGTGTGGTGTCTGGTAGTTTGTTGTGGCCCAAGTGCTGATAACTCATCTGTCTGATTTACTGGGAGCACTCAGCTGAGGTTTTGTTTCCACTGAAGGAAGGTATCAGAAACCCATCATAAACATCATTACAACTTGACACGTAAACCAGATGATGATTTTTGTCCAAGGAAGTACATATGTCTTCAGGTAATCAGAAAGCTCGTTGCTCGTCTTCGGGTTACACTATAAATATCCTGTTGTAAGGCAGATCTTGTGGTAGCTAAGTCTCCTCTCACAATCTCCAGTAGAGATTTAGCATTGATAATAGAGGACTCTGATGTATAATGGTAATAAATGAAGATTTATTTATAGATACAGTAATATAAGATATCTTTATTTTCACTTGCAAAAGAATGTTTCCTTTTTTGTTTTTGTAGCATTTGGTACAAACAACAAAAATATTACTTAATGATAACAGGGGTTGTGAAGTCAACAAATTTCTAATTCACAATAAGAAAAAGGAACACTTAATCTTTTAAATTTAGAACACGAATGGTGGGAGACCTCAGTTTGCTTCCTACAAAAATTCACTTCATGCAGCTCTATATGCGAATGCCTGTTCCAAAGAGATTATTATGAAAATTTTTATTATTTTGAAAAAAGATGAAGTCTATATGTGTTTTTGAAGACCCTCTGTGCTATTTCTGAAAACAGAAGTTCCCTGCTGAACACCACTTGTCTGGACATGTAAGTGATGCCTGTCATGAAGATTGACAGCATGCCATAAAGGAGAATGGGTTAAGAGGGACCCTAAGCCTCTTGTTCTCCAGGGGTAGTTAATTGCATCCTCTTTGTGGACAGCTACAAGGGTGATAACGCTCAGGCATCTCCTTAAGCAACAGATGGTTTTTAAGATCAGGCACTATTTGTCTCTTGTATCTTTTCCTGTCTTTGAAAACAGACTTTTAAAGGCAGATTGAGGTTCAAACAACAATGTGCAATGATTAAGTTGGTCACACACATGCACACACAGCCCTTTTGCTCTGCTTGCAGTAAAATACTAGTAATGCCAGAGCATAAATAATACATCAAAGAAGAAAATTAGGACATAAATGATCATCTGAATGACCTGAGCAGTTTAACTCATTTTTATGCCACAGTTGCTCACTGTACCTTCCATCATTCTCGGACCTCTGCCAAAGTATTGATATAAAGCAGGTAGATCTAATGTTTGCATGGGGAGTACTTTCTGTGAGGGGAATAGTTGTTTCCTATATTGTTTGGTGAATGTCAAGACAGTGGTTTCAGCATGTGGTCTGCAGACACTAGAAGGTGACAGGCCACTTGTAGGGGAACTATTTGTAAGTTGTCACTAAGAAAGTTGTCTATAGGTTTAAATGAGCAGAATATGGGTGTGGCTTCCCTGGAGGAATTTTTTAGGGGTTTACAAGTCAGAAGACACTGAAAGTCAAGGACCATGAAGCTAACCAAGATACAGCTATCACATGCATTTCAAAAACTTTCTAATGTTTCCCATGCTGACTTTAAGTTATTGAAGTGACTATGTGATAAAATGTTAGATGAAATTTCTGTGCAGATAAACATCAAGTAGTCACGTCCTGGCACTGGCTCCCCTCTCAGCCTAGCTTTCTCTTTGTGCTACTTCCTTCCAGTGCCCCTTTGCGGCTAAACTGTTTTGAGTGCTCTGGTGTCACTTCCCCATGGGGTGGGAGGATACATCGTGCATAGTCAGCAAGCAGGGATATTATAGAGGAATTTGGTACCTGCAAAGCCAGACATTAAAATCAATGCCTGATCCCGTATCCAGGTAGGGTAGATCAAGGGTCTCTGTAATTTGTATTGGAAAGAGTTAAATGTCTCAAAATGAGGTATAGGAGAGCTGTTGAACCCCCACCCTGCACTGTCCAAGCAGCTGAAAGAAAAAAAACCCAAATCCAAAGCAATGCTTCATCACGCAGGGAATGCTGAGAAGCCCTCGGCTGTGGATCTGCCCTGTCTCTGCAGAAGGGCCTTACACACTCCACTCTCACCAACCTCCCCTGAAAACTGTTCATGGGTGGTAAGGGAGGGATCAGGGCTGCATCTGCTCCGTGTTGCTTGCTGCTGTTTTCTGGGCATCAACACTCCTGCAGCATGAGGCTGTGACAACTAGGGCGGATGCAATCACCTCTCACCAGACAGGACACCCACTGAAGATTTGATCCCATTAAAATACAACAACAAACCTGTCACCAGGGCTTACGGTAGTCGCTTGGGTGAGATAAGATCTTCACAGCTTTATAATTGATATGCAGAATACGAAGGATCTGTTCTGTGGTCCACAATGCTTTGTGTAGCTCATTTTATCCACGCAGAAATGGCTTTATTTATACCCACAAATATTTTAGTCTCACAAATGCCAGGGCATTGCCACAAGCTAATACAAGTGTTCTATGGCAGCAATGGAGCAACAGACTCACGGCGCTAACTCCTGCGGTTTACTCCATGCACAGCAATAGCTGCACCTTGGTGATAGATATGAGCTTTGAAATGATATAGGTTGGCAGGAAACTACCACTGTACGGGCAAATTCTTTGATGTGAGCAGCACAGATGTGTTAGGTTTGGCATTGTAGTACAGGGGCTTTCTCTTGGTTTTTAAGTGACCATATATATTACAGTATTAGAAGTGGATTTGTGTATTGCTGTAAGGGTGCTCAGTTTCCTATGTTTAGCTGTGTGATACGTACAAATAAGCGCATGGCAGAAACAATAGCCTTATCTATTCTCCATACCACATGGCTTTCCCTCTGGACCAGGAGATGCCTGAAGCTGCGATACAACAGTCCAAGACAATAGTCAGAGCTGGAGTCAAGTCACTGAGGACAGAAGGACAAAATTCAAGTTAATATCAGACCCGTTGGAGGGGGTTGCCCCTTTTTGCAGGTATGCCTATACCTATAACGATTGCAAATACTGTAGGTGGTCCCATTCCCTCGCTTCAGCACTGTGGCTCTTAACACCTACAGTGCACTACACCTTTTATATCATGACTTGTTCTGTGGGTGGCTGTGACTCTTGGCTTTGGTTCGTCTTGGACCTCATTGATATACAAGTGGGGAACAGAGAAGAAAATTCCTGAAATTCCGTGGCAGCAAAGTAATAGCAAACTGCATCCAAACAGCAGTTAGAATTTGCTAAGCATGCACAGATCCGAACAGAGGCTCTAACTTCTGAGAGCAGAGAACAAGCTCCAGCAACATCCACTGCAAACCGCAAGAGCAGTGTGATGTAGAAAGGTGAAAAACATACAACGAACACACACAAATTCACAGAAACAATGTGGATTGCTTTCTGGATTAACGTTGTCTCATGGGGGCTCGTAGCCATTTTCTTTTTGAGACATTTGATGACTTGTACTGAGCAAAAAATCACAATCCCTAAGGGAACAATAAACCCAAAGATAATGGAGAATAACGTTAAATAGTTAGGTTCAGTAGACTCTTTCTGAAAGCACAAGTTTTCCTTTGCTTTATGAAATTTTTGATGCAAGTAGGAATAAATTATCAGTACTACCCAAAGAAACCCACAGATAGAAGCTGATTTCAGTGGGGATTGAAGAATATTTGATTTTAGAGGGAACTTGATTGCAATGTATCGATCAATTGCAATCAGGGTGATAATAAGGATGCTCATAGGCATGTTTGCAAAATAGATGTTCTGTATGGTGAAACAGAGATTGTCTACGGGATGGTCGTAGCTGGTAAAATATATCAGGAAAGGCAGGGCAAAGAGCAGAAAACTGTCTGCGACCATGAGGTTGATCATGTACACCCTGGTCTCGGTCCACCTCTTGAGCTTGCAGCAGAAGACCCAGAAAGCAATGATGTTCAGTGGGATCCCCAAAATGAGCACCGGGATGTAGACGGTAAGTTGAAATAGCCAAATATTCTGTGCAGTGTCATTCTGCAGCATATTGTTTTCAGTGCAGTTCTCCATGTTGGGCACTCTCTGCAAGAAAAGGATGCAGGCATGAGACCGCGCTCGGGGACCAGTCCTCTGGGCTGGGTCCTGCTGCAGTGCCCAGGCTGTCGTGGCCCTGCGGCCCCTCACACCCCTGCACTGCATGTGTAGGCAGCCCCTGGAGGGGCTCGGTGGCTCATCAGCACCATCTACCAGAGCAGCACTGTCAGCACCAGCTAACACAAAACCAGAGAGGCAACCCTCTCTTGCAGCTGTTACAGGGTTAAGCCTGCCTTGCCTTCCATCCAGTCCTGGTTTGCACAGTTTGGGTAATAGCAAAGGGTCTGCAAAGCAGAATGATAATTTTTGTGCTCCCTTATCTTTGCTGCTGCTGGGGTTATCAGAGAGCTGCTGGCTTTAGGGCAGCCTAAAGCAGAGCTGGGCAGCATTCCCCCTTTGCCTCCAAGGTCCTTGCCTTGCTGCTGAAGCCACCCCGTAGATTTGCTCTGGATCTTGCCAGGCTTGTGAACCTGCAGAGGACTCGAGCCCGTTCAGCCATGGGTTAGCTCAGGTGGCGTTACTCCTGGGGTGGTGGGTGGATGCCTGCTGCGGGCAGGCTACCCCCAAGCACAAACCTGGTCCTCTCGCTGCCGGACGCTGCGAAGGAATAGCTCAGCATGGGTACCACCAGCCCCAGCAGATAACAGGTCTCCAAAGAGAGAAGGGAAAGTGAGCACATGTGTCTGATCTCAACCTTCAAAGACGGGAAGCCAAAATGTTGCTAGGGCAGAAAACATGAATCCAAGAACTTAGACTATTCCCTGGAAGTCCTTTAGTATTTCAGAGCATCCGCTACCAGGAAGAAGGCTGCAGAGTATGAATTAGACTTAGTCTGCAGCTCATAAAGGAAGTGTTTACAGTGAGGCACGAAAGAAAAATGCCCAGATTCCTACAATCTCTTATAAATATATTGCCTTATAAGTCAGCGGCTTCTAAGCATCAACATCTAAACTGTAGTGAAAATGTTCAACTAACAACGTCTGGGAGATGGATCTGACAACCACGGAGGAAAGCGCAGCACCTGCCCTGGCGCCAGAACTGGTACGGCATTACTGAACCACAGGGTTACAGTCATTTTTAGAGTGGAATTTATGGAGGAACTAACACACAGCCAGTGTCCTAGCTCTCTTGGGCTGTCAGCCTCATAGGTCTTTGGCTGTACTATGCTATCACCTACCCTGCAGCCATTCCATGCCGTCCTACGGCGGTCATCCTACAGTGAAAAGCCAGTCTCTGCATGCATAGCACTGCCCCAAGGAGCAGCTGAGCCCTCCGGGCTGGGCTGGGCGTCCCAGCCCCATCGAATCCCGCATGTAAGCACAGAGCCGGTGGCGGTTCCCAAGATCCCATGCCGCAGCATGCCTGGAACCGGGTGTCTCCACGCTCACAGAAAAGGCATGGTAAGCAGCACTGCTGTGAAACCTCAGCGAGGGATGAAGACCCCCCCTGAATGGCAAATGGCTGCAAAACAGTGAGGCAAAACAGCTGTGAAAGCAGGAGGAAACCGAGGCATCTGTGTACCGCTGAGGATTATGTTAACAATCAGACAGCCCTGGCTAGCGCTTCAATTAAGAGGTGAGCAAGCACACCAAGACATTACCTGTTTCTTGTGGGGCTGTCAGGTGGATTTAGTCCTCGGAAAGGTTGCAGTGTAGATGCGGGTGTCCTGGCAGGGGAGGAGATCTGTCGAGGCCGTAGGTGCCAGTGCAAGGTGCTGCTCCGTGCACTGCACAGCTGCCTGGGAGCCTGCTGTTGACAGCTCAGGAGCGCTGAAACACAGCAATGAACTCTTGTTCCTCAAAAGTGCTTCATTTATCACCTACTTTTTGGGATGGTCGAGTCTCTGGTGCCCTCTATTGTTCGACTCAATCCGCTCAGTGCTGCACCGTCATTTTTCCCACTCTGTGCTCCCCCCACTCACCTCACACAAACTAGCAATTAAAATTTAATATTTTCAATCGTGGGAAAACATAATTTCTGAAATAAACCCCATAATGGTTGCAAATGGCCCTTCTGGCAGTGAAAAGTCCCCCAGGGAGCACAGCAGCCCACACAGCCGCCGGTGCGGTTGCAGAGCGTGCCCCAGGCCGGGGGGGGCCGATGGCCTTTCCGAGGGGACACGTCAACGCTCGTGCACTCTGTGACAGTGAGCCCAGGGTGAGGGGACCCAGCATGCTTCTCTTCGGTGCCTTTGCAAAAAGGGGACAGGTGTTATGAGCCTACTTGTCCTCTGCGAAGCAGCCAGGTGTCTAGCGCTGCTCATCAGCATCACTGGAAAGCCCAAGCTGGTAACCATAGTCACTACCAACTGGGCACAGGTGAGAGATACCAGTATGGCAGTGAGCACACCATAGGTGTCAGGACCTTTAAAAACATGTTTAAGAACGTGCCCCAGTGGTATTTTATAGTAATTTTGATGGCCTTACTTGTCTGTTGGCTGCAGCAGTTGCAGTTCCATCTATGTGAGCCAGCTGACAGGAGCCAGACTCTGACTCCCTCAGGATTTGTCCTATTAATTCCTGGGTCCTGAGCTGGTGGTTCCAAGGCGACCGCAGCAGACTGAGCAGCAGCCGCGGGCTCCCTGAAGGCCGATGTAGGTCACAGGGGAAACTGTGTAAGTGGGCAGGGAAGGCTCCTCCACACTCTCTCCTGGAGCACTCTGAGCATTGCCTGGGCAGAGCTCAGAGGCCATTTTGGAGATTTTTCAGTTTTTAGAGAGAAAAAAGCCCAGTCCTAGGGAGCATTTGAATAACATGTAAGGGGTCAATGCACTCCCAATCTCCCCTGACCTTTCTAGGCTGCTGACTCATGGACAAATGCATTTCCCCCATGGAAACGTTAGGGGTCTCAATGTGGGCAAGATGCAGCAACCTGGACCCAGCTGTGTCTCGCTGTGGGGTGATACTCCGACCCTGAGCTGCAGCCGGGAGGGTGAACCTGGGGGCCAGCCTGGTGCCACAACATAAACCCAGGGAATAGCAATGCACAGGTGGCAAAGGTCTAGACGGAGTTACAAGGCCTTCCCCATGGGTGGGAGCAGCGGCCCCGCAGGGATGGCCGCTGCAAGGAGGTGTCTCTGTGCCAGGGTTCTGCAGTGCAGCAGGAGAGGAGCCGGCAGGAGGACTCAGCTCAGAAATCTCCGGGACTTTGTGCCTTTATGGCACTGGACAAATCTTGCTTTCATCCTAAAAGTGTTCCTTCACATCTGTCTGACCCATTGACTTGAAGGGAAAGGGCAGTCAGCAGAGTCTAGGCTGTTTTGTACTTAGTAATATGCTGGTACTGCCTGAACCCTCCCAGCTCACCAGAGGAATATGATAAAAATAAAAATAAAATGGACTATTTTATTAATGCAAACAACCTGAAATACACAATGGGATAAAACATGCTATATTCTTTTGTACATGTTGACAATGAGGACGAATTGACTTAAGCTGCAAAATGAAATAAACCAGTGAGACATACATGATTCGCCTGTCTGCCTGTAAGAGTAACAAGCAGGTGCTGGAGGGTGGGTTGGAGACATGTTAACGGCCAGCGATTACATGCACACTTTTACACATCTCTGTGAAATAACTTATTTGTTTAATAGAAACATAAAGTATAAATCCCAATTAACTTAGTAATGCTAAACCTAACAAAGATCTCCCTAGAGAGAAAGAGCCATAGTTATCCAAATAACGCTGAAGCTGTGTCTTATCTTGATGTTACAGAGTTGTCCTGGGGTTTTTTGGGTTTGGCATTTTTTGTCCCCCTTGCTGCACACCCCCCCCCCCCCCCCCCCCCAATATCTTTCTTTAGCAAGTGTGTGTCTGCGAGAGGTGGATTTGATCTGTTTTTTCAGTGCTGAGTTTGGGCAGTGGAAAGGCTTCATAGAACTCCTTGGTCACAAAGTAGTAGCAGATGCTATCCAGGCAGCAGTTGGATGTGGCAATACACCTCGTCACAGAGGAGAAGTTCTTCATAACCTGGAGCAGGAAACAGGTAGCTCCGACACTCTCCATTATGAACCTGGCAAGTAGCCCAAGGTAGGCTGGTAAAAAGCATATTAGAAATACAATCATATTTGCATAAATAATGTGAACAGCTTTCTGGATTAATTTATCCTCTGGTGAATTTTTGTTCAGACGTCTCTTAAGGTTCCTGATTACTTCTATGGAGCAAAAAGTCAAGATTGCTAATGGAAGAGTAAAAACAAAGAAAATAGAAAGCAGCTTCAGAGCAGTGGGCATGGTGGTATCCTTCTGAAAGCAGAGATCAGCGTGTCTCCACCAGAGCTGCAACGTGGCACCGATTATCACAGAGACCCACAGAAGCCCACAGAGAAGGGCAGCCTTTGATGGAGACCTGAAGGTCCTGGCTTTCAAGGGGTGCTTTATGGCAATGTATCGATCGATGGCGATAAATGAAACGATGTAGATGCTCACTACCATGTTGATAAAATACATTGCCTCTGTAAACTGGCAGAGTTCATCTCGGGTTGACTTATTCCATAGCAAATAAGCCATGGAAGGCAAGGTGCAGATGACGAAGCAGTCTGCAAAGACTAAATTGATTACATACACCCTGGTTTCTGTCCACTTCTTTATCTTGCAGAAGAACACCCAGAGAGCAAGGGCATTAAATAGTGCTCCAAAAAAGAAAATGAGGTTATACAGAGCAAATTCAGTGAGACGAACATGGTGATATATTTCTAGGTTTGTGACATTGCAGTTGTTGGACACATTCATTGTCCCGATGTGTAGATGTTGTATGATGTTCTGAGTCCTGAAATGGGAAAAGACATGATAAGACTTTCCTCCTGTCTCTTAAAAGATGCATGGCTCCTATAAAAAAGAGTATTTAAGTAAATATTTACTTTGTTATGAATGTGCATTTTATTTACTTTGTTATGAATGTGAATTTGAGTCTACAAAGCTGGCCTTCTCAGTCAGCCTGTAACTGGGATGCATCCTTTGTCAAGCTTTGTTTATGTTTACTCAGTATATGAGTAAATATTTCAACGTACTCTTCCAATAGGACATGACAGACAGCCTTTATTAAATAGGGGAATCTTGAAGGGGGGAGCAGAATAGCACTTAGAAGAGCTCCTGTAGATAGCATGGGCATCCTGTGACAACATGAACACTAATTCCTTAAGCCAAGCTGTACAAATAAGATAAAATTACCCTTAGCTTGGTTTTGACCTAGGCAAGGATTGCAGCAACCACAGCTAAAGCCCAGCACAACCCATGAGCAAAAGCTCTTCTACCTGCTCAAGGCAGGCATCCTGACACCCCGGGAAATCTGTGAGATGCAAGTAGTAGGTACTGAGCCTCTGCCACATTGGCTATTAGATGTTTTGCAAGAGTATTGGTTGTGTGAAGACTGTGAGTTCATGGGCTGATAAAAATCAGCTTTCATGTGAGGTGCACACGGAACAATTCTCTGAACTGATGCTTCTGTGCTGATGTCACTGAATTTCTGCTTGCATCTAAATGCACTTTGGAAAGAATTTAACCTTTTAATTTAAAATAAGTTTTTTACCACTCTAACAGGAGAGTGATGTTGTGAGGGATCTGGTGAAATCCTACAGCTTTCAGACATGCAGGGACACTGTGACTGAACATGCCTGGTTAAGCAGTTATTTGCCTCTGCAAGCAATGCAGACCTTCTGGTCAGCTGGTGAGAGCACTGCCTGCAAAATCAGACTTCAGTTCTGAAGTAACTGATAAACACACAATTAACTCAATTGCTGTGGGGGATATGCAAGTGTATAGGGCACTAGTGGACACTGATGTGACTCCTGTGTAGAGCTCTCTTCCCAACTCTTGTGTGCTCAGGCCTGGGTTTCCCAACAGAGGCTTGCTGCTCGCTGCCCGCACCCTGGGAGGAAGCTGACAGCTATCGCCCAAAGAAAACCTCTCTGAACTACAGTAAGTAGCAGCAGGGAAACACCTCACATTAAGGGCCGAAGCTGCCACATCGTTATGCTCCTAACTGCACGAGGCAGATGTCTGCTGGCATGGCTGATGCTCAGTTTGGTTTTCATTGGCCCTGGTCGGCAATGCCAGCAGCAGCCTCCGTGCTGAAGTACAACGCAGGCAAACCACGCTGGTGGGCTCTGCAGCGTGAAAGGGCCCTGGCTGACACTGCCTTTGGAGCTGGAGATGTGGCCCAAATCCAGTTCCCAGCATCTGTGACCTGCCCCGGGGCTTTGGTGCAGCTCAGGGCTTGCAAGTGCTCCAGGGCAGGAGGCAGCCCAGAGACTGGGGGGAGGAGGGAGGAAACGAGCAGAGCATTTTAAAACAGGTCACATATAGCACGGATAGGGTATGGCTGAGCACAAAATGTTTTTAAAGAGATGCCATTTGATAAGCTAGCATATCCTGTGGCTGCTGGAAATGCTTAAGGTGAGGTAGGTGAGAAGGGTGCAGCATCAGAGGGGCTAGGCAGCAACCTACAGCTTTGAGAATAGGATGGAGACAGCTGTACAACAGCATCTTGCTGCTGCTGGAGGACAAGGAACGGGCTGGGGCTTGACACACAAGGTCACTAGTACTGTGGAGTGTGTTCTGCTTTCCCCCCCCCCACCATAGCCTGGGGAGAGCTGATCAGCAGCTGTCCCTCTCCATAGAAGCTGGTGACCAGCTGGGGAGAAGGCTAGGGCTGGGCTCATTTCCTCCAACAGCTCAAGAAGTAGCAGGCTCCTTCCAGACCCTTAACAGGGAGCTTGGAGGAAGAGGAGCAAGGCAGAGGCTGAAGGCTCAGTGGCAGTTGCAGTAGCACCGTGGTGGCAAGCACCCAGTGTGTTTCCCAGTGAGATGCCCATGGGGAAGCAGCTGCACTGGAGGGGGAGTCTTGTGTGTAAAATCCTCCTCCCGCCTTGTGGGGGGAACTCAGAAGTGAGCAGGTACCAGAGGAGCGAAGGGTGAATGTGGTGGGTGAAATGACTAAGGACATCATGGGAGCCAAGGGGGGGCTGCTGGGCTGGGGAAGGGACCTGGAACTGAGCAGAGGGAGAGGAAGAAGGAAATGGGGTGCGAAGGAAGGGGTACAGCATGGCATCTTCTGCATCAACTGCCTTCGAACCTGCCACCTCTATGGCAACTGCCCTGATTTTCACCAACTTTCCTATAAATTGAATGTGTAACTATCAGCAAAGATTTAATAAATATGCTGCACAGGTCTGAGAGTAGACTTGGACAGGGCAATACTTCACAGGGGTGTTAACCACGGGCCCTGGCAAGCTGACCTGGGAGGGAAGCACAGCCAGAAAGAGTGAGCAGACAAAGTGCCTCCGTGGCAGAAGAGCCCTAGGTGAGGCTCCTGCCACAGAACTTAAGCGAGGGGCTTTTCCTCTCTGTTTCCAAATAGCAAAAAGAAACCTGGAAACTGCCTGCTCTGACCTTGATGCTCTTGTTCACAGCTCTCTCAAGCACAATGATCTAAAGCACAGCACTTTTTTCTTTTTGTTTTTGAAACTTCTGTTCTTTCAGGCTCATCTATCACTGAATCCCTTGAAAACAGTAACATAGTCACCATAACCACAGAACTACTTTGAAAGACTGTGGAAGGGGATCAAGGGTTCACTTAGACAAAAAAGAAATCTTTTGGAATCACTCATTTCCCATGTTGGGATGAATTTAGCTTCCAGTTCCCAGCTGCTGTTAGGAAGTAATATGCTCTGATCTTTCAGGTAGAGTACCTGGAGAATACCTTGAAGTAAGAACAGAAACTGAAAGGCTCAGAGATCGCAACCTACTGCTTGGACCTCTGCATCACAGGGACTGCACTGCCCTGCAGAAACTGTCCCAGCCACAGCAGAACCCTGAGCAGCAGTTCACAGATAGCGAAAGGATAAAACAAAGTGATGTTACCTGTAGATTTAACGCCACAAGATCAGCAGCGGGTCCTGCCGGAGGTAGGGCATGTGGGGGCTGTGCAGCTGTGCAGCCTGGGCAGGAGGAGCAGGGCCAGCCGGTGGGGCTGGAGGATGGGCACGGGCTGCATGCACAGGGTAGGTGCCCGGCACCAACACCTCACTAGTACTTGAGGGTTTCTGTAGCACCTCCTCCTCCTGCGTAGGAGAAGATTCCATGTCAGTTTGGTCTTGAATATCAATCATCTGCTGAGCAAATAAATGGTGACAACACTTTCCAGTGAGGTCTAGCCTCACTAACCTCATCATTCAGGTTTTCTAATATGGTGCTTTCAACAGCTAGCAATGGTACTCAGCAACTGTGGATTTGAAGTGCCCTGCTGAAACTGAAGATAAGCAAGGCTAGGAGGATGTGATATCTGGTATTAGATCACCCTGTGCAGCTGGAGGTACAGGGACCTTCAGCTAAGTGCTGAATTGAGTCATGCTTGCACAGCTCTGGGCGGGGAGGTGGGCACACCGAGCAGTTTGGCACATAGCATAGACGCTCTCTAGGCTGGAGAAGGTGTCTTCAACTCTCCTCGGCTAGAGACTCCTGCACCCAAATGGCCCCTTGTGATGGATTTGGAGCCTGGGGCAGGGATGGAGCAGGAGATGGCCATGATGGGGCCAGCGGCAGGGCTCCAGTCTGCACTTCGGTGTGAGCACAGGTACAGCCAAAGCACCCGAGAGCTTCAGGGGGCAACCAAACCAAGGCCTCGGCATCTCACATGGGTGGCAGAGCCTCACTTGTTGGGCCCTGTGTTGACAGAAGTGAAAGGGTGAGAGAGACCTGTAAGCCCCAAAGGGTTCAGTGATGGGCTATTTAATTGGTGTCGATAATCAGTGTGCAATCTAGCTAGTAAGGAATTGTCTCGCTGCCCACTTACCCTTACTACCTGACCATCTGTAACACTTCTCCATTGCAGTGATGCTAATGGTGGCTGGCTGCTCATAAGCCAGCCTGATGGGTACTCTCCTGGCTGTGTGAGCTGTGAGAGACGAGAAACCTGCTGGCTGGAGCTCGGGGGTGAGAGCATGCAGGCAGTGGGGTGGTGAGCAAAGGACCTCAGGATGCTGATGTGGCCCAGGTGTCCCTGGCTCAGGAGGCACAAGGTGGCATCAAGCAGAGGAGGTGCTGCAGCACAGCTGTCCGGCAAGGCTGTGCAGGGGAGAGGACTCAACAGAACCTGAAGACCTACTCGCTCTGCTCTACCACAAGGCTTAGGCACCTTGCAGCAACACTATGACCACAGAGATGTGTGTGTTGATCACAGCCCTCAGGAGGCAACCAGGCTTCCAAAGCCCCCAGGTTGGTCTGTAACGGAGGACAAACGATCCGTGCATAAGGTAGGAGCCACGTAAAATGTCTCTGAACCACACGCTGATAGGACCCTCAGATACCATCTAGCATACGTGAGGTGCTGTGAAGGAAGAGGGCAGGGAAGCATGCTGATATGAAACACCGCAGAACCTCTTTGTGTTGCAGCATGAAAGAGGGACTGGAGGGTCACTGCAGATGTTTAAGGCCAGGAGAGACATGTCTAAGGAGAACCACAGAGGAAAGGCTGTGGGATCTGTTTGCCTGTGGTAGCTGCAGCTGTGTTTCCCAAACAGAGGCTGATGCTGTGAGGTTTTTTTGCCTCAGGATGATGGCCTAGTTCACAGAGAGGTTGAGGTTGGAAGGGACCTCTTGATGTTTACTCCAAGCCCTTGCTCAGACCCTGTTGCCCAGGGCCATGTCCAGTCTGGTTTTGCATATCTCCAAGGCTATCTCCACAAATTCTCTGGGTAACCTGTTCCAGTTATCGATCACGCTTTTTTTTCTTATGTTTAAATGGATTTTCCTGTATTTCAGTTTGTGCCCATTGCCTCTTGTCCTCTCACTGTCACTGCTGAGAAGATCTCTATCTTCTTTACTCCCTCCCATTGGGTGTTTATACACATGGATAAGATCCTTGCAAGCCTTCTCTTCTCCAGGCTAAACAGTCCCAGCTCCTTCAGCCTCTCCTCATATGAAAGGAGCCCCTTAATCATCTTTATCACCCTTCCCAGGACCTGCTCCAGTAAGTCCACGTCTTTCTTGTACTGGGGAGCCTAGCACTGGACACAGCACTCCAGATGTGTCTCACCAGTGCTGGGTAGAGGGGAAGGATCACCTTGCTTGACCTGCTGGCAATGCTCATGCTAATGCAGCCCAGGATGCTGTTGCCTGCCTTTGCTGCAGCGGGGCATTACCAGCTCATGGTCAGCTTGGTTTCCACCAGGATCCCAATTCCTTCTCTGCAAAGCTGCTTTCCAGCCAGTCAGCCCCAGCCTATACTGGTGCCTGGGGTTGTTCGTTCCCAGGTCACTTCCCCTTGTTGAACCTCATGAGGTTCCTGTCAGCCCATTGCTCCAGCCTGTCAGGTGCCTCTGAGCGGTGGCACAACCCCCGGGTGTATCAGACGCTCCCTTCGGTTTTATATGCTTTGCAAACTTGCCGAGGTGCACTCTGTCCTAGCGCCAGGCCATTATTCTTTGGCATCTCCATTTTTTGCCCCAGTCTCAAGCTCCAAGGGACTCCACTAGGGCATGGCCTCCAGCTGGACTTCATGCTGCTAATCACAGCCCTTGCAGCTTGCCAGTTCAGCCACTTTTCAGTCCACCTCCCTGTCCATTTATCTAGCCCATACTTCATCAGTCTGTCTCAGCAGGTATTATGGGAGACAGTAAGACTTTCAGCACTAAAGTTGAAATGAACAACATCCCCTGCTCTCATTTCATCCACCAAGCAAAGTTATCACTTTAGAGGCAGCTATCAAGTTGGTCAGGTACGATTTTTTTAAATCCAATCACCTTCGTGTCCTTAGTATGCTTTTAAATGGTTTCCAAGAGGATTTCATCCATCTCTTTCCCAAGGATCAAGGTGACGCTGACTGTCCTGTAGTTGTCTGGGTGCTCCTTCCTGCCTTCCCTGAAGATAGGGATGACATGTGAGTAAGTCAGCAGTGTTAAAAGGAAGAGCACACCGTGAGTGCCAGCTCACGTGCAGACCTGGCTGTAAAATAAATAAATGGAACCGGCTAAGCTTTTCAATGGAAGATGCCAGCTCCACCTCTGTGTGCTGCTGTCCAAAAATCGGGGTGTAGTGCCTGGGACAGGAGCAGTTTCAAATAGAAATGCTGCACTGAGTGTGCTTGCTGCAGCCCCTTGAAGCTGCAGAGCGGATGCACTGACTGAGAGGAAACAGAAAGACAGTGACACCCATCTTCCAACCGGGTAGACAAGGTTTTGAACTCAGAAATGCTACGTGGGCAAAAGCCACAGGCCAGTGGGGAAGGGACCAAATACCTCCCTGGGGGCTTTGCGAGGGGCGATGCTTGGGGCAGCAGCATGCTTCAGTGTCTGATGGTGTGGCATGATGGGAACGATGCAGTGGAAACCATTAAAGCACAGTGCTTTCCCTTCCAGGGGACACTTGTTGATAAATGTGTTTGTGTCCGCAGCGTGAGACAGCATCGAGATGAGTCACACGAGTGTCGCCTTTGCAGAACTGCAGCTGTCAGCCCCGGGAGCCAGACTGCACGCTCCTGAGAGCCCGCTGCCGGCGGCATCGCGCCCACGGCCCCGCCGTGATGGGGCCAGACACCCACCGTGGGGAGAGGCTGATCCCCTGCCATGGCTGTGCAGGTGAGCTGTCACCCACGCAGAGCTGGGGAGTCGGAGCCTGTTGATGCCGGTTCATCCACCATGGGTGTGGGGACAGAGATGGAGACGGGCTGGCCCTACGGTGAGGACTGATGTGCTCCACCCTGCGCAAAGGCTGGAAGTGGCCAGGGGACACAAAGACATGGCAGGAGAGGACCTCTGGGATGGTGGCAGCTACAGCACTGGGAGAAGTTAGGTCTGTGCCAGTAAGGCCGGCGGCACCAGCCTGCAAGTGGAGTGTCTAGCCTGGACCCAGGGATTAGTTCCTCCACAGGAGAAGGCTGTACATACCAAGTCATCCCGAGGACCTGTTGATTTTCCTGGCATTTTTCACCAGTCTCCTACCAAATTTGTGCTGGAGGATACTAAACTAACACAAATTACATCTGTTTGTGTTTTGCTAAAATATAGCACACTAAACAGGCCTAGATGATGCGGTTTGGGTTGTGGTGTGAAACAGGGGGGGAACGCCTACATGGGATGCTGCAGACCTTCACAAGACAGCCTGGGTGACCTTTGAAAGTACCACCTTTTCCATGGCAGCAAGGCAAAAACACTCTTATTTGTGTGGTTTTTTTTCTTCTCACCCCTCAGCCATGAACATCCTTTCCTACCTTATCAATTTGAAAGGTCACTTAGTTGTGCAATCCTTTGGGGATAGAAGGTCTTCACTTTTATTAAAATTCCAAATTCAAAGCTTAATTTATTTACAATTTCCATTCACATGTCCAAGGAGGAGAAAAACGAAGATGATGTAAGGATAGCACTGTTTGTAAAGCCAGCCATGCTTTATTCAAGGGCCGATTGCAGCAATACCCTACTTGTACAATGCTGTAGAAATAAATCATACAGGTGCCTCTGTTTTGAATGAATTTTACATATGACCTGCGCGCGTGCTGGAACAGATCATTAGTGCTCTTCAGGCTGCACACCAGCCTATTCAGCCTCGCTAATGTTGATGCTATAGACTCACATAATTGATTTCTTAAGCTGAAAAAAAACCCTTTGCTCCTATGTAAATATAAGAACCATTTTGTTTCTGAGCACCCTGTGCTTGGATGGAGACACCTGATGTTTCAAGAGCTCCAGCAGATTTTTTTTATCTCTTACTCTCAACTACAAGACACACACCAAAAAAAAAAAAAAACAAACCCCAAACCAAAACCCCAAAGTTTTTTGCTAATGGGAAGCAACAGAGGAGAGCGGAGATAGGTCTGGTAATTGTAACACATGCTTGCCTGACCTTGTCCTGCTCCCAAAAGAACAAATCAGTTTATCCTCTGCTTTCACCAACCGGTCTGTAATTTGCCTGTAGTTATCCTCCCCATTTCTACATTTGAACAGAGGTGCGTTCAGACTGGGGGGAGCATTCACTCCGGCATTGTGGCACATGTGAATGTTAGAGGCTTTTGCTTCTATTTTTGAATTTTGCCCATGGGGTTTTTTTTGTTCCTGATCTTCTAAGAATTACTGGCAGAGGCTAGGTTGAAATGTATGCACCCTGATTTCCTGAAATAAAAGTGTTCGTAAAACTTGCTGCCCTCTGGATTGCCTGTCATCCCCCACGCTTATTTTTCCACTTGTCTTCTAAACTACATTACATCTTGTTTTTTTATAAATGCGGATGAGAACGCGCAGCGTAGCTGAGAAATGGCTCCGTTGCCCCATGTGGTGGTACTTTTCTACAGGACATACAAGCACGCCGCACTGCGCCCATCCCCGCTCTGCACCAGCTAACGGGGGGCACGGCACCCCACTCCCCGCTGCCTGGCCCGGGGTGCAGGGCTGGCTAATCAGCACAGCATCAGCCTCTGCGGTGCTGAGGTGGTTGGTGGCTCCGGCGCAGCGCTGCTCAAGACTATGAGCTAACCTGGAGCTAGCTGTACACCCGCAGGCAGGCAGAATGGAACAGAGAGAACAGCACAGATGATAAAAAAACGGTCAAAAGCTAATGATATAGGGCCAGTTTCTCATTTTCAAAGTCACCACTCAGGGTCCCGTGTCCTCAAGTGATCCTGCCTTTACAGACAGGTGGCCCTGCCCTGCCATACAGACTCGATACGTCATTAATCTGTGAAATTGTGAAACTGTACTGCAGGACGCCAGAGGCGGAAAAGCAGTCAGAGCGTTCACAGAGGTGCAGAGGGAAGAGTTTTCCATAAACATGCATTTTTTTTCAGAAAGAAGATGATCCCATCATTTAAGAACTAGCAATGAAGCGGCAAAGGAGAGCTGACAAATCAGATAGATAGATACAAATCCATCTCGCATCACTTGTGAAAGGTGATAATGCATCTGTGCCAAAAAGCTGCTGTTTTATCACAGATCTTAAAAACATTCATGACCAAATGTTTCATCTTATCTGTTTGCATTTCCTGAAATAGAAAACAAATTTAGGAATACAGTTTAATAATAAGTTTAATAAATGAAATTTTAGGAATAACTTGTTCACCCTTTGATTCAATATTTTCAGACGCTAACTGACTCTCGAGATGGAGGTTAAACAGAGATTATTAGTGCCAAGGAGTTATATTTTAATCTCTTCTTCCACCTTGCACGGACACAAAGCAAGGAGAAGGTGCTTTGGGCAGTTCAGCTCCAGGGTCTGCAAGTGGAATTTAATTTTGAGCTTGGCTTTTGGTGTCTCTGTCTGAGGGAGCGGAGCTGAAAGCAATGCACCCACAAAGAGCTACTGATTTGCACCAAGGCATTTTCACTCTTAATCACTCATTTACTCTGTCATCCAACAACTCATCACCAGTGAGAATTCAACGCAGCACGACACTTAAAACCCCTGCCCTCATGCCACAGGCAGCCTTTTGTCCCGAGCCCTGAAAATGTGCCAGCTTTGCCAGCATACCCACGCCCTCCATGGGCGTCCCACTTGAAGACTTCAGTGTTTTCTAGAAAAGAAGAAACAAAACTTAGGCAGGAAATTTGGCCAAAAACACACCATCCACTCATGGTGGCCGCTCTCCTCCCCGGCCCTCATTGAGCATGGCGCTGCACAGAGCAGCAAGCTGCGGGCCTCACAGAGCACATGAGGAAAGGAAAAAAAAACAACCAAAAAACCAAGAAACCCATGAAGTTGTGCTGGATCCTGTTTAACTAAAAAGTTCATTTGGTGTCTGGGGCTCTGTCTGCTTCACTCCACGACATGTCATCTGTGTGACAGCCTTTCACCACAGCTTCCTACTCAGGAAAGCAGCAAATTTCCCCACAGCTCCCTTGTGCAAAGCTCTGACCACAATGCATTTTCCAGATGCTGGTGATACAGACCCTGAGCCTGCAGATAAATTAAAAAACAAAAACCCACCACCTTACAACTTCAATGCCATCTTTGCCTGTTCAGGGCAGGGTTTTACTTGGTGTGAGTCAGACTGACTGCTAGACTTGCCCAAGTTTTGTTCTTGTAATAGTCTCAATAGCCTCTTACTTAGATCCCCTCTTTACCTCTCCCTAGTTTTAATGGTTTAAAATACTTTCAATGGTTTTAAATACTCATTTATCACAGTATTGGTGATTTTGGAGAATTAAAGACATGCTGTGAGGTCAGAAGGAGCTGAGGGGACAGCAAGGACACTCCATGCTCACCTGCAGATGAAACAGGGACTTTCTCCATCTGCTGCTGGTGGCAACACTGCTGCACATGTAGGAGCTCTTGAGAAACCCCCACCTGAAACCTGAGGTTTCTGAGCAAATCTGCTGCTGGCACTGTCTAAAATGCATGCTCACAATTCACCCTCTAACTCAGTTCTTTATAGAGAGCAAACCCGTGAACACTTGGGTCATGCTGCAGCAGGAACCTCTGAGAACACACGTGCTGCTGCAGGCTGTTGATGCAACTTCAGAGAATTGCTTCTTTCCGTCAGCCCACCGCCCCTCAGACATGCCTTATTCAGTGCACGGAATCGGGATCTTTTTGGCACTTCAGCTAAGCTGTACAGTCACTCTACTTGCCATGGCCTTGAGCATATTACAGTGTGTTTTGCACACACATGAAATCATGCCTCTAGTAGTTCTCCTTTCCTCCTTGAAGTAAAAGGTCAAGGAATAATGAACTGCTGCTGCTGGTTTTACCAGAAGACATGGAACAAAGTCAGCTGCGATATTTATTTTCTGCACCCTAGACCCTTGGGTTTAAAAACTTGCAGGTACAGGAAATAATTCTCCACAAATTACATTAATTTTTAAAGCAGTTTTCTACCCTGCTACAAGATGACAGAGTTATAAATTTGTTTTATTGAAACTCTGGGGTACTAAAAGACAGTTACTATTAATGTTTCCACAACCCCTGGTCACCGTAGGAAGAAAGATGTTGATCCTAGGTGACTGTGAGCACATACGTGTCCATCTTAGCCATGCAGACCAGCGTACGTTCCGTGCGACGTCCCTCGGCAGTGACACCACGGCAGGGTGCACACCGCCGAAGGGGCACCAGCCGCACAGACGGGCTTTCCTTCAGCGTGAGCAATCCCGTGCCCCTGTGCCCGGGAGCTGTCAGCAGCGATTAAACCAGGGTGAGGGTAGAGCGGGGCTCTGGGCACAGCGGCATGGGAAAGCTGCACAGGCACCCCCCGGCACCCCAAGCCCTCCCACCCTCGCAGTCCACACCGCTACAACCCACCGCTCCACGGCCCCCGCATCCGTTCGTCTTTTTGTTTTTGCCATTGCCAAAGTGTCATTTCCCGGAAGATTGCTTCCTTTAACTATTGCTAAAGGTTAACAGGTCGGAGGCTCTGGGCAGCCTTCGAGCAGCAGAGGACTGCTCTCCCCGGCAGAAACCACCGCTCTGGGAGAAGCCCTCTTCTCCAGGACTATTCCAAGCACACTTTTTCCTTTGACCTTTCCAATTTCATGCACCTTGCACCATACGCAGGCTGCATTTTGTTCCCTCCTACACTAGCATAAAGCCAGAGTGACATTTGAACGGTGGGACAGACATAGATGCTCATACATAAATACCTGGTGCCAGTAAAGCCAAGCGAAAAAACGTCCTCTGCTTGAACAGGGAAGAAAAGATTTGCTCAACTTGCTTACGTGCTTAATTCAAAAAGTCACGGTTCCTCCTTTCCCTTCCACTGAATAACATTAATTTCATTGAAAACCTCATGTCACAGGAAATCTCTACTTGATTTGCTTTCCTGATCGCCGATCATTGCGTTGCTTTTTCTCTCAACAGCAATCGATCTTCATTTTGCTTGCAGGCTATTTTGCAGGAGCTCTGTGGGGAATTAATACTACTGTTTTTCTAATTGTCCTCTTGAATGCTAGAACAATGCGGGTCACCAGAAAGTTATATTCAAGGGGAAATAGTGTCTGACCTAGGTGTTTGAAGGTAATTTTTTAACGTTGAGTCATCACTGGCAGCCTCGACAGAGTTTTTAAATGCGAGAGATTGGATTAGCCCCATCTGTGCGGGCAGATACTTATGAGAGTGACGGTTCCTCTCGACATTTGGACACATACCGCTCCGCAGCCTCGAGCCCCTCTCCAGGGAACGGCTCAGCCCATAGCTGGGAGGGAGGCAGTCATCCGTACCAGCGCTGGAGCACCCGATGTCCTACACCTTGTCTGGGCTCTGTTTAGGTCCTACACATACACAGTAAAAGGAATTCCTGCCTGAAAGAACCTGGAGTTTAAAATCCCCAGTTCTGAAAACAGCCCCACTGGTATCACTGGCGTTAGTCAAAATGCGGCGCAAGCAGCGGTGCCGGCGAGCGGTGCCCGGCGTTGTACATGTGCCCGAGGCAGCGCCTCGTGATGGGCCCAACCCTGGCACAGCCTGTGGCACCACCAACGTTGGCCTCCAGGACAGAGCTTATGCTGTATTATTTTTTTTTTTTTTTGCAATCCCAGGACAGGCTTTTTGCAATGTTTGAAATACAGAGTGTACAGCCCAGGGTCTCGCCTTGTTGAGTTAGTACCCGTGCAGCCTTTCCAACCCAGCGGGAGTTCACCACGGTACTCACGGTGTGCAAACCTTGTTGTTTGTATCTTCTAGACGGGGGCGGACACAAATTAATAAAGATTTGCGGTCTTGATCTGCCTGTGTGAGCGGGGGCTGGCGGGGCAGTTTCAGCGCTGAGACGAGCTGGTTTCCCTGAGAGCAAGCCCAGCTCTGCAGCAGCTGAGCTGTGCTGCCGAGGAGATGGTAAGGGCTGGGGTAGTGCGGGGAGGGGGAAACAGAAAATACAGGTTTGCCACAGTACAACCCCAGCAAATGCAGACATTGCCCTTCAGCTGCTGAGAGCATCTTCAGATCTTTGGAAAAAAAAAAAACAACCAATCCCCAAAGGCACAATTATCACTCTTTTTATGGGATGGGTTTCTTGATGTCATGCTCTTTGGTGTGTCTGGTGGGTTTGTACCCTTGCTGAGGTTCATCTTTAGTACCTTGAGCTAATGTGCTTTGTTGATGCCAAGGTAAAATTTGCCTGGGGGAACAGAGCCTCAAATTCATTTTAACATGGCCAGAGGGGGGAAATGGGCTCATTTGAAATACTAAGGTCTATCTAGCAGATGTCCTCATCAGTACCACAAATATCAGGTGTGAATAACACCGGGCTCTGGGGAAATTAACACTTCTCTTTCAACTTATTTGGACCAGTCCTTTATCAGCGGCGAGTGTCAGACATTGACAGCAAGGTCCCTCTGGGGCAGCTGACAGCGGGACCCCCCCGCTCCACAGGAGGCCTGAGCCTCTTGTGCCATTTACCTATGAGAAAAAATGACATCTGAACTACAGCAGGGACGTATAGCTTTTGTGTGCACAAACCACAATTTATCTGTGTTTCCTAGCCTGCCAGGCATGCAGCAATATTGCACATTTCTAGTACAGTAAAGAGTATTATCTGCTAGACATTTTACAGTTATGAAACTTCAGATATACCTTATTTGACAGAGGCTTACAGACCATAATACACACCGTCTCTTCCACTGACTTCCCTTTCCTGGCAGCCCCAGGTGCCACTCCCAGGGACGGCCGTATTTCTAACCTCCTAATTTCAAGAAAATATCATAACAGAGAGGTGCGCGCAGGCAGACGGCGCGTGGCCAGAGCCCCTTCTCTACCGACGCGGCTGTCGCGCCCCGGTGATCCCCACGCCTCCGGGAAGGCCAGCCCTGCAGACACCGCACGCTGCCCAGGCAAGCCCAGCTGCAAAGGATGCAGAGGGACGCCGAACCCGGCCGTGCGGGGACAAGGTCCTCGGATCCTGCAGTGAAGCGTGGCAAAGTGCTGTGGGAGGACGAGATGTAAGGACTTTGGGGACGGGAATTGAAAAGTCTTGAAATTTTAACTCAGGGCTTTGGGAACCTGCCCGTGTGTTCCCCACACAGGCAGCGTCCTCTCCTGTTCGACGGCTGCCGACACCGTCACGGTGCCGGGGACGCCCATGGCCGCGGGAGCGGGGCAGCTTTGTGTGCACCCGGCAGCATCCGATGGCTGAAAGGGAGGGACTCCCTCAGTATTTGCCCTTTCCCAGTTCTGAAAAAATAATTTCTGGAAATGTCTGTTACAGTCGGAGCCTAAGGACCTCTTTGGCTTTTAGTGCACTTCCAGAAGCCCCAATAGGCCTTGAAAACAAAGGAGAAGAAAAAGCCATTAAGCTTTTTCTTTGTTTTCACAGCGTATTATCTATCCTCCTCTTTGGCAATCTCTTTCATGACCCATCACAGGGCAAATAATGCAATAAGCTGCCTGAAATGCCAGTAATCTCCCTGCGCTGCCTCAGGCCGCCCTGCTGCTGAGGGGGCTGCGTGCTACTCAAGCTGGGGGGGTCTCCCAGCCCCCCAAGAAGGGAGTATCGACACTTTCTGCACCCCTGAACATACACAGCTGTTGCTGCAAAGACATTGCTTGTGGCTTAACGGGAGGCAAATGCTTTCCTATGTGAAGTCCTGCTGGGACACTGCGGGGGAAGACCAGACCTCTTGCTATGAAGGCTGGTGGTGGCCCAGAAATATTTTGGGGAGCATTTCTGGGACTCAGATAAAGTCCGTGTGCGTGCACGTGCAAGCACGCACGCTCCTGGGCAGCAGGATGGCTCGGTGCACGTCAGTCGTGCCAGCTGGGGACCTCCAGGGCAGGCACAGATGCTCGCTCCTGCCTCCCCCCACCGTCACCTTGCCAGCACTTCGTCTCTCCGCAGACACCCTTGGGAGCATCGTTGCTGTAGCTGTGTCCCAGGACAGCATCACCACAGGCAAAGCTTGTCCTGAGAGTCTAATTAAATCTCCGCTGCCTGTAAATGTTTTCAGCTATTGCCATTTGTCCTCACACTGCAAGCCATTCCTCATAACATGGGGGGAACTGGCTGCTAATTAATATGGGTCCTAAAGGCTTCATTACTAGCCATGGCTACTGTTGTTTGAGTTTTAGTTAAAACCACTCTAATTTGACAGCTATTCATTAGTGGCTAGAAAAGGGTAAATAGACCAAAGCTGCTGCACTCACAAGTGCAACAAATTTGGAAACAAAATTCTCTGTAGAGGATCACCAAAACACACATTTGATGGGATCACCTGAAGGGATCCCATGGGAAGCATCTGGGTGCTTAAAAAAAAAACAGGTCATACTAGGCACTCAGCACCTCACTAAAATCATACCAAAAAAATCTAGTAGGACTGTCATTAAAGAGTGCTCCCTAAAAGCAATAACTGATATTTATAATGATCTATATCAAGATAACGAGATGACACCAACTCTTTGCACTGTGCAAACTCACCAACCCCATTAAGATACGTTGGGGCTAACAGCCCTGCAAGGAGATGATGATTTATAAAGAACGAAAAAAAAAAATAATCTTTAAGAAGCAAAAAATAGAAAAGTCTGTTCTAAGCCTGCCCATTTATAGCAAAGAGTAGCAATTGTTCACACAGGAATTATTCACACCATATTGTGGTTTAACCCCAGATGGCAGATAAACCCCACACAGCTGCTCGCTCGCTCCCCCACGGCAGGATGGGGGAGAGAATTGGGAGGGTAAAAACGAGAAAACTCGTGGGTTGAGATAAAGACAGTTTAATAGGTAACGTAAAAGCCACGCACACGAGCAAAGCAGACCAAGGAATTCATTCCCCACTTCCCACGGGCGGGCAGGTGTTTGCCATCCCCAGGGAAGCAGGGCTCTGTCATGCATAACAGTGACTTGGGAAGATAAATGACGTCACTCTGAACGTCCCTCCTTTCGTTCTTCTACCCCCCCAGATTTACATGCTGAGCATGACGTCGTGTAGTAGGGGATATCGCTTTGGTCAGTTGGGGTCAGCTGTCCCGGCTGTGTCCCCTCCCAACTCCTTGTGCACCCCCAGTCTGCTCGCTGGTGGGTGGTGTGAGAGGCAGAAAAGGCCTTGGCTCTGTGTAAGCACGGCTCAGCAGGAACGAAAACATCCCTGTGTTATCAACACTGTTTCCAGCACAAATCCAAAACACAGCCCTGTACTAGCTACTGTGAAGGAAATTCTCTATCCCAGCTAAAACCAGCACACACAATCATTAGGAAAGTCATTAGCCAACAGACTTTATTTCAGGGGAGAAAAATGAGATATCGTCATGGACAGCAACAGCAACAAGACAGAGAATATCAAATGATTCTCCACACATACCAAATGTTCCGCTACCAGCAGAGGATTGGCTTTTGGAGGAACATAGGCTGATCTGCCAGGAAAAACACATTCTCATCACTATCTTTGGCCAAACTCAAAGGGTGGAGGGCAAGAAATCCTGTGCAGTAACTGGAATTACGGAGTGGAGGCATCCAGGACAAGGTAAATTAATGGTGAGAGGAGTTTATCGTGTGTGTTACTGGCAGACAACCATGTGCAGCTCTGGCAAGGGAAATCCTGGTAGGCATTACGGTCACTGACCCCAGCACAGCCAGGAGGTCAGCTGGCCATAACCTGCGTCTTGTTGGTTGACCTCTAGACGTGTTTTGCAAGCCAGGATGGACAAGGCAGGAGAGCACCCAACCTTCCCAGCACACGTCCCAAAGAACCAGGGAGCCGCCTTCAAATCCACACGGATCCAGCCATGCAATGCCAGGGAGACACCCAGAAAGCAGTCAGGCTGTGAAATGTTTGGGGAAATTGCTTTGATTTCCAACAGCAGCAAGAAAGAGCTGGCAGGTAGGCAGTGGAGCAGGCAATATGTTCTGTGTGACAGATAACCCAAGTTTACTTTAAGTCAAAACCAACCAGTTTTGATTTTACATAATTATTTCCCGTGCCTTTCCCTGCAGCATTTCATCCGCTGTGTTTAATTACACCACGATGTTCTGAGATCAGAATAGATGGGACAAGAGAGAGCCATGCACAAAATAATAATCGCTATTCACATAAGCCTCTTTTTTATGTAAATTCATAGAATTATAGAACCATAGAATGGCTTGGGTTGGAAGGGACCTCAAACATCATCTCGTTCCAACCCCCCTGCCATGGGCAGGGACACTCTCCACTAGAATTGTAACTCTTCAAATACTGGCAATGGGAGTTATTTTCGTTACCATATTTTCACTGGCTGTAATGAATCCAGTTGGAACACTATTACGTCTCTTATTAATAAGAGAGAGAAGATACTTTGCCACAGTATTGCTGACTTCACTGCCATTGACAGCCGCTGCTGCTGCTGGTCAGGGCCATTGGGAGGCATGGGGGCTGCAGGGGTCTCACTCCCTCCCTCAGGCCAAACGCCATGGCGGGGGGGTGTCCCTCGGTGAGGGCATGGCCCTTGGGGACTGCCCACAACCATGATCCCCATGCAGTACTGCCACCACATCGTCTCTGCAGGACTTGCTGTGTGGTGGTGGCTTAAATAGCTCCAACAGCAGGGCAAGAGGTGACTCTGGGTTCCCTCCAGCCACCCCCCCCCACCCCCCGATATGCTGTACGCCTCCCAGCAAACAGCCCCGGCTCCCCTACAGCCACCCACATCCTACCAGCACATCACCCTGACAGCTTTCCATGCTCCGCGTGAAACTCATTCAACACCTCCGTTATCTGGTTAATGACCCACAAACACCAGCCAAGTCCCACACCCCACAGGCTGCATGTCCACCACGGGACAAGGTATTTACGGGACACGCATCAGTGGGAACCACAAACCCGAGAGCGGTGAAACCCAGTAGGAATTGGCTCGATCACTTTCCTGCCCCTTTCCAGACATTATTAAAATATTTGTGTAGGAAATACGTTTTTGGATACTAGCTGGATGCTGATACTCAGTATTCAACGCAGTGGCAAAGCCTGCGCAGAGCCCAGCTGCTAATGCCGCGTTTTGAGCTGCAGTGTGCATCCACCAACAGAAATGTCATCTCCTCGGGTGGTCGGGATCCTGCCTTCGAACCTGCTGCAAAAACCCCTGGGAACCGCCTTTTCTGCTGCCTCGCAAAACTCTCCTCTCGGTTCGCCGAGCGGCTGCGTGCCCTGCGCCCCCCGACCCATGAAGGTCAGCGGTGGGAGCTGCCGCAGGGCCAACCCAAACCTCCAGCACATGGCTGCTGAGCGCGCCGGCCACGTCAGCCAGTCCGCAAGAGCAAATACAGGCATCTCCCAGCCTGATGAAGAATTTACCTGTCCCTGTGTACAAGCTGGGGTGCCACAAAAGGCAGCCCTTGTTCAAGACGTTGATCTGGTAACCACCTTCTCCCAGCTCCCGCTGGCCCCCAGCGTCACCGCAGCCCCCCCAGCGTCACCGCAGACCCCATCGCAGGGCTGCTCTGTACGTGCCGAGGCGAGGCGGGGTGCAGGCTGCCCTCTGCCTGGCTGGCACGTCCCAGAGACGGCTTGAAGGCCAGGTCTCACAGGCATCGTACGCCTGGAGTTCATTTTCAAGCAGCCTTCCCTCAGCCTGGATTCAGGCAACCTGAAAAAGCCATTTCTCCGGTGATCGCATTTGCATCTTATTAGGAGTGGCCCTGTGCCATCTTGTGGCCGCTGCTAAAATAGAGGTAAATTCAACCAAACTTAGGAAAAAAACTTGCTGCCAGCTGCAGCCCCTGCCCCAGCCCCGGCCCCTGGCCCCTACCGCTGGACACGCCACTGCTGCGGCACCCGGCAGCAAAATAGGCTTTTTCAAAATAAAATGGAAAAGAGAATTAAAGTGAAATCAGATGCACTTCTGCTTGAAAATATGTCCTAAATTTACCTCTGATTTACCCCCGAAAATGTATGCCAAATGCCATGCAAGAGGGGCGAGCGTGTCCCCAGGGTGCCCCGAGCACCCACACTGCAGCCCCCCCCGGCAGCAGCCAGGGCGAGAGGTGCTCTGACCCAGGGCCCGGGGGCCCGGCCCAACCCAGGGGACAGGGGCATTGCCACCAAAACTCACAAATCATCGCATCACATGCATAACAGAGCTCTCACTGTATATAAATCAATCCCAAATTAAGGCGGTGAGGTCTCAGGACTCTCTTTATTCACATCAGGAAGGATGGAAAAGACCTCTCGCAGAAGATCAGTGATGAAGCAGAGAGAGAAACCACTTGGACTATATGGATTTAATTATTTTGCTCCCAGCAAAGTCTGGTGGAAAATGGTTTTGGCGCTCTCAGCAGGCACTTCTGCCGCTCCCCCAGTGCCCGAATGGCACCCTGCTCCTCGCCAGGTACCAGCTCTAGCCTAGCTCAGAAACCTTCTAAAACCTTCTAAAAATGTGTATTACACTGTCTCTGCAGAGCAGGGCTGAATTGTCCCGAGTTCACACCCCTTCTGGCACGGCCGCCCCTGCCGGGGCAGGGCCCGCTGGCAGCAGAGGCAGGGCTGCCCCCCCGGAGGTGCCCCGCTCACCCTCCCTGGGGCCCACTCGCACCCCGGCAGAAGGTTCTGTAGCGCACAGTCATCCCTGGCCAGTGCCACAGGGAGCTGCGGCTGGCCCCGGCGCTGAGAAATCCCTGCCTCTCACCGGGTTCAGGGCTGCGAAAGTTACTGGGTTGTGCGAGCAGCTCTTCCAGGCTGCAGCCCACCCTCTGTGACTCGACTGGTGAAATTCTGCTGTTAACCCAGAAGCAGAAGCTGGGTGGTTTTGAGCAAATGACATTTCCCTCTTGACTGTTCCTATTGCAACTTTTAAACTAGAATTTACCCTTTCTGAAACATCCCCAAAGAGCTGTCATCAAGATAAATTAATTTAACATTGCTAATACCTTTCTTCTGCCTTCAAAAACCAAGACCTGCTCCTCAAAGGAACTTCAGCACATTGGTATTTCCATCCAGCTGACAATCAATAAGCTGCAGGCTCTTAGGGAGCACACCAAAATAGGTTGCTGCACCATTAACTACCCAAGTCAACGACAAGAATGGAATTTAGGAAAATAAATCCCACGGGCTGTATCACAGTGGGATGTGATCAGGGGATCAGAACAGCCAGGGATGCAGACTGGACCCCCAAATGACAGCAACCGAGGATGCTCAGACAGCATCCCAGATGCAGCCCAGTCTTCCACCTCTGCAAAGTGCAAAATGCTCCCTTGCTATCTTTCTGCCTTGCCTAAATCTCTCATTCCCTTGCTTTCCTCTTCACTTACTATTTAACGCAGCAAAGGGACTTGGCGTCTCATTTGCAGGAAAGGTGCTGCGCAGCAGCGCGTTTGTTTATTTGATCGTCCGGGAACCTGGCTGAAGTTGCTCAGCTGCTGGTGAAACTGGCTTCTCCTCTGAAAAATGGGTAGGAATTACCTAGAAATAAATGTGAAATCTCATGAGATGTTTTTAATGGATTTGCTTTGTAGAACACAATTTCACATTCAATACATTCTCTTGTTGGGTTTTGTTTTAATAGGGAGTGAAAATTTCTACTCCATGATATTCACCTAGAAAATCACATCACTTAAAATTAAATGGTCAGTTCAAAGCAATTTTGTATTATCAAAAGGATTATTTGATACATTTTCAGTAAATGGTCTGAAACATCTCAAGCCAGTGGAAACAACCTTTTGGCTTTATTGTCACCAGAGGCTGCAGCCTCTTTTCATCTCGAATCAAAGTTCCTTTTAAGAAACATACAGGACCTGAATTTTACTTGTAATTTATTTTACTTCTATTAATATTTATAATTATATTATAGTTTCCACGCAGGCCGTGCAGATTATGTAGCGTTCTAGAGCATCCAACAAGCCAGCCTCACGCGAACTCTGCCTATATCTGCCTCATTTTTTGCTTGCAAAGCTCTCTGCCTGCCTGCGCACGCAGTGCCCTCTGTAATCAGCCCACCCTGAGCGCTGCGGCTTATCTACACAGATAGGGACATGCAAATCTTGAAATGAATCAGATATTTTTTTTTATAAAAGCAGACAGAAACTTGCTTCCTACAGGCACCCAAAAAGCAGACCCATCAGCAATAATTTATCACCGGCCAGTGCAGCCATTTCCCAGTGTCAGCGTTTGGGAAGCTGCGCCCTCAGGGACAGAGATAAAAGCGATAGGCAACGCTTACCTTCCCCAGGGCTTAGCTCTGGCCTTGTCCAGCTGCTTCTTTCTTCGATTAAGTTTGAGGATCAGATACTTTCCATCCTTGTTGTTTTATCTAAATACCTACTCTCAAGGTAACCCACCTGACTGCTTGTGCTACCTGCCCCGTTACAATCCTGGTCTTCAGAAATGCCGAAGAGAAGACAACGGCACTCTGCTGGGCTGTGTCCACCCAACACACCCTTTGCATCCCAGAGGGAAGGAAAGAGGCAGCCGCCTTTCCCAAAGTCCAGATTTTTGCTTTTTTAAAAAATAACTTGAAAGTTCATGACAAGCAGAGATACTCTGAACTGCCTCCTCCTCCTAACAACCATCCAATAGAAAGAGAAAAAGGGGGGGGGGAATCACCCTTCACCCCCCTTCCTTTTCAGTACCAATTGCTCCTCGCAACCAAGCTGCAGGAAATGAGACAAATTCCCTTTTTATTTGCAAACATAGAGAAACTCCCCTTACGAGTAGAACAGTGTGAGACCCCCCACCCCCCCGGCCAGGACGGCACATTCAGACTCCAGGCATCACTCTCCTTTCCAAGGGCTGGGATATGGCCAGAACCCGGCTGTGTTGTAGGAAGTGTCCTATAGACTTTTAAGAGATTTGAATCGATAAGAAACAATTTATTCCATGGCTGGTTGGCAGTTCAAGCTTTACCCTTACCGTTTATGACAGGAGCTTCTGGAGCAGCCTGCATTCTTCACAGCTTTACTCCAAAAGGCTCTATCTGGCCAAGCTGAGACATACATCACTTAGCGCTATAGCCATATGTGTTTTGCATTTCGTGTAACTCAGTGCCTAAACACAGCCAGCTCTTTTGTTCTGATCTGAACTTACCTGCATTCCCAGCTTTGCAGCAGCTCCTTGAACTCCAAGCCCTTGCTTGATAGTGAGATTCCCCAGAGCGGGCTCTGCTATGTGGAGGTCTCCAAGCAGCAGCCACGGGTGCAGCACAGGGCAGGAGAGCGCTGAAGGATGCTCTCCCCGACCCCCAGATGAGCACTGAAGGATGCTCTCCCCTGACCCTCAGACAAGCGCTGAAGGATGCTCTTCCCCGACCCCCAGACGAGCACTGAAGGATGCTCTTCCCCGGCCCGCAGCGCAGCAGCCGCTCGGAGCCGGGCTCGGCTCCCCGGGGCCGCTTTCCCGACGCACAGGTGTGATGAAGTCTCGCCCGGTCTCAGCTCCCTGGGCGGAGAGAGGACAGGAGAGGAGCCAGCTGCTCCACACGGTGGAGCACGGCCGGCACGAACCCTGCGCGCCTTCCCCTTTAGCGTAACGAAGCAGAACCCCCCCCCGCCCCCGGCGCGCAGGGACCGGCAGAGGCGGGGGGGCTGCCGGCGCGGGGGGTGCTGCAATGCCCGGCGCGGGCGAGGCGGGAGCCCCGCGGGGATGCCGGTGCCCGCCGCCGCTCCCAGCTGCGGGGCCTCGGCCGGTGCCCGCGACCCGGGACAGGAGCCGGGGCCGTGCCTGAGCCCCGCGGGGCGGCTGGCGGCGGCGGTCCCTGGGCGCCGTGGGCAGCCCGGGCTTGTGCAGCAACGTGCCGGTGGTGCTGCTCTTCTGGCGGTACCGGGCGCTGCGCTCCCCCATCAACCTCCTGCTGCTCAACATCGCCGTCAGCGACCGGCTGCTCTGCGCCCTGGGCACCGCACCCCGCTGGGGCTGGCCGCCGCCGCCCGGGGCCGGGGCTCGCCGGGGGCCGCCTGCGCCTGGCACGGCGGTGAGTGGGGGCCGTGGGCGGGGAGGGGGCGGCCGGGGGAAGTCTGCGGGGGGTCCGCACCCACGGGAGAGGAGACAAGGCTGCGCCCCGCCAGGCTCCCGCCCGGGACGCGACGGGACGGGACGGGACGGGACGGGACGGGACAGCCCCGTGGGCTCCAGGGGAGCAGAGGGTGAGGAGCCCCGAAGCCAGCAGCATGTGCGTGGGGGTGCGTGTCTGAGCATGGGCAGGCAGCAGAGCAGAGCCTGTGGGACGGGGCACTCGGTCCCCCAAGCATGCAAAAGGCACAGGACTGCAGTTAAAGTTTCCCAACTTCAGTTGTTTTTCTGGAAAAATGCCGTCACTCACCAGGCAGCATTAAGTGTGAGTCCTCATTCAGGCTGCAACGTGCGTGTTTCTTGTGGCTGCTGAAGAGCTCCTCAAACCTTAAAGAATGAAAAGGGAGCAGGCGGCTCGGAGCCTCAAGAGCCACAATTTCTTTGGAATTCGTGGCTTTCAGACCTGACGGCAGACCCTGACTGCGGGAATGGGCAGCTCCGGGCAGGCCAGGACGGTGTTGCACACCCGGGGCAGCGGGGGCGAGGTGGGGGCAGACGAAGCCCCAGGGAGGTGCCACGCAGGGCAGTTGTGATGCCGGTGCAGGGGCACCTCGGTCGGGAGCAGCCCGGCGTGCGAGAGGGGAGCGCAGAGCTCCGGGTCCTGGGCGCTGGTGTGACTCCGGGCAAGGCAACCGTGTTTGCCAAGCAAGGGAGGGCAGTCAGCGGGAAAGATTGCCCACCGTGTGCCTCTGCCTTTACCCAGCCCCTTCCTCGCCAGCCAGGCGCGTGGAGGGAGACCTGCGGTGCGGTGGAGGTGGCAAGCGGGCTGTGGGGACAGCAGGTACGCAGGCCTGCCCCGGGTCGCCCTCCCAGCTCTGCGGTATTGCCTGACCTATAGAAACAGAAGTTTAGAACAATGTTGCTCTAAGTTTAACAATATTCAAGCTTCCCAGCACTGAAAAATCTCTCCCAGTCTGCTTTAACACTCCAGACACTGACAGACATCAGCGGGGCTCCCCCAGCTGGCACCCACAGGGGTCAGAAGCTTTACCAGTAGAGTCATCGCTCTGCCCAGCAGTAACAGACCAGACCAACCAGGGGAAAAGAGCTTAGCATCGCACCCAGGCTGCACACCGCTGCTCTTGGAGACCCTCACGTCACTTACCCCCACTCTAAAGATACAACATTGTCGGCTGCTGTTTGCATGTTTGCTCCCCCATACAGTTACACAGGGTAGCGAGCCAGGCTTGTGTATGTAAAACCTTTACGTGCTAAGGAAAGTTTAAACAGAATATGTCAGCATTAACCAGCAGCTCCAGTTACTCTGTTGTACCTGACAGCATCGCTTCCAAAATGCAAGGCAGGAGGGGGGGGTGTGTGTGTGAAATTACAAACTCTAATATCAGCATTAGAAATTCCTCTCCCTCCCGTAGCATTACTGTACGCAGAAGAAACCTTTGATTTGCTGCTAAGTGGTTTTCTTGCCCCATTCACATCTGCTGACAGTACCCCAATTGCAGGAGACCCATAAATGTCTCTGCAAGGGCTCAGGAGCTGCCCGCACCCCTGCCCGGCCGTGCTGAGGCACACCAGGGTGTTTCCAAAACTCATATGGCTGCACGAAAACATCCAAGAAGTGCCAGAAGACCGTAACGTCTGGGGAGAGGGCAGGGACAAGGTAGCTTTTTCCCGTTTCCTTCACTACCTGCGTGTGTTTCAACATCTTCATGTGTATTCGAAAAGTGATGGGGAAGGTTGTGTGAAGAGGTCAGGGGACAGGCATGGACATTGATTGTTCCTCACACACCTGTGCTGCAGGGGAAAAAAAAGATATCTAGGCAAAAGCCCAAATTGCAGGAAACAAAGAGCAAATGTTATAATTTCAGGCAGAAGCAGTGATGCTTAGGGAAGCCTGTGAAGCTGGGTGAGCCCTGAACTTTGGGCAAATAGAGCTATTAGTCTTTACTCCTTAAGTCTTACAGGTGCACCGAACCTGATAGAGAAACCAGGATTTTGCTGCAGGTCACACACACATATGTATACGTGCAGACAGATGTGCTTAATTATTAATCAGCATTTCTAACGGGCTCGCTCTTGTATGTTTTGATACAGGCATCGTCTCACTCATCTCCCTGGCTGTACTTTCTTACAAACGCTACTGCACCATGACGGGAAAAACAGAGGCCGATACCACCAACTACAGGAAGACATGGACAGGCATCGTCCTGTCCTGGACGTACTCCTTGGTCTGGACTGCACCCCCCCTTTTTGGCTGGAGCAGCTATGGGCCAGAAGGACCAGGGACAATGTGCTCCGTGAACTGGCATTCGAAGGACGCTAACAACGCATCCTATATCATATGTCTTTTCATCTTTTGCCTCGTAATCCCTTTTGTCATTATTGTTTATTCATACGGGAAGCTGCTGTGCACTGTAAGGCAGGTAAGTAGATTCCTCAACTCCCTTTTTACTGCGACCCCGAACCAAGCAGAAACCAGCAACCACCATTTTCTACCTTTCTAACTTCTCTGCTGTCAGATGTGCTGCCACGCTCGGACACGGGCTGTCCTGTGACTGTCTCGGTGACAGGCTGCCGGCCAGCGGGGCTTTGAAAGTCACGCTCAAGCGTGAGCAGCTGGAAGTCCCTATGGCAGCTTCGCAGGTGAGGGAAGTTTGCCAAACCACTTGAGATACTCCCAATTACCCCTAATTAAAACTAGGGGTACCTAGTTTTAATACCTACCTTGATGAGATTGGTCCTAGGGACTTAAATCTGCAGCAGGCCTGCGGAGAGGTGAGCATCACCTGCAGGCTCAGAGGCTGTACGATCCGTGGAGGGTGTGGGACCTGGGATTTCTGAAGACAAATGCTGCTGCTTTGAAAGCATGAGAGTGAACCCTGCAAAAAAAGGGTGCTAAAAAAAAAAGTCATACATAATCCAGCTGCTGGCAGGACCCAGACAAAGCAAGAAGCTGGAGTTTAGCAAATACGAACTGTAAGGCAGTCACTCTGGCATGAAGCTTACTCCGTGCACACAAAACAAAGCCAATCCGTGAATGACCGTGAGCTTTTATTCCCAAGATAAGGGACATTTGCTTTTAATAGCGCTAACCCACCCAAGGTGGTGTTAGGTACCGAACACTGACGGGTCGGTGCTGTCAGGCAGCTGGAAATGCTGATGCAGAGGTTGCTGTTCTCTGGTGAAAAGCATCTGCATTTCGCCCCAAGTCCCAGGGAGCCGTCAATGCACCGGCGCTGCCCGCTCAGGGCACGGCGACGCTGGGAGAGGACCCAGGAGCGTGGCAGCCCCGCTGTCGGGGCCCGGGCCGTGGGCAGGCCAGGAGCAGGCAGCACAGGCTGGGCCACCCGCTCTCCCCCAGCACAAAGTGAGCTCTCGCTGCCTTACGCAGCCCCCTGCTTGGCCCCCGCGCCCCGGGAGCCCACCCCAGGCTGGGCACGAGATCCCTCAGTGCTACAAGGTCTAGCTGGCTTTGTCTCAGCTCCAGCAGCAAACGCCTGAAAGATGAGAAGGAATTAGATAACAATCACTCTGTGAGCCACATTTGCAGATGTAAACATTTAACTTAAGCTTATTATTGCTCAGGGACTTTGGGCAGAGTTAAATCAAATCAGCGGAGATGTTTGAGCTAATCCTCATGCTTTCCCAGCCCATCGTCTCACTACAAATACCTCGTGTGTTCCCCGATAGTGAGCTCAGTGCTCTTTGGTCACCCCTTGCCGGGAACGGCGGCTGCTCCTGCACCACCATGGACCGGTCCCCTGAGCGCAGGTGGGGGGCCGGCTCTCACGGCACTCCAGTTTTTCCAGCTTTTGAAGCTAAAAGGACTGGTTTAGATGCACTGCTTGTTGCAAGTCATTCACAGCAGCGGAGGCTGGAGCAGGTAGTGCCTGTAGGAGAGGCTCTTCCTCTCCAAAGCTCCTCCACAGGCAAGAAACAACAAGAAAACCTGGACGGAGAGTTGTCCCCTGTGGGAAGGTTGTGCTGTCCGATACATCAGAGCCATCCCCGACACAGGCTTCTCCCGGCCGGTTACGCTGCCGCTCAGCTTCCCCCATGGCAGCAAGGTGCAGAAGCAGCAAAATCCCTGGCATATCTAAGAGGGAGGAAGAAAAAACCCCAACCTGAACAAAAGAAGCTTCACATGCAAGCTAAATATTTAAGGAACCTAACAGCAGACATACGTGCTTTTAGACAACCCCACATTATAGGCAATACTCTGCAAGCCTTTTATCATGCTTTCAACTCCTGCCGTGAATGGCTTCCCGTAACCGAGGTTATCTGCATCACTTAGAGGAGTAAAATTGTAGTGGGACATCAGGGTGTTTGGTTTCAGCCAGGCATGAAAAATTATATCCTTTCGCTTGACATTTGTATTTTCATGCTCTGGTTTCTGACACGACTGTCATCACAGGACATATGCCGGGATGCTTAAAATCTTTGAAATCAGTCCAGGCTCTCGTATTCCCCTGTGCTGCTTGCAGACAGCTGACAGACCCTGCCCACTTGCTTCAAGCTCGCAGTTCCCTTAAACCTGAAGAAAATTGTCACCACTAAGAGAGGACCCATTTTTGCCCCCAAGTCTCATTTCAGGCTGGCAGGCAATGGCCTGGGGAAGGATTTGCTCTGAGCCATTTCAAACGAACCCCAAAGGAGCTTGAACATACTACAGTACGCTGCTGACAACAAATCTGAATATTGACAACAGCCACTAGAAAATGAGAGGTCTTTAGGTTTCCAAAGACGTGGAGCTTTCCTCTGAATTCTCTCCTTTCTGAGAAGTCTTTCTGGTTTGATACTGATTTCCGACCCCCCGGTGAGGCAGGACCCAGGCGAAAGCCAAGGCAGCTGCTTTACCCGGGGGGCTGTTGTGCCGCAGAAGCGCGATGAGGTGGTGCGGTGGCCGAGGGCTGGGGTACCTCTTCCTCCTGAGGTCCCTGCGCGGGGGGCTTCTCCACAGTGCCTCAGGGGGGTGGCAGGAGCCGCCTTTGCCTCCCGGGGCCGGTCCCGGTCCCCAAGGGAGCTGTGAGCAGAAACCTGCCGACGGGGGTTTGCTGCGAAGAGAAGGAGTCTTAGTCTTGTTAGCAGAGTCTTGAGAGCGCGTCGTTTCCCCTGTAGCCGAGCACGTAGCTTCAGATGAGCGCGCAGGATCTCGCCCACGCTACGTGCCGCAGCAGGGAAGCTGTAATCCCTCAGCTCAGATCGACTTAGCAGTTAACAAAAACAACAGAAGTGAAACGGAGCCTGGGGGACAGCCGGCAACCGGGCTGAGCAAGCTGTGAGAAGCGGAAAAGCAAATCCAACAACCACTTCTTATTTCACACAGCCCGATGCCCTAGGAGGTCCGAGGAGCCCGAGCGGGGTTAGAGGACGTCAGGCTAACCCATTTCAGTGCTCAGGGCAAAGCTGGGGAAACCCTCTGGGACACGAAGCTGGGCAGCGCAGGAGAGCTGGATGCGTCCTCCAAAGCCCCGTGGCTGGTTTGAAAAGCTCGGTCGTGGCTGTTATATTACCGCTTCAAAACCATTGTAGCCAGCAGAAACGGTGTGCGTGGACGAGACTCTCAAAGACAACTTCAGTGATGCAAACAATTCATTGGGGACCAAAAACGATAGTTTGGGATTTCTTCTAGTACAAAATGCTTGATAGCCAGCATCAGGTTCACCCTGAACTCTTGGATGTCCTGAAGAAGCAAGAGATCTTTATGGCCATTCCTGTGTTTCAGCAGCGTGCACAGCCCAAGGCACGGGGTGTAAAGATGCCAAGTACATACCTGCTTGGGTAGACCATCTCGTCAAATGTGGTCTGCATCCCAGGCCCCCGCTGGGAATTACTGGCTCACTGAAAGCAACACACGGCAGCCGTTCCTCCGTTGCATCCGTGAAACTTGCAGGAGACAACCATTCTGGTACCAGGCTTCAGAGTAGCTGGAGGCAGCACGTGAAACCTTAAAAATGCTCACTAAAAACCGAGAAATCATTCTTTGAGCACAGGGGTTAGGGTCTTTGGCAAGCTTGGCAGAGTCCTCTTACATGAATTGTCAGAATGCAAATATAATCGATTCCAGCTTTTATGTCGCTCTATTAGTGTGTGTGTGGGTTTTTCCCCTTAATTCACTGACAGGCTACTTTTCTGTCATCTCCTTGACAAATGAATCTGAAGTCCTGCCACCACATTATTGACCAGCGTTCATCCTGGTAGATTCGTACACGGGCTAAATGTTCTGCTTTTCCGTGCTGACTCCTGCCCTGGGTTGACTTACATCAGTGTAAAACTACCATCAGCGCAGTGACGCAAAGCTCCTGAGGTTTAAGGGAAGTTTAGCAGCTCTTTCACCCCAGACTCTAAATCTGACCAGTTTCCAGACTTTCAGTTCCCCTTCTTGTCCCACCCTGCCGGAGCATCCTTCCTCCAGAGAGAAAAGGAGCAGCACAGCGAAGCGGCAAAGCCCGTCAGGGGTCAGGTTCTCCGGCAGGGTTGCAGCCCCATCTCCTGCTCTCCAGCTGGCCCCGGCACGCCAGCCAGGGGACCGGCACCCAGCACCGGCAGCCCGGGGGAAATTCCTGCCCAAAGCCAGGAGCAGCCGCGGGGAGGGCGAGCGGGCAGAGCGGAGCCCCGGGCGAGGCTTGCCTCCCCCAGCACCTCCCAGACACACTGGCTATGGGGAGCAAAGGCACGTCTAGGACTGTGCTGCAGAAACAACCACATGTGGGCTCTTAAAGCGTGTCCAGGCTCATATGGTCCTCGCCACCCGCTGCAGAGCCCCCCCTCGCCCCCTCGCTCCAGCAGTAATCACAGGCGAGGCAGGAAAAGCCAGCATCTAGGCATGGCTTCCATCAGCTCTCTGCCCCCTTGGTCCCGCAAGGGCTACAGAAAGGAAAAAAACCAATAATGCAGCAAGGCATTTGATGTGTTACCTATTAATTTCATTACGTCAATTAGCAAGGCCAACAGTTTCTAATGCTGGGGCAACGGTTTCGTACAGCTTGGGCGGAGGAAACGGGGGGGAAACAGCACTGTTTTCCAGCAACTCCCTTCCACTGGCAAGAAGGGGAAGAGGTACTAACACTGGTTCTCAAGCATTTATCTAGACAATTGTTAATGTTGCTGCAGTGCTTACCCAGAACAAACTGGGGCTGAACTGGGGATGTGAGACGAACACATTCCCAAAGGCAGGAAGCATTCAAGCTCGAGTACTGAGACACTTCAGATGCCAGAGAAATCAGTCTTAAGACAGCTGAAGGAGAGGAGCCTGCAGTGACAGTGCAGCCCAGGGGACTGAAGAGAGCAATCACCTTTAGAAACAAGAAAAATCCACCCATGCACAAAATAACCAAGGAACTGGGTTTCTTTGCGTCATTTGACTTCAATCCCAGTGAAAGCGCAACTGTGGGATGCTTTCCTGTTTTCCCACTCAAACGGTAGCAGGCCCTCTGCTCATTAGAGCTGCTCGTACTTGGTCCATCATTAGAGCTGCCCTTACCTGGCTGGTCTCTCCTGCAGGTTCTCCTGCAGCAGGTGCTCCCTCCCAGAGCTGGAGGAACTCCTCCCTTAGCAGCAGTAACCGTGGGCACTGGAAGATCAGACATCTACGTGAACACAAAATACACGTACAACGAGGGCCACAGGCCACATGACAGCTCTGAAGCAAGGGACAACGCTTCCACCCCGGGGTACTGTGATTCCTTGTGGGACTTGCTCTGGCAGCATGGCACAGCGACTGTCCTCGGCTTCTCCCAAAACCTGGGGGGGGACATACCTTGTGCTGCCCCACTGTGCTGGTGCGCAGCAGAGATTTGTCCAACAGCACTCACTTACCTGATGAACACACCGAGGATTTTTCTAGCTGCAAACAAAGCAGCTGTGAACCTTCCCCCCCTCCCCCCCTTCTAGCTCAAATATTTTTCAGCAGGTGCTTCAAAAACTCAGAAGTGAAGCGTTCAGGCCTTTGCCGTTGGGGAAGCGGAGTTTCGCACAGCACGTTCAGCCGGCAGGACGGCAGGGAGCAGCCGTGCCCCGCAGCCTGAGCTGCGCTGTCCTTCTTCCCAGAGCACGGTCCTCGCCAGCGCCAGAAGCCACGTTCTGCTCCTGCGCTGGCTCTTCGCGTTACTCTTCTGCGTATCGCCGGACCGCGGGGCCAGCCCAGGCTCACGTCCCTTGCTGTGCTACCCGCCAGGCAGCGTTTCTGGCCGTCCCGTTCTCTGCCCCGTCACTGCCCTGGGTTTCACCCCGCGACCACCCAGCCCGCAGGGAAGGTGTGCTGCGGGAACCAGAAGGGAGAAATCTGCCATCAGAACTAAGTCTGTTTGTCACCAGGCAAAAAAAATTGAGGAGGAGGCTCAGCAAATGGGCGAATCCCATGTCTATCTTTCCACAGGAGCACCCCTTGCAGCAGTCCCTGAACCACTGGTGAAAATCCCCCCGAGGCAGCAAGGCAAAGGCAGGTTACCTCTCGCCTGCAGTTGCCTTGGGAGAACGCCCTCTCGCCCATCAAGCCTCGGTCTAATCACTGGTCTTCTAGGCTTGGCAGAGAAAAGCATCATCACAAAGATTCAAGTCTGGAAGAGAGACTCACTTGCCTTTACAGGAGGACTGCGACCGCCCTCCCCTGCCCCGACGGTAAGCCTGCACCCCCAGGGGCTCCCATTGCTCTCTGAGCTCAGACAACCACGGGACGAAAGGAGAGCGAACCCTAACCCGGAGTGCGGAGCCATTTCAAGCCTAATGCAGCTCTACCCCAAACACCACGGGCTTCACGATAGCAGCCAGGTGTCACCCCCAAATGAGCAATGCTGTACCTGAGTGTCCTGGAAGGTACAAGAGGCACGCCACCAGATCGCCAGCTCTCTGGGTGCACAGAGAGCGCTCCTTCTTCCCAAGGAGAAGAGGTTTAGCACTGCAAACACTCCACAGAGAGGAGCCCAAGAGTCTTCTCCGAGACATCCTGCAATTGCAGAGGTCCAGCTGAAGAGCGTGCATCAGCACAGAGCTGCTCTGCAGATATACAGGGCTGTTACCACATGCACTAGCATATCAATTGATATGCTTTTAAAAGCACCGCTGTTGCCTGTGCTCTTTGGGAGACCAGCGCAGGGTGTCCCACTTCCCGGGGAAGGGGAGGCACTAGGACACCCTTCCTCGGGGCGGGCAGCAGCCGCCAGGTCTGGGCCTTGCTGCGTGCCAGGACTGACCCTGCCTGCCTGGACACCCCAAGGACGCTCTGGACAGTCTTGGGCGAGCATATCTTGAGGCTCCTGTTCTGCTAATATTTGATTTTATATCTAGACATCCCATGATGTTTGAGCAAACTTCCACTCTCTCTGAGAGGAACGTGCTATCATCACCGTCATTACTGATTAAAGCATCAGAGAAAGATGCAGGAGGGGAACCAAACCAGTGTGAACATAAGTAGTGCTGAAGTACTTTAACATTCATTCTCACTGACAGATGTGTGACGCAGATTAATAGCTCCAAAGGACATGCTTCCTTCGAACTGTAAACATTTTCTGCTTTGCACACTCAAGCACCCCAAAACCCAGCAGCACACCCGCTGTTACAGAGAACTCGGTGGGAGAAGGACGAGGCAACGCTTAGAACCCAGCAACCCCCCAGCAACGCCGCACCGCACCTGCGCTCCGTACTCGAGCTTTTGCAAACATCAACCACGATGAATTATTTTAATACTCTGATATTTAAAATTAATTTAACCCCTCTCCTTACAGTTATGGAGGCCTCTATGTTTATAAAGGCAAGTGAGGAACTGAATTTAGATATGCACATTAATCTCAAATCACGTGAAAGACGTCAGCACAGCGGATGGAAATGGATTTCTTCTTCTCTCTCTCCCCCCCTTCGCCTCCCCATAAGCTTTGGCACAGGTCTGCATTAATACTGGAGACCGCAGCTCCCAGACAGCGATGGGTAGCGGTGGGGCCAGGTCCCTCTGCCCACGCAGTGAAGGTCCCTGCAGGGGCTGCGTGATCCCCTTCCAGCAGGTCACAGCCTGAGACCTGGGGGTTACAGCCAGCTCTAAGCGCTTTTGGCCAAATTTCCACAGTATCTTTCTTGTTAATACACTTACCACGGGAGATTTTCCACAGCCTTCATTTATTGGAGAAAAGATGATTTGTGGAGGCAAATCTTCACCCGACTCTTAGAGCTGGGCAGCACCGAGAGCACAGCCCCAGGGTCAAGTGTTTTATCTGGACCCACCAAAAGGGAGCTGTTAGTGGTGTCCCCTCCTTATGAGCAGGAAAACTTGGGATATTCTGTTGTAAACCCAGGTCTGGGAACATATACTTCACTTAGGATTGAAGTTGTGTGTTTTAAAATACAATTTGGTGCGTAAGCATTAGTGGGATTCGGGAGCACAAGACGTTCTGTGCGTCATGAACGGTCATAACGTTTGTCACCTGGTTCCCTTCCCCTGTAGCACAGCCGAATGAGGTGGAAGTCTCTCCAGCGTTCCAAAAGCGAGGAGATGCTCAGCGCAGCCCAAACTGTGCCTTAATAACTGAGGGAGTGAACGGCAAAACAGCACAGGAAACAGGCAGGAAAATAGGAAGTGTTTGGCTGGAAAAATAGATCACTTACATGGACTGTTATCAAGCTTCAATAATAAAAAAGTATTCATCTGGTCAAAGACTTCTTTGCATTTTCACACGCCCTTAGAAGAGAGGGTGCCATCTCTTAGCTGCGTAATTGATAGACATTCGCTCTCCAGTCTCTGCGTGGGCAAGAAGTGGGCACGGGGCAGCGTAGGTGAGACCAGAAGCCTTGAAAAGGGAAAGCAGAGCCCCTCCTAAGCGACTCCAAACACGAGGCTCAGCTCCTTCAGGCTACATCTCTTTTGGAAAAAAAAACAAAACAAACAAACAAAAAAAAAAAGTGGAATTCTGGTTGAAATTAATTAGTGGTTTGAGGCAAAAGCAATTTCTTACAGATGTTTTATTCCTCCTTGTGCATAAGGTGTTCCATTATCCATAAAATTACACTGAGTCCCAGGCAAGAAACCAAGCGCCAAGAACGCTGCAGTCACAGAAGAAACGTGCAAGTGCTACTGCGAGAGTCTCCACAGCCCTTCGCCCACAGAAACGCTTGCTTCCTTCCTGGAAATCCCGAGGAAGACGTCCCAACCTTGAGAATAATTGCACTTTTTGCTCCTGAAACTGATACCAGCTATTTTAAATCCGTTTCCGTCTCCGCTTCGCTAGCTCAGCGTTGCTGGGGCTGCGGCAGGGGCCAGGAGAGGCTCCCAGCCGCACTGGAGGCCGAGCACGAAGCTCTGCTCGTCCCTGCAGAAGGTGGTGCTGCATTGTCCGTGACTGATAAACCTCTTCCATTTCACAGCCTCTACGCAGAATCACACACACCCAGAGATACGTAAGTCTCGGAGGGGTTTAGTAACTGCCCTTTTGCACACAGGAAGGACCTGGACCCCCACGAGCCCACCCCCCACAACCAGCTGGGAACTTGCGTAGCCGTCGTCGTGCAAGGGGCGCTAGAAAAGGTTTGTCTTTGACTCAGACAAAGGGATTTGGGGTTTTGTCATCAGGACAACGATACTGCTAAGCCCCCCAAGATGTTAACATACTAGATCTAGACCAGGTAAGCAGCACGCTAAGAAATCGGTGAGGCCAAAGTTTCCAAGTGACAAACCAGCATTGTTGCTGCTTTTTGCTTCGAGTCATTTTAAGTCCCGTCTTCTGCTTTGTTCCTCCCCGCCTCTCTGTGCCGTGCTGCAGCCTGACCCGCTGGGTTCAAACCTGTTACACCAATGTCAACTCTGTTTTGTGGAGTACAAGCGCAAGGTCTGCCAGGAGCAAAGCACTCCTTGCGTAGATGAGAATTAGGAAGGAAAGATAATGCAAAGTTGGCAACTTGCTTTTCTTGCTCTTGATTTCATGACAAGGCACTGAATGCATGGGAATTTTAAGAAAGCCTAAGCTCTGAATCAAAGATGATATGAAAATACTTTCGTTATGAATGCAGGTAACACGTTTCTAGGTTTTATGATTGCAGTGGGAAGCTTTTAAGCATAATTTGAAGACTCAGATATTAGGAAGGATAGAAAAAACTTCCTTAAAAATAAAATCTCACCTGCTCTCGCAGCATTTCTGGATGGTAGCATCAGTCATTTATTTTCCTTGATAAACTTCAGTATTTCCTTTCCAACCAAAACTTTTTTTATTATTAGGAGAGACCATGAGCTCCTATTAAACCAGCCACTGTATCACTGCCCACTGTTTCAGAGCGTCAAGGAAATTCTCATTAAGCCCCAGCAAGAGCTTCCAAGGCTAACTTCTTTCCTTTTTGTAAGCACCCTGTTGACTCACTGAAGTTTTCTGCTGGGCTTCTGTTTCTTTTTGCTCAGCCTTTTCTAAACAAGCCCATGCTTGCAGAGGTAGGCTATTCTCATGCCAAGAGGTCTCACGGACTCGGGGCCTCCTGTCCCTGCTCGCCAGGGTCCCTTGGCCACCTGCTTTGTGCGCGGGATACACCTGATGTCATTTCCAGCACCTCATAGCTCTTTCCAAGCAACACACAGGTGTAATGATGTGCATGCCCATAGATCTCCTCACCTGAGTTATGAGCATCACCCAAGAACAGATGGCACAGTAACACTTCAAAGGGTTGAGAGCTTCCCCTGAAGCATCCAACATATCTACCGCAGACCCACTACCTGCATTTATCAATTCTATAGAGTGGGGCACCAGCTGACGTGCAGGGACCATCAGGAAGTCTCACATCCACTTTAGAAGAAATTGGATTGGCCTTTAACGTCCAGGCAATGCAATTTAATTGCAACTTTATTAGGTTAGAGTCTGGTTCTCTAGTATATATTCCAGTAACTGCAGCTATTAACTGAGCAGGGCAGAGCAGAACGGGGTGTATCTGATTTCATAGCACTCGGGCACTATTTCTTGATGAACAAGCAGTGATCTCTGCAGGTGGTTCAGCTGCTGCCACAGCTCAGGGGTGCCTGTGCCGCCCATTTTAGAGAAATACAGCAGCTCTGTTCACGTAAGCCAGGGGCATCACATACCCAGTTTGGTTGAGGTTTTTTCCCCCTCTGTCTCCCTTTATTCCAGCTTTTCCTCAAGGATCATCCTCCTAATCCCCTGAGCGTCCTTGTCAACTCTCCAAGCTCTAAATACTATGGTGGTTTCACAAAAAAACCAAGAGAAAACATGGTCACTCTGCTGAGATCCTCAGATCAACCTGGGATGCAGGAGTTAATCCCAGCGGGAGCTTCGTGGCTAAACCTCCCAGGCAGCCCTGGGTATACTCAGCTCTGCTCTCCGGTCCTGGGTGTTACTGAGCAATTTCCACATCCATTGCTGAAAACGCGTATTTTACTGTCCTAGCAACGTGATGACTCTGTTATTTCTGCACAGTATGCGTCAGCAATATCAGCCAGGAATTTGCTGTGTCCACAGTGACCTCTAGTTAAACCTGCTCTTATTGTTTGTTGCATTAGTCTCTCACCCGTGTCTTTCTCCCGTCCGTGACATCCGGTGCCGCACCACACAAATGCTGTCTTTGTGAGCATTTCTGCTCCTACAATAGGAGGATGGATGTGAAAGTTCCCAATTACGGTCAATGGGGGAAAAAAAAAAAAAAAAAAAAAGGCAAATTAATCACTTCTGCAGGCTGAATTGCTATCTGGAGAGGCTTCTCTCTAGTAGGAAACATAAAGTAACTTAGCTATGAAATGATAGATCTCAGCACAGGGACTGTCCTTCTGCTGCGTTCATGGCCATCTCCAGCATCCAGCAAACCCCCGAAGTCGTGGGGTGCGTAAGAGAGTGCATATTCCATCAGCTCCTCTAGAAATGCCTATATAATGTATGGGATTAAATACTTCATTGGGGCTTTCAGTGTTTGGCATCTTTGTGATCAAGTTTTAGCTGAAAAGGGCAGAGGGAAGACAGCTCTAGCAAGCTCTCGGGCGGCAGGGACCGCTTACGTGCGGAATGAACGCACAGTAACATTTCCAGGGCATTAGCCTTTTTTCTGCTCACATACATTGTCATGGGCTGTGACTCCAGCCCAGCGGGAAAACATCTTTTCACTACTCAGCAATGGTTCCCAACATCAGCCTCTACTGCCTGCCCTTGGCACAGGCTGGATGCAGGGCAGAGCCCAGGAGAAACGCGGTCAGGACCTTAGCTGGGTACGGCAGATGTTGGCAGAGATCCCCACCTATTCCTAACTTTTTTTTGTTAGTTTTCCATGTAAAAATTAACACCTGTGGGAAGCATGTGAAAACACCACTGTAAGAGCAAGATGTGACCAGCACCTCCAGCTACGCTGGAGATGAACCCCCCCAATCCTGCTAAGTCGGTACACTGGACCACACATGCGACACACGGAATGAGTGATACAGAGGCATCATAAATTCTAGAAAACTGAAAAGATCATTTTTAGGAGAAACAGAGACTCAATTTCCAGCAAAGAAAACATAAAGCTATAAAAGCACATTTTCCGTAGATATTTTGTGTACTAAAACCTACAGAAATAGTGAGGGGTTTTTTTTTTCCTTAATTCTTGCACAGTAAATTGAGGTTTATATCTTTGACCAAACCAGAAGGGAAGGACACTTTACACCAGCTCAGTGCACGGCCAGGGTAACCCTGCGCTGAATTCCTGCGGCAGCATCACCGCCGTTAGCCCTACGCCAGAACCAACCAGGGCTGACTTTCCAATCTCTATGGGCCAGCAACTACGGACAAGCTACCTGGCCCAGACTTGTGCTTTTACTTTCCTGGAAGTTATGAAGACAAAATTAAAGTAAAAGCCCACAGCATCACTTGCCAGCATCACACAGCTCTTGTGCTGTTGCATCGATTTCTGTAGATGGACAGAAGCAAAGTCTCAGCACAGCCCTGGAGTCGTGTGGTATATCCAAGTCACCATCTGATGTGCCAGCAACATCTCCAGGTTGCTGAGCTTGTTTAGTTTTGCAAAAGTTTTCTGCATGTGCCTCGAATATTAATATCAAGGTCTCAAGTTTCCTTGGGTGACCAGGGGAGCCTCGTAATTGAAAGCAAAAATGCTTCAAGGAGAATTACAGAAGGGGGAGGATATTCAAACTTTCTGGCCTCGTAGGATGAAAATAATCATTTCCTACTGCTGGCGAGGAAATTAAAACCTTTCCTTGCTTACCCACAAAGCCATTCCCTGGCAGCATCAGTCTGAAAGCTGCAAGCTTTTCTCTTTTTAGGCAAGGAGAAAACACTTAAAAAGCAAAGTGAGCAATATATATGATATAAGTTTGTCTAAAAGAAGGGTGGATTGTGCTGGTAGAACACGTACCATCAGAAATACCCCACTAGCGTTATGTCAGTGTTCAGCCCAGTGAGAAAAGGCAGCCTTTTGTCCCCGTTCAGCGTGTCACACAGCACCAGGATACGCAGAGAGATGCGGAGACCAAGCAGTACGCCAGCTGCCCCGTGACCTGAGCTCTGCTAAAGGTTATTCGACGGGAAATACCTCCAGAGTCCTGCTCTCACGCCCGGCCTCAGACCAGGCTGATTTTGATCTGGAAAATATCCGGAAAACATTGGTCTTCTCTGATCTTACCTGAAGCGAGAAGAAAGGGTTCTTGGGTTGCCTTTTCTAAAATGAACAGAAATCAATAGGAAAAAAGAAGGAGCTTTGGGTTTCCTTAAGGTGCACCGCTTGCAAGCCATCACCCACCACCCGCCCCGGGGGTCTCCTGGCACGGGAGGGCGGACAGGAGGGTCTCAGGAAGGCACAAAGAAATTGGGATTTGGTGAGGGGATAAAGGATGCTGGCAACCTCTTCTCAGGAGCCTAAAAATCGAAGACACATGATGCAAAATGCAACCCCTCTTCCATTTCCATCCCCGTACACGTGTGCCCCAATCCAGCTGCTTCTACGTCATCCCGCAGCCTAAGCATCTGTAAAGTTTTATACCAAGTTAGGGCAGACTTTCAAAAAATCTGAACACAGGGAAAGTGTCATGCAGAATTCATATCAACTCCATGCAATACAAGAAGATAAATGTGAGCTTTCTGTCTGAGATGTCTGTGAATAAATCTGAGCTGCTGATGCCTGTGGGGGTGTCTCAGTGAAATAGTCACCTCTCACTAATGGAAATATTTTGATTAACAACTTTATTTGCCTAGTGGCAAATACCACTTTTTTTCTTTTAAATCACAGACAAGTGTCGCAAAAGATTTCATTTGCACATTAACAGGGTATTTATAAAATACTCGGTATTAGAGTTCCCTCAGCAGGCAATTACAGATATGTTCTACTTTTTGGGGGTTTTTTAATTAGTCTGAAGGTGACTTCCAGCACACAAATACATCCCGCTGGATTCCCCGTAAAACTGCTTGTAATAGCTAGTTTCTTGTGCTTACTGCAGCACTTTGCAGGGCAGGCATTCCACACAATCTGTAAAAGGTCCAATTTTGAAAACATCCTGAAAACTAAGAAACAAGGGAGAGGCGTAAGACATCAGTATTTATATACAGTATGATTTACTTACGCCTAAGTGCAGAGAAGGACCCTGTTGTAAATCAGTTGAATTCAACTGCTGACTTTTCCAGTGGATTCAGGGGAGGAGGTTCTCTCAAACCTGTGTTCTTCGTGTTCTTGCCTGTCTCGTGTCCTGCCCCAGTGGCCTCTGGCTGCAGAGCATTTCATCCTTGGCTGGGCGCAGCACTGCTGGTAGGACTCGGACAAGAAGTCCTTCTGGGAGCACTGGGACCCACTTCTCCAGGGCCAGTTAGACCAGGGCAGGTTCCCCCTTCTTCTTTCCTGCCCAAGATTCTCCCGTGAAATGCTGTGATTTTAGAGAAAGCTGGAGAAGGCTACTCTAGATGAACAGCTCTATCGCTAATCCTGTTCCAACTGTTACGTACACACTTTGGGTACATAGCATACAAACCCTGCCCGCATTGGCTAGCTCTTCTCCAGCCAACAACGTTTCAGATGACACTGCCAACCCTGCCCTAGCGCGGCCGCTCCAGGAGCTCCCATCCGTCGTCACCTGCTCCCGGCATGAGCAGTGCTACCCGCATATTCGTGCCTCTCTCCCACCCAGGTGAGTGGCGTCAATAAAGGGACGGGTCGGAGCCGGGAGCAGCGCATCCTGATCATGGTGGCGGTGATGGTAATTTGCTTTCTCCTTTGCTGGCTGCCGTACGCGACCGTGGCGCTCATAGCTACGTTTGGGAAACCTGGTCTCATCACCCCCGCAGCCAGCGTCATCCCATCCATCCTTGCCAAAAGCAGCACAGTCTACAACCCCATCATCTACATATTTCTGAACAAACAGGTAAGTAAAATGTTTACTCAGATTCAATGTACGCAAGAAGTAAAGAAATAATGAGGGGAAGTAACAAGTATATTGGTGACATCACTGAAAGACCATATGAGAGGGAAGCACAGAAAAAGGGCTAAGAGGAGCAAATTTAACTGAGAAGTCTGGACTTTTGGAAGTCAGATAACCAACTTCCCACATGTCCACATAGCGACTGATGGGTCCTTCCTTTCCACTACACAATTTGATGAACAGCAAGTTAAACGTGGAGGAGGAGAAATCAATGTTCCGGCAAGTGAGAAGGCATCAGATACTGTCTGAAGTTGATTCAGATCCATGAAGTCTTGTCAGGACACGAGCCTTTGCTACCCTACGCCATGCCCTGGCACAGCGCATCGCCCACAGTAACTCCTTTTCTTCGTGACATCAACTTTCTCTTCCCTGATTTTACTCTTTTAATCCCCCCTCAACTCCTCCGGTCACTCTTCTGTGCTACTCCGCTCCTCCTAACAGCTGGTGGGAACCGTGACCAGCGAGGATCTGTCTGGAAACACTGCTGGAGGAGTGGCTGAGCCTTGCTCCCACATCCCACTTCACTGTGCTGAGCCTTGCTCCCACGTCCCGGAGCAGCACCAGCCAGAGCCAAGCTTATAAACCGCAGCAGCGTGACCAGTTGATCTGGCACCCAGGGGAGAGATGGAAGCCCCGAGGTAACCGCGGTAGCTGGTTACTGCCGCCGCAGCCCAAATCCCAGCGCCGAGCCACGAGGCCTGGCTGGCTCGCCACTCACCAGCGTGCTCTGCGCCTGAGAGCGTCTCCACCCTGCAAAGGTACCTGTGCATCGCTTCAACCACGTGCAACCCCAGCGAAATCGGGAGAGGCAGTTTATAAATCACAGGCTAGTCTGAACGTGTTCATGGGCCGGAACGGTCACTATGGAACAACACAGCTCTGCAGAGGAGTTATCTTTTCTACAGATGCTTTCTTAATTAATCCTTTTACTAAATAGAGTGCTTTGAGGCAGGAGGCAGACACAAATTAAACTGGGTTTATCCATGTCAAACGCATGCCTTAAGATCCCCATAAACTTTTACTACTAGGGTTATGTATACGCTTTGGGGGGGGGCGGTAGGTTTGGGGGGGGGGGTGGGTGTTTGTTTTGTTTTTTTTTAAATGCCATTTGGGTTTCATTGCTCAGTTAGTATTTTAGCAGCAATCAGCATTCAGGTTTCTATATTCAGACCACCAAGAAGTCAATACTCTGAGTTTCACTACACTCGAGAGAAGACCGTAGAAGCACCTCAGATGAGAAAATGCTGACGCAGGTTACTTTAATGTTTCACACACACGTGTGAAATCCTTCGTATTAAACACCTGAGCCTTTCTGCTAACGTGACAGCTTTGCTCCATCCCAGGGACAGCTCTCGGGTGTGGTGGTAGATCCTTCGTGCTTACTCTGCTGTTTCTTCCCGGTTCTCCCATCTCTGTCCAGCTGCCTCTCTCCATAAAACTCATCCAGACAAGTGGCACTGCTCATTCCTCTGTTAGATCTGGCTCCGAAACTGGTTCAAAAGTGAGCTGTGTGCCGAGAAGAGGGACGGACAGAGCAGGATAAAGTGAGATTTATTCCTTAGCAAGCCATGCAAAAAAAACCCAAACAACCCAAAACAAAAAAAACAAACCAAGCCCAAACCACACAAGATACTCAAACAAATTAACCTGTGTTGTCTCAGGCTGTACTTCAGCACAACGAACCAGTGCTCCCTCCACATTTCCTCCGCTGCCCTCTCCATCACATCCACGTTCTCGCACAGCCTGCTCTTCCCATCTCACACTGCAGGTTAATATTTTTCGCTTCTCTGAATTAACCTCCACAGCCATGGTCACAAGAGGAACTCCCAGGAGCTACTGTACTTTGTTCACATGGCACTCCAAATGCTGGCGTTTATGTACATTTTAGATGTCTGACCTTTGGGGCTGCTGGATCATCTAACTGGTCACAGAAGTTTTATTTCTGTTTTGAGCCGGGTGTCTCCTTGACCCCTGAGTAACTGTCGGCTGCCCCGGGATAGCGGCGAGCTATAGCGGCGAGCTATGCCGACGAGCACCGGAGCACAGACTAGCCGGGGGTCAGCCCAGCGAAACTCCGTCTGCCAGCGGCAACCCAGCACCCGCAGAGTTCCAGCCCACCCGCTACCCAGAGAACTGCACCAGAATCCCCCCCTCGCCCTTACACCCAGCCCGGGGTGGATTTCTCCGGCAGCATCCCTGTTGCCTGTTTGATTTGCAAAATATTCACGGGGCAATTTTGCAAACTCAAGGCTGCTAAGGGACAGGGAGAAGCGCTGCACCCATGGCTGCAGCCACCCTCCTGGGGGCTGGGGGGGGGGGGAAACAGGGGTGCCAGACAGATTTACAGTGCAAACAGGAGGTGCTGGTCATCCAGACAGCATTGGGAATGCTGTCTGTGTTGAAGATGGTTATGGAAATCCATCTATAGGGGATATCTCGTTAACTGATGCAGCCGTCATTTCCCTCTAATTTCATGGTATTTCTAAAACAATTCTACATCCAGGCTTCCCCCCCCGCCCCCGGCTTTGGTAAACGATCAGAAATCTCTGATAGCGCTGGATAAAAATCAGAGAACGGGCCGGATAAAATAACATTTGCATCGAGTGAGCGCCTCCAGGCAAGGGGTGGGTGAAGGTTAACCAGGTAACAGAGACGCTGACACCGTAACAGAAATTCCCTGAGCGTTCAGCAGCTACAGAAAGAGCCTCACCCACCCATGTGAACTTGACCATGAGGGGAGGGGGGGGAAGCAAAACCCAGAAAAATAGAAATTTACAATAAATGAAATAGATGTAGACATTATATATAATATAATGAAATAAAAATGATTAATTATTTGTACAAAGAAAGTCCATAATTCCTACGAAATTTCAGTTTCGCATTAAAAAAAAGGGAATTGCAGCTGATGCAGAAATTGTGTGAAACTTCTCAAAAGCCATTTTCCCTAGCAAGCAATTCTGCCAACAAAAAGCAGCATGATTTTTCCCTTGGCCATCAATAGCAAGAGTTGTCTGAGCTTGTTGCTATCATCAGCCCTGTTGTACAGAGAATTATTATTAAAGCTGGTTTGGACTCTCTTGACGCTAGAGATCGGCTATCAGTATTTGACTGTGCAGTTGTAGGGAGGCCACAGAGACAATCCCTAAGATGTAAAACTGGTATTTCTTCTGCTACAGGCAGCTTCCTCAACCTCACGCAACAGCCTCCCCCTGCTCTCCGATGCGCTGTGTGCTTTGCCGTGCAACTGAAAACAATCCCTTGAATAACGGATGTCGAACCAACCCCCATCTGAGAGCTTAAACCAAAACACATTACACAACTTTTCTTCTTTTCCCTAGTCGAATGCAAATCAAACCAGCCAACATCGCTTCCATTGGCGATTCAATCAGCTCAATCCCTACCGTGCTTCTAGTAAGGGCACGTATGGCTAGCCGGACTGCAGGCTGGCATGAGCCATCTCTCGGAGCTCCCCAAAATCTCCGCGCCACAGCAGACCGACGGCGTTTCCATCCGAGCCCGCAGCTGGCTCAGTTAGGTACCAGGATCCTACAAACCTGAAAAGCAGCTGAAAAGCATTTAGTCCTTTCTATTCTCTGTATTGCTATATAGTCAGTAATACTGGGGTTAAATAAAACCACGGGAGGACTGCTACAGGCTGGTCTGAAAATTTCGTTTCTGGCTCTCTTCCCTCCCTACTGCTTTTTAATCAAAGGATAATGAAAACATGAATTAATCTAAAAAATAAATTTAAAAACCCAGCTGCCCCAAAACAAACACAGCACCCAATCCGCAAGCAAGCAAAATGCCCTGTCTGGATTTTAACGCTTCACCTGTCCCCTGTAGTGCTGAAATATTGCAGTGGTGCTAACATTGCCTTGTTCACGAAACGCGGGCCAAAATGACTTCTTTTGTTTTCCTTGGGTTTGTTGTTCTTTCACTGATGTGCCCAGATGAAGGAAAAAAGCAGGCACCTCTTTCCTGTTCCCTGGGACCCCGTCCCACCTTACCTTAGAGAGACGTGAACCTCAGCATGACCGCCCACTTAGCACACGGACCTGTTTTGTTCTACAAAACAATTCGATTTCAAACAAAATATTATTACTTTTTTTTTTTTTCATGACCACTCCAGGAACATAAATGAATATAAAGACCGTAAGATGAAGCCTGTCTTATAAAAAGCGAAATGAATAAAATTCATGCTAACTTGCTGTTCTCTACATGTGTGCAATAGTTTTACAGGTGCTTTTTGGCGCTTCTGAGATGCAACAGAACCACCACGAACTCCGGCAACAAGTCCTCGTCCAGGTCCTGCCACATGCTGCGGCGGGCGCAGGGTGACGCCGGCCCCGCGGCCGAGAGCCCGGACCCCCCCGGGAACCCGCACCCGCCTCCGGAAGAGACCCCAGCAGCTACAAAAACCTGTGCTGGTGGCTCCCTACCGCACCTGACCCAGGCTGCCAGGCCAACGCCACCAGCTGCCACCGTGTTTGGGGAGTTTGAGTCCAAACGGGAGAGTTTTGCCAAATAACCTCATTTTGTGGCTTTGTTTCTAATGCAAACTCACCTGGTTGCTTCCTCAGCGGTTGGTTTCACCAATAAGACGTTTCCCAGTTTCTCAAAGAACTTCCCGAATCAAACGCTGGGAGTTTGACGGGAGTTTTGGAAGAAAACAAAATAAAAAACATGGATGCTTCTAAAAAAAGGTTTTTTTAAAAAAAAAAAACCCAAACCCACGTGTTCTGAAGACTTTCTACCAAAACCCACCCAACCAAAGAAGCCCAAACCCAACACTGAAACAGAGATGCAGGGCACCTTGCTGCGGAAGAGCTCCAGGAAACCACCTCCACGTGAGGGGGGAAGCAAACAGGTTGTTCTCCAGCAGGGAAACTATCGGCTTGCAGACGGTCTCTCTCTGGTTTGGATGACACTGTACCTGCAAAGTCTCACTTCGCTTTTCAGTACAAACCTGAAGGGATTACGAAGAACTGCAGTTACGACTGAAAGCTCTACTGAAATTACAAGTGCATGTATTGGATATGTTTCAAAGTATAGGAATTGCAGCCGAAGCTTGAGAAACCAGGTATTTTAGGGAAGAGGTTTTTTGTTTTAATTATTAGCCTAGAAAGTTATTGCACCGAAGAATAATTTCCCCATAACACCCAGCAAACAACCAACTCCAAATACTCAGCACTGGGCTGGGTAAAGCCCTCACCTCTGGAAATCTGCCACTTTGTGAGCGCTAAGACACAAGCGAGAGCGATTCCAGCTCTTCTTTAGAGGTGTGGTTATCTGAGTATTTGTGGAGCCAGAAGGGCCAGGCCAGGCAGCGGGGGCCGTGAGCGGTGCGGCTGCGTTCATTTACGGCAGGTGAAACCCTGCGGCACGGAGCAGCAGCAGGTACGGTGTATTCTCACCCAGAACAGCCCCAGTCACCCCACCAGGAAAGCTGGTTGGGGATCTTTTTTTTTTTTTTTTTTTTACAGGATCTTCCTCCTGGACCGTCTTCGGGAATCGACGTGGCAGATGGCATCATCGTCTACAAACAGAAAGGTGTTGGAAAGCCTCAAAAGTACAGCTGGAGGAAGAATTAAGAACAAACACGGAACAACCTTCTCCCTCATTAACGCTGAGCACTGTCCCAATATTTTGACATATTTTTGTCATCCCGAATGGGAAGGAAAACATGAAATAGCAACAGTCTGTGCAGAATTACTTTTCAAATCCCATCAAACTAGAGGGAAATGCCATCTTTCACATGAGCTTCACACCGAAGTACGTCCACACCACTGCCAAGGCAGCTATCAGAAACTGCTGTCACAGTGTTACCTGGCATTAATTACTTGGCATTAATTAATTACCTGGCATTAGCCAGCACCGGGAAACGCAGTGGTGTGGGGGAATGGGTAACGTGGGACAAAAAGTTAATTGGATTTTTTTGATCACTGCTTGAGTTGGATCCCTTTCAAATTGCCCAGGTTAGATCTTTCCCTGTCAATATGTACATATAGCACATTCAGGAGCAAGCAAACTGCTAAGGAGTTCAGCACAGTCACCACTTGCAGCTGCCCGGGAAAGAGGATGCTAGATTTGCCTGCAATTCTTTCCTGGAAGTAAATATACCTAGCCCTAGACCCGACCATCAGAAACTTTAAAACCGAGTACTGCATTTAAGAGAGAGCAGCAGTGAGAACGACCTGCCACAAAACCTCTCGGGCTGATTCCCCCACGCAGGACGTCTCCAAACCGCCCAGACTCGGCACGGTTGCTGCCGCGAGCGCCTGCGTCGCCGCTTCCCCCGCCGAGCCTGCCAAACGCGCTCGGATCCGTCAAAAGTCATTCCTGCTCAAAAGGTCTTAAACCTGCAGTTTTGCCACCGAATACGGAAGCCCTTCGCGTGCGCTCTCGGAGGCGGAGGGCGTTCGCCAGCAGCAGGGCTGGCACAGCACGGCGTGCCGCATCCTTCAGGTGGGCTTCCATCCCCACGTCCTCACCCCACAGAGCACGCTGCACGTCGCTCTGACAGTCCCTGTTGCGGGGAGAAATTTTTGATTTTTGCAGGTGATTGTAAGCTGTATTTTCCTTCCAGGGATGGGGGTTTATTTTTTCCTTGCAATGTTACCAAAAGCCTTCTCATACTCACGCATTACTGCGCAACCTATTTCTTTTTTTATTCCTAAGCCGCAATTATAGTAATAACCTAAATAACACCAAATACTTCAAGTACAGAAGCTGAACCCATGAAGTGAAGCTTTTGCTGAGGTTATATTAGCGGGTGAAATCAAAGCAACGGACGCACCTATTGCTAACGAATACACATCAATTACTTATTCCCAAGCACACATCTCTAAAGGGTGGTTTGTTATTTTCAGATTACAAAGCACACCAGGAATTTCTCCGTTCATCTTTTCTGTTCCTTGATACTGTCTCTAGGTGGATTATTAAATTTCAATATGTATTTCTACATTAACTTTGTAACTATGTGACTGGTGATTTTAGTATATGCAAGAATCTGCTCTGTCTCAAAGTATACTGATTTGGCTTTGGTAGGTGTCTTTGAGGTGTTAAGTAGTTTGTGGCTTGTGTTTTCAACACAAATTTTTAGTTTCTGTTCCGTTGACGCTGTCACCTGTGGCAAACACCACCCGTAACCCTGCTCCAGCAAGTGGCACATAGCTGCACCAATGCTGGTTGGAAACACGCAGGGCATTGTACTTTTAAATAAAAATATTCTCGTGCTGTACCTTGCTAGCCTCGTTTCTTACGTGCAAGCAGAACAGCTTGGTCTCTCCGTGCTTTCACAGGTAAGCTGTTTTGACAGAGGACTTGAGGCTGAGTTCTGCAGCAGCAATAGTAGCAGGAATAGTAGGTTGAGAAATCAGATCGCCACAACTCAGCATACTCCAGAAAAAAATAGCCGTGAAATGTTACAGCCCCAAAAGGTTTCTAATCCTTCCTAAGCATTTGGGAGACTTCAGCTTTCTTCCCAGGCAAAGAGTTTGGCAAAGCTTAGGCAGAAACAAACTAGCAGCAGTCCTTTGGGAGAAGGACGAAGGCTGCAGGAGACGCCAGAGGTAACTCAAGGAAACTCTCGGTTTCGCTGGTCGCGTACAAGAGGGGACAGCCAGCATTCACGCTGGAGTTATTCTGCAGGGTTTGCGGCAATAAGCAGCAGGAGAGTTTTGGTCAGCGCAGGACCCAGACAGGACGGCACCCAGAAAGGTAGGGAGCTGACGAACAAGTTATTTTTCCATAGCTCAGTCCCAGGGGAGAACTGTATTTAGCATGATTAACATTTACTTCAGTTGCTGTAGTGACTGATTTTATTTGTCTTCTGCACAGGATGTATGGCTATTTTCTCCTACAGGCCCTAGAGACCATCACCCAAAAAGAGCAGCGCTCTTTGGTCACACAGCTGGCAACTGAAATAACACCCAGCCCCGAGAAAATGTTTCTAAGTTCACATGAGGGTTTAATGCGAGTTAAGCAATCTGCTTTTAAAGAGTTAATTCAGATCAACTTTCCTGAATATCCTCACGTAGCCAAAAGCCCTCCAAAGAGCAAACACTGGATTGTCAACAGAGCCAGTCCCTACCCTGCTAACGCCTGAGCATCCCCTCGTTAATCTGCCAGATGCACCACAGCTATCCAACGCATCCATCATGGGCCTCCGCTCTCGCCAGCTCTTTCCCATGCCTCCCGTGAGCTGAACGTCGCTGTGTTTATTTGGTTTTGTTATTCGAGAGAAGCTGCAGGGCAGCACCCACAAGGTGCCTGGAAGCAGGACCGCCGTGAGCGGGGCGGGCTGGGCCGAGCGGGGCAGCACTCACCCCCGCAGCTCTGCACCAGCTTGGGTACCGCGTTACCCCACCCCACCGCCGCACCCGAGACACACCGATACCGACACCACCGCACGGGTGTGAAGAGAGCCCCTACCATTGGGCTGGCCTCCCCCAGCCACTAGAGATGCTCCAGACCTCAAAAGCCTCAATGAGGTACCACCACACTTCTGTTGATGGCTTCTGTACAAGATGGCTTGACCCAGCTGCACGCCTCCAGTACCCCAAGTCACAGCTACAGTCAAAGTTGAAAACGAAGCCAAAGATCTCAAACTCCAAGGATGCCTGTTGCTATGTCCCAATGGCAGCGCATTTGCCACGTCACATTTGATGCCGCTAAAAGACGAGACTTCTCATTGCTTTCAGTCCCACAGCAGCCAGCATGGCACACGGCAACCATGTTTTCATCAAATAAATCAAAGCCTAATGCTCGTGCCTAATGAGCCCTTAGAAAATACCTCCCAGGTAGGAGATTTAAAAGCCTGGAGTGCTTTTGAAGGCAAAGATGTTCAAAAAAGCTCCACTGGTGAGGGTTCATTCAAGTGTCATACTTATGATGTAAATGTAGTAAAAATGCACTAAGTGCCAGCCACAAACAGTTCTAGCAGCAGTCGCTGTGATCCAAGAAGAAAAACATCCCGTCAAAGGAGACGCGGCAGGAATGAATACAGAAGATCTTATTTCACTCGCTCTAAATTATCAGTGGCGCAGTTACAGAGCCCAAACTGGATGAACAATGGAGCGAGTATTTCAGTATCTATTAAAAGGAAGATGTAAAATAAAACATAGAAGAGGACTGAAGTCAAAGTGCACACAATCCCGCTTCATCATAAGAACTGGAAATAGATTTATACAAGCATTATATGACCAATTACCTGCCTTTGCTTTGGTAATTCATTCACATCAAACAAGAGTGACTCCCACACAGAGGCAAAAGATCCTATCTTGCACATCTGCATAACCCAAATCCCTTCGGTGACTCAAAGTATTCCTGCCTAAGGCCTTCTATAATGACCTTAGAGAGAGGACTGCCTGTTTCTTTATATTTATTTCTGCCCGTCGATGTTTATCCTCGCCATGCAGAGGTACAAAACCTCCGCGTGTGCACCACCAAGCAGAAAAGGGATTTAACTCTCACCCTTAAGCTCCAAAACCTCAGATCCAGCCATGCTGCAAGTTTTTCAGCATAACAGAAACCAAGGAGGAAATAATTGCGTACCGAGTAAGTCAGATATGAAAACTGACTTCTTCAAAATGAGTTGTTCTTGGTCTGTGAGGATGTATGTGGCCTCTTCCTAACTTTTTAGGAGCATGTCAGCTGGAGAAGATCTTCACTCAGGAAGTAACCCAACAGCCTGGTTTTCAAAAGGTACAGATTTTGGGGCACTGGAATTTCTCGGTATCTCTGTCTCCAGTGCCACATACCTACATAGCTTCACTTGAAGGCTTTTGAGTAGTTCCCTCAGCACCAGTATCGTCAGTCCGAGTTACGAAGCTGCATTCAGACTGTGCAGGATCCAGCCTACTCCGTGAGCTGTACGTTTGAGTGTAAAAAATGGAAGACTTGGGCTCCTGGCCAGCCTCCTTGGGTGAAGTTCTCAGGCCTGCTCTACAGAAGTCATCCCTCTGGACCTTTGAAAAGCCAACCAGTCTATAAATAGTCCATGAGAAACATCTTACAGTTTAAAATTAGCACGAAAGACACTGAGATCTCTAATATATCAGCGGAAAGTTTCACAATCTTTTTCCGTGGTTAGACCTGTAACAACCTTCCCACAGGCGCTCCCCACAGAGCCCTTCCCTCAGGTGGGGGTCTCCACTCCCGGCAGCGCCCTGCCGTAGCACAGACACCAACAGAGCTCTGCTTGGGCTAAGACAAGGTGCCCAACTCAATTGCAGATACGATGTGTCAAGGTCCACGCGCATGATATAAGGAATGGTGGGTACTCTCTAGTCACATCAGAGTCTTCCATTGCAAAAAACCCAACATCAGTCGTGGGTTTTACATTGAAATGGCTATCTTACAACTGAAATACAAATGAGAGAGAGGAAAACAGCAAAGAAAAAGCCAAGATAACTCACTTATAAATTTAGTAAATAACAAAAAAAAAATATTTCCTCTCGATCCAAAAGTAGAAAACGTCTCGTAACCACAGGTTTATTTTTAGCATAAATAAAGATGAGAGGTTTAGGGTTTTTTTTTTGAAATTGAGGTCTAAGTTATTCCTCCCAATAGGATGATCATGTCTTATAAGAAGCTTTTATGACTTCCTGTATAAGCCCATTTGTTCCCGAGCTGGTAAAATCACCTCCGCTGCTATTTAACTCCTTGGGGCTGCTGTTAAAGCTGTGTCCAAACATCCCAGCAGGCAGTTAGGAGGCAGTTTTATGAGACACTAAACTGCTGCAAACTCTTACAGCAGGATTTCAGACACCCATGAAAACCTATCCCAGGCTCAAAAGTAGGAAAAAAATTACTAAATCTTAGAGCATTTCTCCTTACGCTATCTTTGAGAACAAGGGCTTAGCTGTTTGCAACGTCTCCAAATAAGCTGTCCTTGAGGGACAACCAATGGTGGCTGTAGGTGACTGCCTATGAACTACCAACAAAAGCACTGAATAAAAAAGTGTCAGGCAGGGTAAATGTAATCAACACTTATCTGGAGCTTGGTGACAATACAGTGATGTCTGCTGAAGGACTCAATTTGCTCTACCCTTGTTAACCATCTCAGGAATAACCAAAACAGAACTAGCGCCCTACTGCTACTAGAGAAGCTCCCTGGATTTTAACAAGCATTTGATTAACCAATCTAACAAAAACGGTTGCTTTCCTTCAACCCTTTAAGAACCACTTTCTTTAAAAATAAGTGGAACTATGGTGTTAAAGCAATTACAAGCCAAAGCCACTCTACTTGCCAGAGTCAACTGTGCTAAACTCAGACAAGATCTGTTTAACCCAAACGTGGGAACACATTCAGTTCTAAATACCAGAGTAAGCCCATAAGGTTAATACTACATAACATCCTAACGGCAAATATAGCCTCATCTGATCCACGCTTGCTGAAGCAGAAGATAGGAAGCGTTTGTTTCTTGAGGCTTATCCTAAAAGTTACTATCGGGTTTAGGCTTTGAACGTGAAAGGAAGATGCCTGCGAGACTGCCCCACACTCGCCTGGTTCCCAGAGAGCCCCCACTCATTCCGAATGGAGTTGGACTTCTCCACCGAACGAGCTCAGATTTGGTCTTAGGTGCAGTATTAAAAGCCCTGCGCTTGACTTGCCACATTCCTCAAGAGCAGCAAGGCATTCAGCAGTGCTGCTTTTGTCTGGAGGCAGACTGCTCTTACAACTCCAGACAAAGGCAGGAGAGACCCTATAGCGAGCCATCACCACGTAAGATACCCCTATAGGAAGTTTCTTCTTAATTCCTGTTTACCAGGCATTGCCGTTACTCCTGAAGCAAAAGGGAATAAAAAGGTTTGGAATAAAATTACTCAAGTCTTAATATATTCTTGCTAGCCACATAATTTTCCACCCCTTCTTTCAGTGCAGCTAATTTTTAGTGGAAAAGTCCTTCTGTTTGATCAAGTGGAAGTCTATCATCTCTCACTGTACTAAGTGAAAGTCGTGTTTCTTTTACTGCAAAGCATGAAAAAGGAGGGTAGTTGTGCCCACATTAGCCTTCCCATCATCGCTGGTTAATTAGCTGGTTATTCTATTGAATGTATGTAAGACACATCTCAAAAGACTATCGTAAAATATACAAGGGAAAATATAAGAATGTTTGAGAGTATGCAGTTAGGAGGACTAACAGTCCAAGATTTCTTTATTATCAGAATTATCTAATATAGCACAGTACTTTATCATAAAGTATTTTCACTTTGGGAAAAAAGCATAGAAGATAATAGAATAAAAATGTTTCTGTAACAAAGGAAGATTGATTAATCAAAGCAGCAGTAAGAGCTCCAGTCAATCTTATTTCTACATATTGTTTTTTTAATATAATTTGCCTAAATAGATAAGGTTTATTGTGGGTTTTTTTTTAAATAGATCAGTCTTTTTTTTTTTTCCCCCTTAAAAGAAAAAAAACAAACCCAAAACACCACACTAGTAAATCAATGAGAATAAGCTCTGTAAGACAGGCTTTTCAGTGCCAAAATATCTGTAGCTGAGTCTGTAACTGCTAACGAAACCAGGAGCGCTGGCTCCTGCTTTGGTGTCACGACCCAGCTCAGCAACACCAGTGATCCACTTCTCCTGGAGAGGGACACTTGCCCCTCACTCCGTCTCTGGCCGAGACCCGCACAGCGGTACCGTGCCGCACACAGCTGCCCCGTGCAGACATCTCCATCAAGGCTGCTCATCGCTATACACGTTTCCGAGCCCGTCTCAGCGGGAAATGCCTCCGTCTACTGACCTTTCCATCTGACATCAGGAGAGATTTACCCCCACGCTGCATCAGAAATTTGCTCATTAACCTGAAAGGTCGTAGACACGTCTGACAAACAGGGATCTGCATTTCCCAGAAAAGAGCGGGGATGCTTATTTTAGTTGTACTTCTCCAAATTTGCTTTTGGATAAGAATAAAATAATTAAGACATGGGGGACAGAGGAAATCCATCTAGACCTGCTAGAACAGATCAGAAAAGGGAAGCAGTTACAGAAACGAGCGCGCTCTGCAAGCCTGAGCTTCTCCTCAACGGCTGCAGCCCGATGAAGGGACCCAAATCCATCCCTTAGGGGTTGAGGTCTGACCCGTCTGTCAAGGCAGAGGTTTATTTACAGAGTAACTGAGACCCAGCCAAGCAACGCCACAGCTTCCTAAACAATTAGCTTTTAACGAGCAGCTCCCTAGGTCAGCCATCAGTTCCGTCTTTGGGCAAGGCGCAGCCACGCTGTGGGAGCGTCCTCGCCGCAGTGCGGGTGACCCCACAGGGGTTTTAGCTTATGCCTTTTCGCTGATAACCCCGACCGCGCGGCAGGTTCACGGGCCGATGCCCTTAAGATACCAACTTACTGACTCATGAGATTTCTCTGCGCTGGCAGACAATCCCAAAGCAAACGCCATTTCCCCGTGTTTCAGGAATATGATTTCCCCACAGGCTTTTTCAGGACAACCGAATCAGTGGCTCCAGCAGGTATTCATGCCAGTCAGTCCGTGGTTTGGGCTACAGACACCGCAGATTTCATCGCACTGAAAACAACTAAAGCTTTTTAGCCTTCACCTTCCCCACCCATATCTTTTAAGAGTATTTCTAACAGCATTTTCTTTTTCAAATAACAAACAGATAAATATTTGCATTTTTCCATGGCCAGGAAAGAGCGATCTCAAGCTACCCTGATAACAAGCCATTTCTTTGGCAAGTTTGCGGACGATCTGTAAATCGGAGCACCGGACATCTTCGGCAATCCATATCTTCTCCTGAATAAGTTGGCAGGGAGAAAGCCAAGGCCACTTTGAAAGCCGGCATCCCAAGAGTCGGGAGGGAAGGCGGGGGGGAGAAGACCCACCCCAAACCCCTGGGGAGTTCCCCCGCGCCCTGGGGGTTTGTCCCACTCGCACACTGCAAAGCTCCTTGGGGTAAATCAGTCGTCGCACTTCCACTGCTTGCTTTCCCAGCACGTTTCAGTAAATATACCTCTCGCCAAGCTGTACTCCAAAGATACACCATGGGCATGATACTTCTTCCCTTCAGCAAATTTCAGTCTGAGACTGGTGTGTTTCTCGTTACTGCTCATAGCAGCAAAGAGCAATACTGGATAAATTAATTTGTAATTGGAAAAGTGACTCAGAGATGAGCAGGGTCCTGAGAGGATAGATATTAATAACTTTGGCTTCCAGGAGGAAAGTATGTTAGAAAATTTTAATTAGAAAAAAAATATGCAAGACAGGGAGAGCCATGTGCGCATATTTAAATGGCTGAGATGAATACTAAAATGGTGTCATTTTCTCCCAATTTCTTAAAAATAGACAGGAACAAGAGACTCCTGACGTTGTACAACATTATACCTCCCATGTGCTTGTAGCAAGGAAAAGGGAAACCCAAACTAGTACAACTGCCATTCTGAGGTGATGCTAAATTACTTCAGAAGAGAAAACCATCAGGCTCCAGGTTATTTCAAGGCTCTCAAAAAATTCCGGTGACTCTTCATTTTAAATGTATGATTCCCTAGGTTTGTAATAAGAAAGTTGCAATTCTGCAAGTTTTTATAACACATACCAAAGGCTGTTTCCATTTAAAAATATATTTTTAAATACTATTTTTCCTCTGTGGGAAACATCTACTTGTGGTTGGGGAGGGAGACTGTGGTTTTATCCCATTTGATATATTTAGACTTTTTTTTGAGTTCTTTTCTTCCAGCCAGATATCTAAAAGCATCAAATGACCAATCCTGAGAGAGAAACTGAGGAACAGCTGTGGTAACAGACATTAGAAAGGTAGTTTTAGACTACCCTGGTGACTTTAATTACTTCAAATACTACAAAACTAATCAGACAAACCATCTTTGAAGCGGCAGTGACAGCACCAGCCACCGTATGACAGCCTGAAAGGACTGGAAGCATTGACCTTGGGAACTTAATTAAGGCAGGCAAAATTCGTTCAACAGTAGCTGAATGAAAGAAACTCATTTTCATCCACATGTCTTTAAGTGTGAAAATTCCCACTGATTTTATCTGCTCACATTTTAAACACCTGCAAACGTTTCCAGTACCCAAATTCCAGCCTGTGCTCCACCCTCATAATGAAATATTAGATACACATACAAGAAAAGCACCTGGAGACTTCCATCCTACCCCGAAAGACGAGAAAGGGAGGCTACGCGCTGCAAAAATAGAAATTCTTATGCGCTGACAACACACTACCATAAAATACAGAGAATCTCAGCCCACGACGGCCCTCCAGCTTGTGGATCTGAATGTGGCACGTGGGCACTCAACCGTTACCGAGACGGATTAATGACCTTACCCAGACTTCAAAATTAAAATATAAATATACACCAGACTAACGAGCATCACGAGTGTAATACAGAAGTGCAGTCTGGCCACAGATTGCACTATTATGGGAAAACTTGGCCCTTCGGACGCCCAAAGTTATCCCCAGAGCCAGGAACGCCCCTCTCTGCCGTTCCTCCTTAAAACACTCCAGCTCCACTGTGCATCTGTTTGCTGCTTCTCCCTGTGCAAGTGTCCGTGCGTGGGCCTGTGCGTATCTATCTCCTACGGCGCTAAAAGCCAGCAGAGCCCCAACAGTACAAGCGCACTCCTTAACTCACAGGGCACGTCACGAATCTGGTTCGGCGAGCAGCAGCCCAGCACCCAGGCACCAAATCACTTCTTGCGGTCTCCTCGTGGGGCGGTGGGTCCTCACGTCACTTACGCAAGGGAAACTGCTCCAGTTTCTGCACCAGGCAAGGGCTTTTTTTTCAGCTTTGCAAATGGAAACAGTTTGTGTAGCACTACAGGATTTCTGATACGTGCCTGTGCATTTGCTCCAGTAAAAGGGCCTTAAATATTAATACTGCAGCAAAATCACACTGACTTCGGACCCTCGTGACTGCCAGCTGGGACGCAGAGCGCCAAGCTATGAAATTGTGTGTCAGGTACTTTGCCCGTTAGACACACGGCTGATGAGATGTGGGGGTTTTCTTTTCTGTTTGTTTTTTGAAGTACGCTTACTATTTCCTGAAACTTGTTTCACAGTTCTTCCCGTTCTCATCAAATATGTAATTTCCTGGTTACTCTTCCTGATGCTTGTTAATTTTTTTGTTACTGTTTGTCAAACGAACAAGTGCCAAGCACTGCCCTCCGTGGAGAACGCACCTTCCCACTTCAAAGGAAGATCTGTTCTCAAGGGCTCTGCTCGTGGACACTGCTGTGGTCGGCTCTGCCAGATCACCGTCTTCATGCACCAAAGCAAAAGGCACGTTAGCAAATAAATACCAAGCAAATTTTTAACTTGAAGGAAGTTAAGCAAGCTGGTGGGGGGGGGGGGGGGGGGGGGGGCTCTCCAGAGCACACATGGAGCAAGCAAACTCGAAATAACACCTGATGGGTGTCTCTTGTGCACAGGGTCAGACCGATCTCAGCGCCTCCGTGCTTCCGCCAGCATTGTGATTCTCGACCTTGTATTGAGAAGTCCCTGCGGTCTCAGCTCTCCGTGGAAGCAAAATATAAAGTGTTTCTGGGTTTCGCTGAAGAAGGTACTCAGGCATTCCCAACTGCTTTGGGGAGTCTGGAGTGATTAAGCTGATGATGCAGTATGGGCTTTTGTAACAAAACGCTCGGCGTAGGCAGCTGTATTCACATCCATATTGTTTCTACCAGAGATGCAAAAAAAATTAAAATCTGCCCTCGCATTCAGTTTCCTGCTGCTGAAAGCAGCGTGGGTATGCTCCTACGCGTATTTGTGGTACACGACTGATACCTCTTTCTCTTGAAAATCCATTTAGTCATATCCCTCTCCCCACCCTTTAAAGATCTTCTCACTGCATTACCACCTCGGCTTCATCTGCATCAGCAAACCATGAGGCTGACCTTTCCTGGACCCACTTTTAGAACTTTCCTGTATTCCTTGTTTTTCCTCTGCGCAGCTCCCTTGTGACCAGCCCCTCTCAGGTACAGCTGGGCACGGTGGGGAATTTAAGACCTCGGCTAACAGAGGGGTGTGCTGGCAAATCACACTTTATGAAAACAAAGCATGACTTCAGGTGCTCAGCTGCTATTAATTTGTGTATCAGCTTTTCCAAAGATGCTTTACTGCTTATGCCGGAAGATTACTGAGTAAAGCATCCACATAATGCTGAGGCTGCGGAAACGTCAAGCCCAGATCTACAGAAACCATCTGCTCACAACGCAGGATGAACAGCGAACGATGATGGGATTAGACCACTACGCACACACAGGTTTCATAAAGGCAAAACACACCCACGACCTTCATCGCCTCTTTCCAACTCCCTGGAGCCCTTCCAGGGCAGGGAAAGGTGCGGCAGGGTGAAACACAGCCCCAGGGAACGCGAAACGCAGCACGGCCGTTCACACTCGTAGGGTGACAGGGCTTGATCAGAAAAAGGGGGAGCAGGGGACGATGCAAGCTTTGTTTTAATATTAATAGCTATATAAGAGAACTGAAAATTAATTAACTTAAAGCTGTTTCCCGTATTGTCCATCTTACGGCAAACAGCAATGAAAATAACTGATTTCTTGACATACCACTTCCTTGTTCACACATACCACCAAGGCTACTCATTTGCCTTTCTTTTTTTCCCCAACACAGTAAAAAAAAAAAAAAGTACATTCTCTGCCACATATAACAGTGCTGTATTATAGCACCATCATTAAGTTTCACTATTAAATAAAAGAGTAAAACTAAAACAATGAGTAAATAAGAACTGCACGGGTTTGGGCGCATACAGGCAGGAGGATGTCAGAAGGGACTTGCATGCAGAGCTGGATGAAACTTTCACCATGAAACCTGGGGCACCACACCTACACCAAAGTCCAGCTTCCAGCTGCAGGTGTCCTGAGGTACCCCAGACCCACTCACATTCACTCATTCTGCCCTCATTTGCTTTACACACCTTGAGATCTGAAGAGACCTTCCTTCCTTGTAGGACACAGCTAGGGAGGACACGGTGTGTTGGCTTGGCACTGAAGGCCTGTTTTCAAGTTTCATATTAATGAGAAGAGAGACCCAGAAGTTGGCATTGTTGTAATATGGGTTGCATGAAGCATCCACTCAGCCAACCCCACTCAGTGCCAGTGTCCCAGCAGAACGTGGGTAGGGTCAACAAGACGACAATCCAACAATGACTGTGTAGGTTTCATTTACGAATACATACCCATTTTGTGGCTTTTTGTTGGCATCCCTCACCAGTATGTGCAGTCAGATCACGACATGCAAAGCAACCACTCCCAGCTACAGCTGTGTCACCTCCACTTGGCAGCAGAACCAAAATGATTCACACAAAGAGGAACTGTTTCCACCCCCTGGGCCACAGGGACATCTCAGAGCTGGACGCAAGCTCGGTATGGAAGCTCAGAGGCAATGGCTCGTCTCATAGGTGAGGTGAGCTCAAAGACAGCTCAAGCTCTCCCAAAGCTTATTGAGCAAGACTTTGAAAGTCTTGAAATCACTGGGCAGAAAAAGTGCTCCACACGCCTGGCATCTCTGGAGCCACTGAAGACCTGTACAGCTGGAGACCAGCTGAACACACAGAGCTCAGACCTGCTGCCAGGATACACGACTTATCCATAGCATTACCTCATGCCATTCAAAAGCCAGAATGCTAAATTGCTATCGCATCGCCCGAGTCGCTCACCGGTCTTCCTATGCAAACAATGCCTAGAATTTGAAGTAGGAAAAATAAAGATAAGAGACCACTATACTTATCTTATTTATACAAGCTAGAACTCAAACATTAAAAATAAGAAAAGAGTTTTTCTAAACTACTGGTCACAATTAGCCTAGTCAGGCTCAAATAATCTGCCAAGACAGTCCTACTTTAATAAGATTAAGTTGCTTCTTGTTCAAACTGCTTTGAACATCTCAGTCCTAATAAATAAGAAGTTTTCTTCACCATTTTCCTTAATTTCTTTTGCTTGAGTCCAAATTCACAGAGCCCATAGAAATAGCATTGAATTGGCACCTGGGACGAGACACCTTCGAAATTACCTGGAAAACTCCATTCCCCTAACACTAACTTGCTTTGCAGTTTGCCCTAGACACAGGAGGTCCAGCTTTGACTGCTTGCTCAGCCTTCTTCCCACATTCAAGTGCAAATGCCCCCTCACACATTTTCTTAAGAAACATGGACCTTTAATATACCTTGGGTAAACCAAGAGACAGCAAGTAGGATAATGCCCATGAAAACACCTGAGGAGAGAACAGGTGACTGAGAGGGGAAAGAGATTCTCAGTTCATGAAAATGATTTATAGCTTTCTTGAAGGCAGGATACTTCACTGCTTTATCCCAGGTCAAGGTTTGGCTCCATTTTTGAGAAGTATTTTAAGCAGTAATGCAGCTATTCAGCATTTATGACTAGGTGTGGAAGACTCAGCCAAGCAGGAAAAAGCTCAATAAGTCCCTCCTCCGCACACTTGTGAAGATTAGTGTTTATGTAACACTTCAGACACCACAAATAACACCGATTTGGTAATATATAAACCACACACTGAGCGTGCAATTCAGTTTTCCTGGTTTTATGCTGCTGGATGTACCTGAAACTCGCTTTTAATGAAACACAGCCTGCTTTCCCACACATTAGTGATGTTGTGCTACAAATGCAAGTACAATTTTCACTATCCAGGGCCCTGCATTTCTTTCTAGTCTTTCCGTTTTGGAGAAGGACTCGGATATTCCACATTCAGACAGGTTAGACTCATAGACCCAAAGTGGCCTAGGGCACCTCAGCGTCACCAGATAGTACGAGGCAAGCACCCGTCGGGGCCTTAGTGAATTGCTGAGGCTCGGTGGAGGTGAGAACACACACCAGAGAGCTTTTTCTGGATCAGGATTAGCAAAAGCTTGGCTGATTTAATCACCTTGTGACAAGGATCCTCCTTCTAAGGTTCTCCTGCACGGATACAACGGGACACGCGGAAAGAAGCCCTCCATGCCCGACTCTAGAACAGCAGACAAGTTGTGTGTGACACTTGCACAACACGAACAGCAGACAATCGCTGTGCACTGCCGACTCCAGGAGACACCAGATCTCCCTCCGTGGTGTTACTGGCATGACCAGTCACGGTCTTGCACCCTGAACCCCTTTTCCATACCTTTCAGCAGACAAGGCTGCTAAGCATCTTGTTGGGTTAGTTCAAAGAGAGAAGCAGCTGTTTGCTTACAAGGCAGAGAGGGCCACTTACCAGTTTTCCCCCATCTTCATTTTAAAAACAAGCTAGGAACAAGCACAGCCTCCTCCTTCCAAGCTCTGTCTTCAAAAAGGAGTCCTGATTTGTGGCTCCTTCTCACCTGGAGTGAGGCACAAAGCCAGCTGGGTCACAGCTTGCTCCCAACATTTCCCAGTGAGCTCATTAGCTCCAGGTGATGCCATGCTGAACATGGTGGCTGCAGGCAGCTCCTTTCTCAGGACACCAGGTAATGTGTCCACGAGCTCTCTCCCGCTTTCACCTCTGCTAGAAATGCACCAGGGCATTTCCATCCCTGTGGCACATTGTTTCTGGAGTGTTGCTAGGATCTAAGATATCAATGGCTGTGCACGCTAATTAGCTGCTCCAAAATGAAGCCCGATGCTTCTGCGCTGTGCCTTGCATCATCACCCAAAGTACATGAACACATTTCCCTGCCAGGCTGATACAATTCACAAGTGAAAACAAACATCCGCAGTGCTGGACAAGAGCATCAGACTTCATGGTACACAACAGAGAAGAATAAGCCATCTTGCTTGTACCCGCTCCTTCAGTTGGGCGCACGCGGAGGGAACAAAAGGAGTATGTGGCTGGGGTGGCTGTGCTGCTCTCCAGGGAGTGCCAGCACTGCTGATATAAACTGTCTTGTCAGGTCTAGTTCCCACTCACACACTCTGTTCTTCTTGGGGAGGCGAGAAAGGGTGTGTTGACTCAGGTACACACAATTGGAATTTCTGGGACTTTTCTCCTTTTTTTTTTCTTTAGTGAAAGCAAAGCAAAACAAACAAGCAAAAAAGCACGTGCAGTTTTGTCAGCCCAATGAAAGCTCTCTTTCAAAGACAATGAAGTCCAACGTTCCTCTGCCAGTAACGTACCCTCATTGCTTTTACAATGCCCAAATATTTAGTCATCCAACCACCAGCCCCTGACAACTGGACCTCACCTCCTCTGGGCTCCAGTCTCCACGCCCATGCCCCTGGCTCTCTACTGCACCTAAAGGCAAAGAAGAAGAAATGGTTTCCAGTTGGAGTGCCAGACCAGGACCACACTCCGCTCCCTGTTACATGTTAATACATTTAAGACTAGACTCTTTTGTAAGATGGGTGTATGTATAGCGTGGAGAAAAAAATCCTGTCACTTCCTAATACCTTAACATCACAAATCGGTTTCTACTGCCTTGTCTAAAAAAATTATAGTATTTGATTATCACAAGTCTTATCAAAAGTTGAGATTTCCTCCAGAAACTGTGTCTGGTTTTGGAATTCTAGGAATTTAAAGCTACTTTTTAAATCTGGACCAGCTAGGTTTCCAAAATGGACTGATACGTGCTCCCCAGAGCCCACACTTAGAAAGAAGCTATCTTGGCAGTGTTTATCTACCTGTCAATTCACTGTCACACTAAAACATCCTTTTTGTCAGTTAATCAGCAGAGCTGCAGAAATAAGTGGAATACTGGATAATGCAAAGTCTAAACCTGATCATCAAGGGTGATGTCCCTTTGACATTAAGGTATAGTTTCCACCACCTTCCAGTTCTTCCCTTTCATTCCCTTTCCTTTCCCCTTTCAGTGTGCAACGACTGTAGCTTCCGCTAGAAGCTACAGGGGACATAATAATTCCTTCCTGGTTATTCTGCAGGGAGGAAGTTACAGCTCAAGAAGAGTAGTTCTAAGCAATATTCAGAAACACCACCACAATCAAGAGGAGAGATCCTACCAACATCAAAAGCCAAAATAATCCCTTCATTCTCCTCCTCCCCAGACTTGCTGACCTTCCCCCCCCGCCCTTCCCATATCATTATGGAGCATCTCTCCCAGTACTTGGCCCTTCCGTGGCTAACTGCAAAGGGCAGCGTTGTCCTCTTCCCGCTTTCCACACGGATAGAAAGCTGTTCACACTCTGGGAACGGTTAGAGACTGCAGGAGGGATAAGGCTTTTGTCACAGTCTAGCTATCGCTGCCCACTAACTTAAACTTGGCTCTTCTAAATACCAGACTTGTCATCACTTGCAATTTATGTTAGATTTTGATCTATGCAGCCAAAAAGAGAAAAAAAAAAAAAAAAGGAGGGTTAGCACTGCCATATTTTAAGCTTTGTCATAATTCCTGTAAAACTCTGTTTAGACTGCCAGTGACTCACATGTTGGCCCTAGCTAAAACCGTTAGCGTCATGCTTGAAATTTCATGCCCAGTACCACACTACTGCTGGTAAGTACCTGAGGGCTCTGAATGACCCTGGGGAGCCTGTTTGACGTTTTGTCCTCTTGCAGGAGCACTGCAGAGGAGAAGGTGGTTTGGGGGACCCCCCCTCCCCACAGCAGACTGTGCTTGCTCCCCTGCAGCAAGGTACCATCCGCCCATCGCACGGCCCAAGCCGAGGAGGGTGGCCGGTCCAGTCACCCCAGCAGGGGAGGTGGGGAAAATAACTTTGTGAGAAATAACAAGTGAGACAGCCTAGGAAAAAAGGCAGAAGCTCTTCAAATCCCAACTAAACACATACTAAGAAGGCAAATCGCTGTGGCAGACAACCCCTTGATCTAAGGGCCAGAGGTAGGACTGTTCCAGTCTAAGGGTGGAGGTGGAGAGAGGTTTGCTATGGGTCTCCTGAGCAACCTCTGCTGGCTTCTCCTCTGTAAGCTCTCTCCTTCCCTAACAGTGAAAACGAATGCCTAACCAGACACGACTGCTCATGGCCTTCACCGCATTCTTGTCCCAGTGCCCCTGAGCAGTAGTGTGAGGACCTGAATTTTTTTATATATATATTTATATGACACGACATAGAATTTGTAAACACCGAGAGATCCAATCCATCCCAACAGATGGGCGTGCAGAAAGCCAGCCTCAGAGCGGGAGGAAGAGCTCCGCAGCAGCCCTCTCACCGAGACGGGGCAAGAGCCACGGGCGTACTGAAACGCGCAGGTGAGCAGCTCGCCTCCTAGCTCTGCCTGCGCCGGGGCAAGGCTGGTACAAGTCCCCAGGGCCACAGAGCAATGACATTTACACTGGTTTCATCAAGGCGAAAACAGGCCAATGACTTCACAGGATTTATTCAAAACAGGAGAAGACAAAGCTTTCTTTACAGACATCATGAAACACATCAGTACAGAAAGCGACGTGGAAGGTGTTCTCACTGACCTACAGAGATTGCAGAGCTGCTACTTCCACCGTGCCACTACAGGGCTGTCCCCTCGAGCAGGGAAAAGCTGCCCCCCCCCCCCCCAATTCCACCTGTGTTTCAGCACAAGAAGCAGAGCACACCCTCCCTCCCCACCGCTCATGAAACACGGGGGCAATGCATCTGCTCCCCCCGCCCCAGAACACACGCAGCGACTGAGAGCGCGCCTCGGTTAGCTTCCAGAGAACTGCAACTCATCCGGCCAACAGCTACGTGGCCTTTCTGTTACCAGAGACGAGCCAGCAAGTAATTTGTCAATCATTGCAAAGGTAGACCAGCAAAGAGCTGGAAAGAGGTACCGACTTCCCGTGACTTCTCCCATTTGTGCCTTGGAGCACCTTCCCCAAAACGTTTCTGAAATAAGGCTTCTTCTGTACCAAGCACTGCGCTGTACGGGAGAAGTAAATGTTCGCTAAAATTTATTTTAAGTGATTAAAAAAAAGTAAAAAGATTTAAAAGTCTTGCAAGAATCACTGAATTGTGAAGTGCCTCCCTCTTCCTCTGCCAAAAATGCCACCTGAATCATTTCAGAAGTCTTACGATTCGAAAGGAAGTTGCCATGGTTATTTTGGACTGAGTTTAGCTTATCGGTACGCAGCTTTGACAGTGTTTCCATAGATCAGCCCCACTCTAAAGAGCTCCTAGGACTATGGGGACAAGCTTTAAATTATTTTTCTTGTTTCTCATTGGAGCAGGTTTTTTGTTGTCATAACCCCTTTGAAGCAAACCAAACGATAATCAGCATTTGATCTTGACTTGTGCAAACTCTGCTTAGCAAGCCTCTTCTGGGTCTACCATACACCATCATCGGTTGAGATGATGCAAGAGATATCCACCTGCTGCACGAGCCTGGCTCCACCGGGAATAAATGTATTGCAGTGGCTCATGCAGATACCACGTGGACGTACCGCAATGCCTTAACGCCACCTTAGAGCCGGGAGAAGTGAGGCAACAAAGTCCTAAGAACAAGTGTTGCAACATGGAAGAGCTGTCAAAACACACCAGTGCTTAGACCTAACAAAACTGACAACCCTGATTTAAAAAGTGCTTTGACAGTCAGGAAAAATTCCTAAACACACTAAAAACTGATCCGCTAGCAACGCACGTTTCGGAAGCCAGGCAAAGTAACTTTCCCGTGAGTATAGATGTCCTCATCTGCGCCCTGGTTTATATGCTTCACCAAGTTTTTCTCAAACAGGAGGGGGTGGTAAGCTCCCATGGTACAGGCACGGTCATGAAACTTCTGGTAATAGTGGCAAATGTCCGTCTGCCGTTTGGAAGGGAGAAATTCGTACACGTGCACTTCGTCACAGAGCGTCATCATGATCACGATGCCTAGGGAGGGAAAGAAAGCAGACATCCCCGTGTCAAACCAGAGAACCGATTAAACATTGCAGCGAGACAGCAAGGAGCATTCAGCTCCAAGGGGAAGGGTTTCCTTTCTGAACGTTCAGACAAGAGGGGGAGAAAACATGTCCAGCCTGATGGGGCTGTTCTCTGAGGCCCTCTCTTGCAAAGCCTACGATTGACTTGATTACAGCAGATTGCTTACAGCCACAGCCAGGCCAAAAGGCCCGTTTTTAAGAGCGCTGCCGTTCTCCGTGACCTTCAGGGAAACTTGGGCGTCTGCCAGCCATGCGCTACAATTAGCCGATCCAAACAGCCCATCTCAAACCCGCTTGGGTAAGCGGCGATGAGACCTTTTCCCCACCTGCCTGTTGTGAGTGCAGGGGACATAACAGCGACTGTGCTTGGGGACGGCTGACGGAGACGGAACAGCCCCTGCTCCTCAGGCTCCCCCAGGTCCCCCGCAGCAGAGCAGCGCTGCCCTCCTGTCTCTCCCGACAGGCAGACCCACCACTTGAGGACATTCATGCCAGTGCTGGGCACGGACCTGTCAACCTTCTGGCCAGGCCAGAAGTAAACCAAAGTTATTGGCTACTTTTCTTCCAAAGGTAAGAAATAGCAAATATTCTTGCTGTTACTAGGGAACCAGAACCAACATATACTATCACAGAAAATTCATGCAGTGTCTGAGAACACCAGGGACCACGCAGGATCAGAGGAACACAGTCTACAAGACATTAGAAGAACCCACACGCAAAACCACTTGTTTAACTAACGTGCATTTTATCATCCACCTTTTCACACGAGAATTTTTATCCACGCTTAGGTCTTCCAGGAAACCCAGAGCTGCAAACTGGAACTCGTCTGTGCCCCCGAGCCTGGCGAGGTGACTTGTGTTACAAAGCAGGTAACCCGGCCCGACGTTAAGCCACAGAGGAATTTGCATCTGACGCGGCCCAGTGCCTGCCGTCAAGCCCCTAAACTCCACTTAACAAGAATTTTGCTGCTGAAGTCATTGGCTATGCTGCTACGCAGCTGTTCTGCACGTACCCCAGCAATGGTGTAACAGGTTGCTGGGCAAGAACAAGATTGCGGAAAAAAACTAGAGGCTGGATTGGCAAAAATAAGAAGCGACTCTGTTTACACGGACACAGAAGGGCGCCGGTGCCCCAGCAGTGATGGGAGCAGAGGAGGGGTGAAGCACAGCAGTCGGACATCCACCTGGCAAACAAAACCATATGTCTATGCTGTGACTTCAAATATATGTGAACTTCCTGAGAAGTTCACTCCTTTTCAGTCTGATGATCATGAGATCTGCTCTCCAATAAGAAGGAAAAGCTTTGCGACAGCAGAATGTAAAATGAGCCTCTTTGCCGAGAGGCTGGATTTTGGATGCTGACGAACGAGATGTTAGCGTAGTGAATAAGGGGGAACGTCACTCAACTTTTCAGGACAACTATTCACCCTGACCACCCCCAACGCCCCATTAAGTCTTTAGCTATATATATTTTTTCCATATGTCTATATTTCCATATTTTATATATATTTTATATATAAATACATATATATATAAAAAATAGACAAGCACTTAGATTTCATCTGTAGTAACCAGATGTATTTGTCTGACAAGATCTGAGCCCACAGGAGCCGTACTCTTCCTCTGGCACCCCGCAGGAACTGCTCTTGAAGCTAGAAATCCTAGAGAACATCTTGGTGTTGCCATCTGCTCTCCTGTTTCCACGTGGAACCAGGCCACGTTTGTAACTGCTGTTTCAGAGGGGTGCTGCAAACCTCTTACTTTAACACAACTGAGCTGCTGCTTTAAAGACAGGAAGCTTAAATTTTGGCATAAGACAAACACTGTAAAAGGAACTCTGATAAGCACCATAAATCTGTAGTTCTATTGGAAAAAAGGCATCCTGGAGAATTCCTGCAAACCCAGCGAGAAGTTTAGAGAGCAGTTATCTTACCAAGCATTCCTGACGACGGTGGATTAGGCTGAATATGCTCCAAGGAATTCTCCTGCAGAATATCCCAGAGTTGCCACTGCATTTTTGGATTCAGGATATAGAAGGGCTGCTCTGGATGTGTGCTGCGATACGACTTATAGCTTTCAAAAAAGTTGTAGTCTGGTTTTCTGTACCACTGGAAAACAGAAACAAGAAGTCAGACTCTTTTTATTTCTGGCCTACTCTTTCTCCGAACCAGCGGGAAACGAGGACGAGTGAACCCGCTGCTGCCAGGGAGAAAAGGCGCTGCTAGAGCCGCACACCCTCACCCCCTGTGCCCCGCCGCCTCATCGGCCCTTTGGATCGCGGCAGTGGCTTGACTGGGTGAACGGAGCAGGAAAAAACCCCAGTCTCCTCTCTCTGGCAGTGAAGGGCCATCTGGCGTAATTTCATTCTGCACCCCCCAATAGCAGATGATGTTGAGAAGTCTGCCTTAAATGTTACAGACCCCAGCCCCTCTGCACGCTGGAGTACAAAGCATCTGCAGGCCAGTGTCCTCAGCACAGCCTCCTAAAACAGGCCCGGCTGATTTGCATCCTAAACTTCCCCTTTCAGTAAAAACACTTAGGAAGGGTTTCTGTTTTCTTAAAGTAATTTTGAGATTTATTTTTTTTTCCTATGCTAAAAATATCCCATGCTGGTTTTACTGACTCTTAAACATGCTGTGCGTACACCCTCGCGTCTCCTGGAGGTGTGGGACCAGACACAAGAATAAACATCAGTGAGAAAATAGGAAACGCAGTCCAGAGAAAGGAACCCAAAGACCTCTCAGTTACAGACAGAGCTTAAAATAAAAGTAAAGAATGGGCTATTCACTCCTACCTGCTTCCACCCTGAGCCTCCAAAGCTCGTCACTTATCAAATAACGCCCTTCTGTAATCAAAATGAAAAGCGAATGCTAGAGGGATTGCGACACCCACAAGTGGAAGTCTAGCTGACATAGCCCGGATGCCTTTGCTAAGACCTTCAGAGGGTTCCCCAATCCATTCCTAATGCACCAAATATCTCTCTGGTGCTTGAAATACCAGCAAATCTTACAGCAGCTGTCAGAAAGAGGACATCATCCTCTGAGGAGACGACAGCTGCTGCAGCCAGTGGTGACCTCCTCCCTGCAGCGTCAGCCCATGGGACAGTAACGGCGGCGACCCGTTACGCTTGGCCTGGGGCCTGTCACGGCCGTCGGGAACAGACAAGCGTTTCTCCAGGAGCACGCGTGCATGTGTGATCACAAGTACATATGGATATATCTGTGATAACGAAGAGGTAATCAAGAATCGCCTTAAAATGAGTGATTGCCCACGTTAGGAGGAAGCAAGTTAACAGATGCGCTTCAAAGCATACAAATATAATTTTATTTACAGAAAACTCAGCCTTACCTCATGAATTTCTGCATGATAGGGTGCTGGGTCCCAGACAATTAAGATTCCAGTGTTATATAGTGCTTCCCTCAGGAACTGCTGCTCCTCCACAGTCACAAGCTTGAATAACACAACACATACGATAATATACAATATGCTGTCAGAATTAGCAAGCCGCCAGGCAATAAAACATACTCTGAATGTATGTTTTACATACCTGTAGTAAAACAATACCACAGCCCCCCACTGCTGGTCACTGAGCATGCCCCGCTGCACGCAGGCAAGGACACAGCTCCCAGCGATGCCCTTCCAGTGCCCACTCCAGTCCTATCCAGCAGCACAGGATTTAGAGCAGAGTCACAAGAAAAGTTGCCATTACACTTTACAAGGTTTTTTTCTATCTGCCTTCAATTAAAAAAAAAAAAAGGACCCACGGAGTGACCCAGCTTGCACGATGGATACCATCGTTGCAACTACTAGGAACAGGTGGGAACATCAGTAGCTGCTACCAGTCCCCAGGACAGTCCAGGGAGAGCCTAACGCAAACACACTGCTGGCTTTGTCAAGAACCTTCGCTTGAACCATAGAAGCCTGCACGTGGGCGGTTTCTCCCGAGCAGCACGAACCCTGGCAGCCAGGGCTGGGAGAGCACCGGTGCAGAAGCGAGCACGGCCCCCCAGCCCACCCACCTCGCCTCTCCGGAGGCGATGCAGCCCGGGCAAGGGACGTTTGAGTCTTGTGAGAGCGGCACTGAGAAGGAAAGCACCGCGACAAAGCCCGTGGGCTACAGACAGCGTCAGTGGAGAGAGACTGCTCCACCAGCGGCTCTCCCAAACGAACAAAACCAGGCGGTTCTAACAGAAAAGTGTCCCTCGACAATCTGGACACAACTGTCACAGCTCATGGCACCCGAGGGTAACCCAGCTCCGCAGGAAAAAGCAAACAGAGTCCAATGAGCCAGGGACTGATCTCCTGCCCTCCCCACCCAACGGCGTAACCCCTACAGACACAGCTTGTAAACACCTGCTGAAGAAAAGCATCGTCACAGAAATCAGCTCCCGTTTGTCCTGTTTTCTCCGCGGATCTAATTAAGAGCTAGCCAATTTATCCTTGAGTGTTCCAGGCTGCCTTCCCGGCTGTCCCCACAACCAGAGCACAAGGACGCTCTGCCCAGCCCAGATGTGAACTATTCCAAAAGCAAAAAGAGTTGCCTCGCATCTGTTCTTAACTCTGCGGGATCAGCCTTTGGCCTTGACCGCGCGTACTGCCTGGTTTCATTTCCTCGCAGCAGTTAAAATATCTAGGCCAGTTGTTAGCCGGAGCGTGCAGCGCTGCAGGTGTGAACTTCTGCCTCCGCTCCACGGACGCCAGAGCAGGGGCAAGGAGGGGGCACGGCAGCTGGCACCAGCCACCCCCCAGCCGGGTACGAGAGGGATGGGGCACCCCAACGCGACAGGGCGAGGGCAAGGAACGCGGGCGCTTTATTTACATTTCTTCCTTTCTATTTAAAGGGTAGAAATCTTTCAGGAACTCTTCTGATGTGAAACATGTGAAAGGAGGCTTCCAGAGAGACTGAGCACTGGAGAAAGCGAAGCCACGTGAGCTGGCAGAAGCACACATGCCCCTAGAGAGCTGTGACAGGCACAAAAGCACGGGGATAAGAAATCAGGTGGGGAGCAACCCCGCAGGCACAAAGCGCTTGCTGTTTCCTTCCCTCCACCGCAGAGCTGGTCCTTGGCACCACCAGCTGCCCAGCAGCCGTCTAACCCGGGTGCTGCGAGGAATCTGCCTCCCCAGATACCTTCGGTGACTGTTTGTTCTGTTTAATAGCAAATGGTTCTTTCCAAGTTGTTAAATTAATTTAAATTGCTTCATGACTTATATGTCTTGCCCAGCTTTTAGATCCCAAGTAGCTAAATGATCTATTGATTTCCTAGTTAATTTGTTCTTTAGCCAATGCACTAACTAGCGAGTATCTTGCTAAGAGAGTCCCTACCCTCCCGGTACCGTATCAAAACGAGATCCTTCTCTCTGGCTGCCGCAGTCAATGCCCTGTAATCTAAAACACGCTCCCCCTTCCCATCGCTATCTCACCCCATTCTACCGACGTGCCATCTCCCTTCCCTTCCTCCCTGCAGGCTCGTTAGTGCCAGTAACAGCAAACGCAGCCAAAGCAGAGCGTGCTCTCCGTGACAGCGGGAAGCCAGCCGAGGAGGACTGTAAAGAAGGGCTGGGAGGAACGAGGTACTTTGGTCCTCGGTCAGCTCTGCAGAAGGGAGCTGTGTCCTGCAGAACGACATCGGCACTCTCCCCGCATGCTCTTCAGCCCTTATTTCTGCAAGAAGCGAGCGCTTTCCGAGGGCAAATGGATGCCTTGCATAAGACTGCAGGAGAACACCATCAGAGGAAGCAGTACCAATGAACCAGTGAAGGTCTAAGAAAATAAGCGAGGCAACGTTAAAGAATTTCTTTCTTCAGAACAACAGCTTGTGGTCCTACAAGCCTATCCTCAGATCTGAGGATCCAAATTTCAAACCCCTTGCCAACAGGAATCTATTAATCTTTTCCTGTGCACACAGATGTACAAGATACCCCGCTCTTCTGTTAAAACCATCCACCCCTAGATATGTGCCAGAGACTGGTCAGCAAATTACAGAAAAATACCTTCAAATAGTTATTAAGTGACTTAGGGCCACTGGCAACACGTGCCGAAGAGATACTACTCAATACAGATTAGATAGTTTAGACTGATGAGATTCAGATCCCATTTCCTTCATTTTGGGAATGGACCGAGGATTGTTCAACAGTAAGAGCCAAAACCAGAGCAGCCAAGCCGCAATCCCATCCCTGCTCCCAGTGACCGCTTACAAAAAAGCCAGAAAAGCCAAAGCCAGAACAAGAACAAATTACAGCTTGTCCAGCCCGTATCTGATGATGCCTGCAAAGTAGCTGAAAACAAAACGCACTCAGGCAACCCCGGTAACAAGAAGGTTAAATGATGTCGCCACAATTAGAACAACACTGAACCATTAAAAATGCAAATAAAAATACAGAAGAAAACCAGGCTCCCAATCCAGTTATCCCCGAAGATAACAGGGACTGCAATTAGAGCTGTTCAGCTTAGAAACTCCAGCATAGAGACTCCTTCATGATTCACACGGAGAGCACCTTCTGCCCTGCTCAGCAGCTAGATCAACGCTGCATTTTGAGTTAACTTTAGCCTCTAAAAACTGCAATAATTTTGCTCTCCCTGTAATTGAAGTTTTCTAAGCCATTGTCTCCATTCAGAGGGGACGGTGGCAGACAAAAAGCGTCGCCCGCGGCTGCCAGCTGATCTGCATGGAGCACTGTAACGACATGGCTGTAACTACACTTCGTCCAAAATACGAGCTTCCGTACAGAGAGTTATTGCTGCCCCATTACAGGGTGACCCTCCGCCCGGTGCAGATGACCCTGGTATCACACAGTTCATGTACACAGTTTTGCTGGTAAATGACTTCGTATCACAGTAAGTTTGGTAATGAGCACATCCTCCAGAGAGAGTTTTCTTAAGTGATAACACCTATCTGACATCATAAAAATGCACACAGAAGGGAAAAATGGAAAAAAGGAAAGGTCAAACAGGGCAGAGGAAGAAGGAGTCAGCAGCCAGATACGTCTGTTAAACCCAGATTGGTTCAGAAAGGACAAACTACCCCACATCTGCCTGGTGGCTTGACGCAGGGGAACTGAGATGCCACAAGCAGCAGAACAGAGCACGGCAGCAAGGGGTGGAGGCCAGAGCCCAGAGCAGAAAGAGGGAGCAACAGCATTTGCACAAGAAGCAAGAACATGCTTCAAAAGACGTGCAAAACAATCTAGGGAAAGCTAGCTCCATGTCTTGCCTCTGAAGAGAATGGCCAAGCTCCTGCCGCTGCTTTGAGCAACTTCAAACCCTGTTACACAGCTCCGACGGGCCCCTCACACAGGAGAAAGCTCCTGGCCTGCGAGTCTCAGCTTTGGGCTGAGCCAAGGAAAGTGCCTTTTTGCTTCTGGAGTACAAAAGCTACGCTTCAGCCCCCCATCTCTCCCCCGCTCACCCCCTCAGCCTTCACGTGCCTACAGGCCGCTCCCCCTCGCCCCGGGTGAGCAGGGGCTCATCCTCGGCGTGCAACGCTGCACCAGCTCTTCCGCCCAACGACTCTTGGCCTATTTGGTACCTCACAGCTGCGCCCCGTTCCCTCACCAGCATGCACGACTGGGATTCCCTCTCCTCTGCATGTCTACACCTGAAAATTTCTCCCCCCGAAACGGACAAACATGAAGGGTAACAGCTACATGGAGGTAGGGCGCAGACGCTCTCTGAGATGTACTCAGAGCAGCGACGGTCTCTGTTGCGGGTCTCCCCCTGCTCTGAGCAGGTGGCGTATCAACCCTGCTAACGTATTCCTAGACACGGTCCTAACTGCTGAGAGGATCCCTCAAAGCCTATTAAGTTCCAACGAAAATCAGCAGAGGGACAGCCTCATACCTAGGAAGACTTCTCAGTCAGGGAAAATTTAACTCAGCAAGGAATGCCTTGCACTAAAGGTGCTTTCTGCCGTGCTCTGCAATGAGGTCCTGAACACTGCAACCCATCCCCCTGAGCCCATACCCTCTCCTGGCTGTGTGCAGGCTACAGCTTTAAAGGTGGGTCCTTTGCCGGTTGTCTTCAGCCATGTAATAGCCCTGGTTAAATGTTATCTACAGAGTTTGAGGCATCGTTGCGTAGAAAAGAAGCGTTGTTCTTTTATTAATAGCCAAATAAACTTCCTTCTTTCTTCGCACCCCTGTCTGGGGCAGGCACAACTCGTCTCTTGGCACACCTCTGTTTGCTGAGCGGCGTTAGCCGAGCTGCGGTGCCGTCCTGCCTCGCGCTCCCAAAGCACAGCAGCAGGCACACAACTGGCCTTCCTGTACTAACAAAGACGCTTCGAGCCAAGACAAAAATCAAATTACCTTGTGCCTGCCGTAAATCGCAAGCAGGCTACTGCAGGTTCGCTAGCACGCGCTACTTTAACTGCGGTAACCTCAGATTTACCAACTGTCCCCCGTTACAAGGAGAGACGTTCCCATCCCACGGCTATCTGCTAGGGACAGGAGAAATCAGATGGAAAGCCCTATTCTCCCCAGCTTCATTTCGAAGACCTCCCAGCAGCAGGTGAAGCCAGAAGCCCCGTGCACGTTGTTATCTCAGGCTGCCGCTCGGCTCCCAGGCGGGCGCAGGGGAGGTACGCAGCTCTGCCACGCTTGGCCCGTTTGGCACACGTTGGTCACACCTACCTGGGAGTTCACAAGACGAATTGTTGTCTTTTGCCCCACATCTTCTTGAAACCCCTTGATAGGAGCCCCATTGAATCGCAAGACGGCATCGTGGCTGTCTGAAAGCAAAACAGGGTGGAAACCCGTGAGCTACCAACCGGGGTTTGAGTGATAGAAGAGACGTGTCATAGGTTATTCACCTGCATTTTCAATACAATCTGGCTACCCCCGGCTTTCCGCGTAACAACGAGAAGTACCAAGCCAGATTCTGTAGAACAAGCTGTCAGTCTAACTTCATGACCAATAACTCTTTAAAAATCCACTTTTTTAAACTACGATGCACTGGCAGGCTGAGAGCACAGCCCTAGCATTTGCCCTGCACGGAGGAGTGCTGCGTCTCCCTCCCTCTCTCCTTCCTTCCAAGTAGTTTACCAGGAGCGAGACTGATGGACAATTCATTTACCATGTGGCTGGCTGCAAACTAAGGAACTAGGCAATAACGGCGAGCCAGCATCCTCTCTTGCAGCTTGGAGGGTGATCAGCCCGAGAAACATCTAAACCACCCCAGTGGAAAACGAAGCTGGCTTCAGCCTGCCAGCGTACCTCCCACGTTACAGAAATAAAACCGCCGCTGTGCATTTAACAGGCACTGCTTGTTACATGCCTTGGGATTCACTGCATTTTCCTCTGCTGGCATCATCTCTCAAGATAGCACAGCATTCCTCCAGCATCCGCACAGCCGGCCGTGCTGCTGTAATGCCACGCAGCCAGCCCACTGCTGCTGCTGCACAAAGGGCGTACGTCACCCTGGCAAACCAGCTTCCCCATACCTACCGGATAGATTTGGACAGGAAACCTCTTACAGGGCCAGAGGTGCTCAGCTGCAGGAGCAGGACCAGCTCCCCGCCTTCGCACCGAGGCCACGCAACCACAGCTCACGGCGGCTGCACCCGGGGTCCGTGGGGAATTGCTGAGCCCCCCCAGCCAGGGCAGGAGGGCCCATCTGGTCCAGAACAGGGTCTTTTCGACATCATTTTCTTGAAAACGAGAGTGCTCTCACAAGCAGTGGTGGAACATCAGTAATCACTGGCAGAGGAGCCTAGTTTCTCAGCTACTTCATTCTCATAGACAAGTGGATCTTGTTTAGAGCCCTTCCAAAGCAACACACAAACCCCAGAAAAGCGATGTTTCCAAAAAGAAGCATGTCCACACTGAGAAGCAGCTCTGTAGTTACCACTACAGACCCTTTGCTCCACATCCTACCTCGCATCAATGGAGTACAGGGTTATAATTTCCCCATACAACTTCAGCTAGACATCAAGAGTTATTACGCCCTAAATGTGCATTTAAAAAGGGTGTTTAATGACTGCACAGGCAGAGTAGCTGGCTCTCTGGAGCACTCTGTCTCCAGGTGGCTGTGCTGCACTTGGTATTTCCCATATCACATTTTTCACTGGTGAGTTATAACCTCCCGTAACACCACAAGCCCAGTAAGAGAAGAGCTGCTTGTTCACCAGCTTCTCCCCGTTCTGCTCTGTCACCTGCCCTTACATCGACTAATTGCTCATTTGATATCTTAACGTGATTACACAGAACAAATATTTCCAGGCCATTTAAGGAATAATAATTCAGCAATGTGTTGTGCTCATCTATGCAAACACTTAATTTTACGCCTGTCAGATGTAGTATCTTCTTTGGCACCTTCCTCCAACAAAACCATGGCTTTTCCTACATCGCGTCACAGCAAAACTGCAAAAAACCGTACATGTATACTGAATACTCCTGAATCCTTCGATATTCACCCTGCCCAGCTCCAGGCTGCCAGTGCCCAAAACTCTGCCGAATCGCTGGCAGGAAGCTTAAAGTCCACAACCCCGGCGCGAGGAACGCAAGCCAGGGATGCCAGCAGGGGTTAACGGCATTCGCCTCAGGCACGTTACACAGTGACCTTTCCAGCATCCATCCCTTGTGATCTGGAACAAAGTGGTGCTTCAGTTTCGGGGACAGGCCCAGAGAACAACGGAATGGCTTTCCACGTCTGATGTCTTCTCAGCTGTGCCGCAGCCGGAGCACAGCCCATTGCACTTCTTTGCTGCTCCGATACCGAATCCAGTGTTGGCATGGACTGCATTCCAGCACGGCATAAACACCACCCTCAGCTCCTGAGAAGGTCTCTTTACGGAGGAGCGAGCAGTTTTATCAGTACGCTAGAGTCTAACAGAGACATCTTTGGGCACAAACCAGTGTGTGACAGGATAGCGTTCAACAGAAGGTCACTTCTGTGGAAACCTTTAGCTACTGAACTTCAAGAGGCACCTAAACAAGCCAAGCCAGGTACTCAAACAAAACAAGTCAGAACTGGCTTCCCAAGTCTTGACCCACCTGCCCTCAAACACGCGTAAGAGGAGCAAACAATTACACCAACTCCCACCTGTAATTTTTACCAGGAGGCAATGCAATCCTGGTTAATAAACCACCACTACATTTTTCATCGCATCTTTCATAGCATTTTAACACACTTCAGACTGTTCAACTTCATTCCAGCACCTGCCCACCTGCCTTGTGGAGCACAAAGGAGTTTGGGGGTGAACTTTTGAGCAACTACCAGAAGAAAACCAGATTGCTCAGGGCTGTGTTCAGTGGGTTTTTCCCCCTTTAGTGTTTGCTTTTACTACTTCTCTGAAGAAGTCGTTCTGAATGAAAAATTTTCTGACCATCGACTGTGCGATGAGCGCATCGGCATTACTCAACCCACCCGAAACCCTCCCAAGAAACAAACACTTGAGGAACCAAGACCTCTCCCTGGTGTCCAGTATAAGTTCTGCCCTCTGGGGATGCCAAGGCAATCATGACAATTGAAAGGACTAGCTAGAATAGAACTACCTGCACACACATCATGGTCTCTCAGCTCAACCCAACCCAAGCCCTTGGGGCTTGCCCGTTTCGGCCTGCCCAAGCTCTAAGGCTCACAGGTGCTGCGATCTAGGGCATCGTAAGGCAGCCTGCGCTGCGCGGTGTGTACGCTCAGAGAGAAAGGGAGGATCGGACCGTTACCCCCACCTCCTCCTAGGCTGTAATGTTCACTAACTTTAGAAGAAGTTTAAGGATAATATTTCACTGTATTTTAAACACTTTTGTGACCATGCCAGAGACTTACTGGTAAGAGCATGACAGTAGGTTACTTCTATTCGGCGTAAGTTATCAAACAATGCTATTTGACTTTATGCTAATAGAAAAATACCAACCTATCTCTTGTCCCAAATGAGATGATTTCATAGACCCTGCTGAGGACACAACAGCACAGCGACCCAGGCGGCCCACTGTTTCATTGAGGCTTTTCCCTGGTAGGTATTGCTGCCATTCAGATGTATCAAAAGGACCATCCGATCCCTGTATCATGGTCACGTTCACCCTGTTCTGCAGCTGGCAGAGCAGCTTCTCCGGGCTGAGTTTAGCAGCATTCCTCTTCCCGTTGTAAGTCACATTGTACTTGTTCATGGACAGGTAGTTTCTTCTGACTTTCTGCAGCCTAGGTATGAGATTTCTGGATGAACTGTCCTTATCCCATACCTTCACAGAGTGTGCTGCCCTCTTGGACTTTTCAGCCGTTCTAGAGGTGCTGCCTTTTACTTTGTTGTGGTTACTAAACCAAGTTTTGGGTATCTGACCCAATTCACTGGCTGCTTCATGGAAAAGCTCCTGCGATTTAAGTGGGTTCCATTTTTCCGAAGTCCTGTGAACCTGCGAATCATCGCCCTCCGTCTTGAAAGGAACGTAGTAGCTTCTTCTCGTCTCTCTCCACAGGCAAACGGTCAGAGCTACCAGTATCACCACAAGAACACACATGATTTTTTTCAACACATTGACGTGAACCATAGTGTACGGTGCATCCACATGGGACACTGAACACCGGGCAGGAAGCTGGTCCTGGGAGAGAGGAACACATCTCAGTCAGGGCTGCACGCACAGCCGTGCGTATATATAAACGTCGGAGTGCGGGCAATGGGAGGGGAGAGGAAGCACAGAGGGGCAATTTTAAAATTTCAGGTCGGTTAAAGATCTCATTTCAAAGTCCGCCACCTCAAACACCAAACGGATAGCCTTGAGCTGGCTATTAGCCATCGCATGCTATGTAATGGTGATCTGAGGCCACTGCCGCTCAAACCATTCCTCTACTCCTTTCCACAAGTGACAGTCAAGTTTAACACAGCCAGTATTATCATACCAGCGGCAGGGTAAGTCTCCACTTTGCCTTCCTTCACCTCCCATCTCAGGCAGCCAACAGCCAAATCCCACCACTAGCATTTCCAGAACTGAGCTTCTACTTGACCACAGGCACGAACACTAATGAAGCACATAATGAGGCATGTAACTATGGAAAAAAATAAAAAGCTGTGAGTTCATGAACACCAGAAGCTTCACCAGCCTGGTACTGACGCATCTGGTGACTCCACAAGAAACTTCTCCAAGCCTGCAGGTGGGCTGAGCACATCCCCACATGAAACCTCAAACAGCGGCTGGGAGCCAGTTAATCCACAGTAGGGTCGGAGGCACGTTTGGGTTCATAAACCCGCTTTGATAAACACACCAGGCTGCTCCGGGATGTGCCCGAAAACATGGGAGCAGTATAGAGCCAGCAAGTGTGCCGGTGCTCCTCCGGAGACAAACACATGCAGGTCACCACCCCTCCTAGCGAGGCGCCAGGAACAGTTCCCTCCTTCGGCCACCTGCTGAAAAGCAAGCGGTGCTAAGCTGTGGTACTGAGAAGATACTGAGCTCCCAACGCACTACCTGTGGATAAAGCAGCAGCTCTCCAACTCAAGTCATTTTTGGCCGTTGGCAGATTTTCTTCCGAGGGTTTAAGCAGGATATCCCAAAACACGATGGTTCTGTGACGTACTGAAGAGTTCAAGAAACATCTGCAAAAAAAAGAGGAAAAAAGTCCTATTATGGAAGAGCCTTGTCATTCTGGGGATGAGTAAGTATTTCCTCAGACAAGCCCTGCAGTCCCACAAAAGCTGTTACCCCGGCAGGGAAGGGCCAGCAGCAACCACAGTACCACCACATCAGCCTCTTAAATGCTTAAACGCCCACTCGACATGGGCATCTTCCTCCTCAGCCTGAAACCCAGTCTCAGCCAAAGCAGGAACCAGTTCGCAGGCTGCCTGCCCTCCGCTCCCACCAGACTGGCAGTGGGTACACCCGTAACGCAACGAAGGAAAAATCCCAATGGCGATGCTTCACACGACAAACAGGGGAAAGGAAAGGAACAGCTAACTTTTCCTAGGGAAATGTCCTACTGCCTGTTCGTGGGCAGTTCATGCTCTCTTCCTCAAATGCAGTGGCAGAGAAGTCTCCCTGCTTTTTTGGAGCAAGTCGTATGACAAGCGGCTTTATAACATATATCTTAATCCACGGGACCTCACAAAATAGAAAAATGTATTTTAGACTTTACAGCTTCACTCTACCAGGGAAATGCAGCAAGAGAAAGGGAGATTTCACAGTATTGTACAATTCAAGAAGTAGCTTGCTTTTGCAGGAACTCCGAGTCAGTACAATGCTACATAAGCTAAATTACAAATGTTACCCTTCACAGGATTAAATACTAAATTATTAAAGCTTCCTAATGCTGACTACTTGTATTTTCTTTTAACTCTATTAAGGAACTCAACTTGATTTCTTACAGAGCACCCCGCAATTAAAAAGCAAACATTGTTCTACCTCCAGTTCTTAAACAACAAAAATAGAAAAAAAAAAAAAAAAAGATTCGAGAAGCACAAGTAATTCTAGTTTTTATTGAAATAATTTCCCCCGCCTTGACAGACCACCTCATTTTCCATTTGCTCGAGAAGCACGTGCTATAAAGGCATGCAGAAGCTTTTTGGCCGGTGTGTTTTCAGACACGGAGGTGCAGCAGCTTGGGGCAGGGGGTGCGGGCCGTCACTGCGCTCTCTTCTGCGAGGAGTTAATGCAAGGTTCCCTGTGATGTTTGCAGTTCCTCTTCTGCTGCGGTCTCTGCAAGACACTCTCCCCCCTGCCTCTGTCCCGGTCCCCTCCGCAGCTGGAGACGCCGATGGGTCAGCCCGCTCGGGGTCTGCCCCGTGCCCCCGGGAACAGAAAGAGCCCCGTGAAGGCAGGGGACTGCAAAAGCCATTTGCTAAAGTGGAAAGCACTGCTGAGCCAGCCTCCACGCTGTCAGGGGCTCTGCGGACAACCCACACTTGGACAGCAATGTTCTCCAAATCGAAACACCGAAATAGAGTTGTCCAGCGTCAGCTTAGTACAAAACTCTGAGACACCGTGCAGCCCCCGACCTGACTTTATTCACGCTGTTCTTCTTTACCGAAGATGAGGATCTGGCTTCCAGGACTCTCAGCCAAGGTCTTCTGCAGGGCAGGACTGAGCCTCCGCACCACGGGAGGTGTCTCGGCTGTCCTGCCGCCCCGCAGAGCGGAGTTCTTCGCGCTGGCCCCTGGAGGGATCTGCCAGGCTTTTGACTCCAGAAGCCTCTCCTGAGGGGTTTCCCGGGGTAGGTGACAGCAGGGCGTCTCAGTGCTGTCACCTCTCGTTTCCCACGGCTAGGATAATCTGCAGTGGCAGGTTCATCAAGGTGGAACAACCTTACAGCTCAGTGCAAGTTCCCGCTGGGACGCTCCTCCCGATGCCCCGCAGCGGAAGATGTCCAACAAGTCACGACACCTTCTCTCCTTCCCAGGCCACACAAAGGAACCTGGAAAACTCACCTTCAGCGCTCAGGTGATCACAACGTGTTCCCTTCCTTTGATGGCTGTACGTGCTGCTGCAACGTGAACAGTTATTTTGCTTTGATTTTTAAGCTGGCAAAGTAGTTTCTGCAAGCGAGTCCATTTTAGCAGAGCCACAACATTTCAAGGTACCTTTTGTTCGCCAGGGTTCACTGCAGTTCAGTTGAATTATTACTACTGCTTCACGTGATATGATTCTATTTTATCTGCGCAAGTAGCGTCCTAGCGTGAGGTAGCATTTTGCCACCGAACCTTTTCTGCAGGAGCGGGAAGGCAGCCGCCCTTCCAGGCAACGTAGGCTAGCTCCCCATCCTTAGCTAAGTCACTTGCGCGTGCTCCCGCATCGCAGCGGTTAGCACAAACAAGCTCTTCTGGCGGTGATGGAAACTTATCACCTACACAAAGCACAAGGTGTCAGCTATGAGCACTGAGAAAGAAAGGACAAAAAAAAAATTTAAAAATCCCCCAAACCTATAAAAATACTGAAATAAATAGCTGCTGCCTTCCTGAAACCTAGATCCCGCCGTGGGGTGCAGCGCTGGCTGGCGGGCTAACCCCACACAGCACGTCCCCCGGGCGCAAATTAATCCTGCGTGGAGAACAAGTCAGTGATGCACTATCTTCAGGGAAGTCAGGGAATTATATCCCATCCACACAGTTATACTTAACCTTTATTGTCCAAGTATCTCATTGGACTCAGGTCTTGATCATCAAAGCACAGAAGAGCGTGAAAGTCCTGCTCTCGCGTCCCAGACCCTGCCACCCAGCCAGCAGTGCCCCTGCAGAGAACGCCACGCAATCCCCATTTCCACAACCCACTGCAGATTTACCCTAAAACTGCTAACAACAGCGTCTTCACCTCGTTAAAGAAAAAGTCCATCAAGCCCTTACCTGTCTCCTATAGCGTCCGACAGCAGATACACAGAGAAACCACCTAAGCATGGGCAAACGTATGAATATATTTCTCTTCCAGTAAATACACACAGCTTCCAAAAAGCTGTGTCATCAGCTGTACCAATGCCCATCCTCTGCACATTTGCTTAATTGCTTCTTGAAACCACTCACACTTCCCAAACAGCCCAAGGCAATGAATTCTGCAATTGTGCACCGTACAGAGACAAGCCCTCCTCTCTCCGCCTCACCCGGGCAAACCCGATCGCACCGACGGTAATCCTTCTGCCTTCGTCTTCTGCCCGTCGCTCGTGGTCGCACCACCTCTCCTAACAAACGCCCTCCCTTCCCCATCCGTTGCTTTTCCAGGCTGAACCCCGCTTGTTCCCATCCCGCCTTGCACAGCAGCTTTTCCGTACCTCCGACTCTCTCGGTGAACTTCCCCGGCACTGTTTGCAGCCGGTGAAGGTCCCTCGAGGCCGGCACACCGGGACGCCCCAGCTGCACACGCTCAGGCCACGTACTCCAGCAGAAACACAAAGGGGCCGCTTTGTTCTCCTTCCAAAACTTCCTCCCCTTCTATTTCCCTCTCTGCCCGTTTCTAAGCGCTGAGCTCTAGGCTGTCAGCAGTGATTTCAGGGTTTTCTGCAAATAGCGCTGGCTCACCGAGAGCTGTCCCCAGCACAGGGCGCGGGGCAGGAGCAAAACACAACGAAAGAGCGTTACCGCACCCCTGCTAGCACAGGCTTCCTTCGCCGTGGCGCTGCCCAGCCACCCAGGACCACCGGATCCCTCTGCCCGTGTCTCCTCTGGTCCTCGGAGCCCTCAGAAGACAAACCCCATACCCTAGCCCTTCCTCCCCTCCTCCGCAGATCTGTTATCGCTGCTCAATGGCAGAGATCTCGGAGCAAATCCCTGTGGGACTTCTGTGATGTTGTGAAACCTGACCGCTTGGTTTCCTACCCGCTAGGCAGTCACTAATCCAGGACAGGAGCTCTCTCATCCCACGACAGCTTAGGGTTTGGTTTTTTCTGAGGCTCTTGGTGAGCAATCTCACCAGAACCTTGAAAATTCAAGCGTGCCATCTCCCCCTCTCCAGGTTCACTAACTTCTGAAAACAAGAGAAGAGGAAACCGCCAGACAGATTTGAAACGTGACCCTTCTGCAAACAGATGATGAGACTTCTCCGTTAATTCTTACGTGTTCTACAGGTGTTAGCTATTTTTATTACATTTACTGGTTTGAAGCAATGGATCCCAGCAGAGTCCCTCTAAAATGCGATTGTGTCAAACAATGCCTTTAATTTAATTTAAAGGACAAGTTGAGAGAGGCAGCCCCTGGGGCTGGGCACGTGCAGGGGTCACATCCCCCCGTTCCACCGCGCCTCTCCTCGCTCCCTCCGTTCACACATCAGCACCGTTCACCTGCAGCTTTCTTGCCTCTGATGCATGCACAGAAGCTTTTCACTTTAGCAAGTTGTTCCTTAGTCTTTTTTTGGGTAATGTGATAATGATTTCATATTTAAACTTGGAGCGTTTACATTTCTTTCCAGGCTTCCGTCATTTATGCCTTTCCATCTGTACCTACAACTGTGCCGTGCCTAAATACGAAGCAGTAAAGCTTCGTTCCCAGCTTTTCCTGGTGTATTTTTGAATGTTTTTAGGCTCCCCCACATGAACATTTTATACTTCGACTACCCTTTTTGTTCCTTTTTTGTACACTCTTGTTACTAACCCTTTCCTCCACCCAGCACCCTCTGGAAAGCGGCTGTGAAGAGAGCAGCGGCTGGTGGCCGGGGCAGAATGAATTCACGTGAAAGCGTGTGAAACAAGGATACCTGAAGGAAAGACATGGAGGTGTAGGGCAGGATTCCCTCCTCTCAAAATAAAATAACATTCCCAAGGAAACTGAAGAGGAGAAAAAAATTCGGATTCTAGAAGTAACCTTGAATCCACATCTGCTCTTAAAATTCCCTATTCCTGTCCTCAGGAAAAAAAAAAAAATCAAGATCCTTTATAGTATTAAACAAACTATGATCATGCCATTTTGCAAACGAAGAAGCCGTACTTCTCATATACTCAAGACATCAGATGAAAGGTGATAGTACATTTGCTCAAGCTAAAGAAAGATCTGTCCCTCTGGACCTGAGGTTCAGAAGATCTCTCTGATACTTTCTTTAGCCTGGCTGTGTGTAATTCAACTGTGTGTATTTTAATTTTGTAAATATATAAACAGGGAGGACTCCCTTCTAGCAATGCCTGAGGTTTTTTTCAAAACATCGCTGTGTTGTGAAAATAAAGCATCTGTTGAGCCATACATATATGTAAGTGCTTCCAATGCCACCAAACAGAACAAAAAAAAAAAAAAAAAAGTGGAGAAGGAGGAAAAGAAGCGTTTTAAGTGAGGAACATGGTTAAATTTCAGATGACGTGTTGAGGAGCTATACAAGTCACTTGTATAAATCATTCCATTAGTCCTGCCTGCATTAAAAATCTCTGCATGTGCCGGAAAAAATACGCTGCTGTCACAGCTGAAAAAAAATCCTCCAGGAGAACAGGAGAGGCAGATTTTGGGGGGAGGCACAGGAGACAGTTTAAGCATGTGTTTCATTTTGGGTTTACATGTCAACAAACACTGGGATTTAATAAAGGCAGCAGCCTTCACTTCTGGCTGTGTCAGCCCTTTATTCCCCCCCTTTTCTGAGGTCCCGTGTTGTTTTTGGAGGGTGGCTCTGCATAGCAGCACGCTGCCTCCCCTTCCTTCTGCCCGAACTAAAAAGCGGCAGTTTTGCTTTCACTCACTGCAGATGCTCCGCCAGGCACCTGCAGAACCGCACGCTCTCCATCGGCCGCCCAGCCCCGAGAGGCGACCAGCGCTGCTGGGGCTCCCCGTCCCCAGCTCCCCCCACCCCGGCCGGGCGCCTGCACAGCTCTGGCCCCGGAGCAGCCCGTACCAGGGCACGGTCTTAAACAAAGCGTACGTTTGGAGCTGTCAGAGGTCAGCTCTAATAAACCGCTTTACCTTAGCAGGTATGACATACGTGATGACAAATGCGCTCCAGGGTGCCCGAACCAGGTAGCGCACACGGTTAAGGACACGCCAAGCGCCCTGGCTGCAGCAAGACGCCGTACGCCCAGCAGCACCCGCAGGGTTGAGAAGCAGCTGTCCCAAGAAGTGAGCTTCTGTTTGCTGTTATGCTCCTGTCCAGACCCGGAGCAGGGACACACACACACACACACACACACACACGTGTGCAGGGACCATCTTCAACACCGACACAGCGAGAGAGAAAGGGAGGGATTCACCAAACAGCGCAGCCCCGCTGCTCCAACAGCTGGTGCCTGGAGAAGGGCCGATCCTCCTGCCCCTTCGCCTTCCCGTGCAGAGACTGGCATCCGCAGAGGGATGACCTTCAGCTCCAACAAGCGTATCACATTACCACCCATCCCTCCAACGCTGTCGGGAAAGCGGTTAACACCAAAAAGCTTTTCTTCTCCTTCTGCAAAGCCACAAGCTCTAACCATCGCCCTGGATCAGCAGTAACAGTCCCTGATCCTGCCAGCTAAGGCAGAAATGGGCTACTGCACGGTCCTTTGCAGGTGCATGAAGATGGGAGGACAATTTAACTCTTAGGACAAGAAAAAATAATTATCAAGGCATGCCACGGTGGAGAATACCACACACGTTTCTTGCTTGGTGGGTCACTCGCCCAGAGGGACGGTGTGTTCACGAGCTCTCTAACAGGACCGAGCTCTCGGCTGGTGGGACCAGCACCTCTCCCTTGCAACCCCCTGCTTCCTACGCTGCGGACAGACGCCTGCCAAATATTCCCTCTTAATAGTAATGGGCAGGAAAGAGACCCCATGCGCGTGGGGTGCTGGCGTGCCCCAGGCAAGCCCCGGGCTCCGGCAGCGTGTTCCCGCTCGGACGCGGCCAACCAGCCACCACGGGAGCCTTCGGAGTGCGGTCCAACACAGAAGCCACGCCACGGTGGGCACATGCCCGTGGCAGCCTCGCTCCGTAAGGTGTTTGGAGACCACTGCATTTAACAAACCTTTTCAGTTTCTAAAGTTGCCAGTTTCATATTCAAATTGAAGAAAGAGAGAGTGCATCATACCATGCCTGAAGAGCACCGATGCCCAAAAGCGCTGCTTCTCCTCCCATACCCGGACCCCTCAGCATCGGGACTTTACAAGTGAGGTTTTCATTCTCAGTCAGCTTTACCATGACCATTCCCACGCTGAAGCCAACAATAAAAATCCTCCCCAACTTTAAATTCCAGGGTGTGATATTTACTTTACATGGAACATTACACCTTCAAATCAAATCAAACAAACAAACCACTTGTCCGTTGCCCACAGTCACATTTCTCTACGATGCTTATCTTTCAAAATGTGAGGGGAGCACTTCTTTATTTTAAACTAGCAGCATGTGGCAGGTGAACACTTAACGCCTCTGCAAATATCATTTCGCACCAAGACATGTAATTGGTGTTCCATGGCCCCAGGACAATAAACACACTTTGTGCCAGCTGCAGTTATGATACCCTTCACGGTAATGTTTCTCTGACACCAGCCATGGTGGAGAGCACCATACACGTGTTTCTTCCTCATGAGAATACCATACACGTGTCCTTCCATCTCCTCAAGGACAATGCAATAACGCTTTACAACTTACTCAGAGAAGCATCTCAATTTAAATTAAGACAGTGAAATAAATTTGCAGAACTGTGCATCTACCATTGCTAGAGATGTGGGTTTCCTTCTCACGCCCAGAGCTCATCCCTGTCAGGGATGGCAGGGCTGGCACTCGACAGCAGCCCCCCATCACGCCAACTTCACTGGAGGACAGAAGTAAAATGGGAATTCTGGCCACTGCCTTCAGAAAGCACTATTCAAACCCCTCTGTGTTAAGCAAAACACTTCTTGCATTACATTTAAAATAAATCGGTTTTCACTAAGAAATCCACACTTCATAATGTAAGAGAGGCACACAGATGTCAAAAAGCATCAGGCGCTGTGAAAAGAGGCATGTTCCGATGGCACTGAAGAGACTATCAGAATGGACACACGTTAGAGCCCATCAAAGCCAATAACGCTCAGAGGAATCACAAGAAAAATATTTAACAAGCACTTCAATTACTTATCCGTCAAAAATCAAAACAGCTCCTTTCTACGCAAGGAACTTGAGGCATGGGAGACAAATGGAAACATCAAAATTACGGTTAAGTATTTCATCTCTGACAGAAAAGGAGGTTGAAAAAAAGACATTACAATAATGAGATGTTTTTCCACAAACCAAAAATGCTTGCTTTCGCTCTCCACAGCCAGGGTGTTAGGTAAGCTAAATTGATACAGCTTCTACCACGCATCATCAGTTCCACTGGTTAAACCAAGACTGAAATGACCACAGGAAAGCCAGGTCTAACTCAACACAAGCTGTCGAGGAAGCCCTGGCCCAAGCTCAGCGTCAGGCTGCAGCAGAGCAGCCGAGGTAGCAGGAATCCATATACCCCAAAGTCCCGGACATGGCTCACTGGTGAAGCAGCAGCCAGGTTCGAAGAAATCAAAATATTTGCAGTAGCAGATGTCAAATACGCGTTTTGCCAAGGCACGTCAGTGAGTCACGTCCTTGTGCGAGGAGCTCACAGCGTGGCTGGACTTCAGACGTTAATAACGGCTCTGGTTTTTAAACAAAAGTCTGATTTATCCATCTGGTAACACTATCCCCTTGGAGCATCATTTCAAATGTGTCTACCGTCAATCGGCCCACAAGAACGTCGCCAGAGAAGTGACCTTACCCGAATAAAATTCAATTTTATAAATCATAGGCAATACAAATGTATAGCGCAAATCTGGGTGCCTAAAGACATTGCAAGAGCTTTAGACACTCCTCCGCCCTCCAAGTTTCGCATAGGTATTTATAAAACCAGAAAACATTAATGAAACTTTCCTGATAAAGCCTTCATTGAAACCCTCCTTGCTATTTTCTTCTCTCAGCATCCCCCCGAGGCGCTTAGGAAAGAAAACCAGGTTCAACGATACCTCCCACCCAAACCCAAGGCTATGTCCTGCGCTTAAGGACCCAGCACGAAGAAGGCTTTGCAGGAGCAAGCAGGTGCCCCTCCAACTAGCGTCCAACGCCCACTCTCCGGTGGGACACAGGACCTGGCATGGCCTTTGCACCGGCTCCAGCCGTAAGCTCCCGACGGAGCATGCTGTGCATCCGGCAGCTCCGTGGTGCCAGGTACGACCTGCCCAAGGAATTCCCTTTTTCTTCCCCACTTACACACCCTGACGGCATCCCAGGGTTGGGATGTCCGCGTGGTTACGGGCACGATACCAAGTGAGCTCAAGTGCATCAAATCTACGCAGTTGCTGGAGGGAGGAAAATACCGTGCTTGTGAAATTGAAACACATTTAAAGTTTGCTGAGGTTCAGAGACACCAAAAAGGCAACAAAAGCCATTTTAGTGTCTCTCCGCTCTATTTAGTATCTCCTACTCCAGGTGCCTTTACCCTGCATCCTCCTCCTTCAGGAGAGCAGGTGTAAAGCCTGGCAAGCACTACCCAGCTCCTGCCCCCAAACACATCGCTCGCTCCCCACGGTCGGCACTTCAGAAATCAGCCTGGCAGCAGAGCTCGCAGGCGGCAGCTCGACGGGTCCACCGCGGACCCGCACCGCACACCTCCCCGCAAAGCAGGCTGCTCGCTCCACCCCGGTATTCGCGGCCACAGAAATCCCACGCTCACGGGAGTTTGTGCCTCCACCACGAAGGATGCCAACCCATTCTGCCAACCTCACTGGCAGGAGCGGACAGGAGTAACTCGGTCTCTACCCACAGCAGCACCCATCCCCGACGTCTGCAGGACACGGCTGTCCCGGGGTGTCACTCACCAGGGCCCATCTTCCCTGGCTGTGCGCAGGGCCGGGGAGAAATGCAGCCAGCTCGCCTGTGCCAGCCGCGGCTACGAGCGGCCTCTGAAGGCACTGCGGACACACACGTGCAAACGGCACCAGGCTGAGCGTGCAAGCCTCGCGCACGGCATGACGGCAGACCAGCTGAGCGTGCAGGGCTCGCCGCACCGTGCCGAACCAGGTGCACGAAACAGAGAACGAGGTGGCTGAGAAAGCGGAAAAAAAGCAAGACAACCGATGAATCCCAGCACAAACGTGTTCTTCATCAAAGCCAGGTAGCAACTTACAGCATGGAGGAGGAGACCTAGGCAGCTAATTCCAGCAGAAACGTTAAGTTACTCCCTAACGCAGTAAAGGAGGCCCCAGACATTTTGTATATCTCCTCCATTCAATATTTGCTCTCGTACCGCATTTAGCACAACACATTTCAGCAGTCTTACAGAGCTCTTGCATGACCTAAAAAAGCTCTCTGAGCCTCCCAGAGCAATGAAAGATCCCTGTCCTCCCCTAGGACCAGCCGGCACTTCGCTGGAAGAAGGGGTGAGATACGGGAGGAGGGATGAGATATGGGAGGAAGACGTCATTGCCAAGAGCTCGACTCCTGCCCATGGGCACGCAGCTCTCTTCCCGTCCGCTCAGTGCCACCTGGCCACAAAGGCACCAGACTACTACTTTCGTGGCGGAAACTCCCCCCAAACATAGAAGTCGGGCATCTGTCGTGCCTACGACAGATGGCTTTGGAAGAGGCCATTCTCAACCACCAGTAATTTCCATTACTAGTTACAACACTCCACTCCTCACCCCTACCTTGTTTTCTAAACATAACTGCAAAACCAGAGCCATTTCCTAGCACTTAAGAGCTGGAGGGCCCCGAGATAAGCACACACGTAACAGCGTTAATTCGCAAAGTTCATCCCCCGAGAGAAACCTAAATTTATCTGTACTGCAATATTTCTTTCTATAACATCGCCAATTGATTCTGATTTAATATTGAAGTTCTTCCAGCATTTCGCCATATCAGTCAGCACTGCCAATCCCGACTTCATCTTCTTCACCAAGTAAATCCTAAAGGGAAGCTCAAAAAAGCGCATGTGAAAAATCAGGGGGATAGGAGGGAGTGTTCCTTATGACTTCTGTTGGTGTCCTGCTGCTGGGAAATGCAGTAACCCAAGTAGCCGGTGCAACCACAAGATGTTGGACCATTCTTGGAAAGCTTCTTTTTGTTGGGTTTCACCTGACTTGAACCCTCTTTGATCAGAAGCTACTTCCCAGTATGGATGGAAACATGGTACATGTGGGGCGATCAGCAGGTCAGCTTCGATGCCACAATCTTGGTCCAGAGCGCATCACTGAAGCAGATGCCCTGAACTTCAACATTAACCAAATCTATGCTGCATCACTCAGGAAGCCTAATCCCCAAATCCACCCAATTCTTTCAAGTAAGAACTCAACAGCCCAGACACAGAAGACCAAAGTGCTTTGCTGGGGCTTCCCCCACCCTCAAAGAAGGAAACTGCACCGCAGCATCAAAAATTGTCATTTGGTTGAAACAAACCTTTACAAACCAGGGAAAAGGTGCAGAATACTGCAAAACTCGTCTCTGAGATGAGTCTGTGCAGCAAACACTACGTACAGTCATCTCTAACAACACCACGCCTCGACGGGCCGCACAGGTAAGCGCAAGTGCCAAACCCATCCACATCCCAGCAGCAGACACGCTTCTGTGCGGACAAGGAACCTGGCGAAATCCAGCCGAGATGTTCCACAGGCGCAGCGGTGGCTGCCAGCTGCTGGGGGTGGGTGACAGGACACCCCGGGACACACGCACCGTGCCTAACCGCGTCAGAGCGGGCACACGGCGTTTCCACACAGCGGTGACCTCACACGCCGCAACACCCCGCAGGGTGCTCGAGGCTGGCAGGGGGGTCTCGTGCCACCTCCAGCACATGCCCAATTTACCTCAGCCAAGGCCATTTCTTCTTGCTGCTCAACATCTGATCCAAGCTCAAAGTGGAAAAGCTTTAGGTTAAAAGTTACTCCTTCATTTTATTTAAACAAATCTGCCTACTTTTACTCCAGTATGCTTTTAAGGGACAAGCTTTTAGGGTTTTTGTTCGGGAATGCCACCATAGTCTCATGGAGCTGCTCCTGGGCAACCCTTCATCTCCGCTTTCCTGCCCCTTCTCGCCGAAGGGATCCTTCCCAACGGCACGCCTCGCTCTGTCCCACCACCTCCCACTCCAGCTTCTCAGGGTGGGAGCTCTGTCGCAGAGACATCGGAAGGCACGCAGCCCTGGCCGTCCTGGCGTCTCCTGGCAGGAGGCACACAGTTTCTCTTCCATCCTCAGGCCATCGCCCCAGCAGCCTCCGAGGCAGAGAGCCACCAAGCCCAGGGCGTGCTGGTGAGACGGTCTCCTCTCGCGTAGGAGGAGCTGCAACGCTCCAATATCAAAGCAAAGGAAAACGACAGAGAAGCCTAGCAGAGCCCTCGCGCTATTTTGGGATTATTAATTTGCATTTCATTGGTCTTTTTGTTCGGGTTTGGGGGTTTTTTTTAATTTATTTTCAAGAATCAGGCCAATTCAGCTAAAGTTCTTCTGCTTCCACTGAAATGCGTGTGTGTCTCCAATATATAACAAATACATATATGTATGTACTTATATACCTATTCCCACCTATTTTTGAATTCGGTAGTAATGCATTAAGGATACAGTAACAAATTGATATTGCTGAAATAAAAGCTTTTTCATAAGCTGCCCAACACACATATAGGTCAGAGTTGTAAGTCGTCAAGGGAAATTACAAGTCATCTCTGAATTTATCAAATACAGAAATAGCTAGTTAAAAAAATGCATCAGTCTGATGAATATTTTCTGAAGTCAGTTAGGAACAGTAATTCTCTTTTTTTTTTTTTCCCCAAAGCAAAGTGGTAAAAATTATAAGCCTGCCCCAGTTTTTAGTTTCCTCTCACTTTGGGTTGTATATAAAGCCTTATCTTGGCTTTATCTGTTGCCACCTCAAATAGGATAGCACATCAGCGCTTCAGAAACGAGCACGCTTGCAGCTAACCTCCCCTGACCTCTTTTGGGAGGTTGCTATAAGCTGACTGAACATCAGAGCTCTCAGAGATCTCACCAGATTACAGCCCAAAGAGGTGAAAAACCATCTGTGTGAGAGCAAGGAAGCCGAGCAGAAATTTCCCACGCGCTCGTCTAGAGGCGCCGGCTCCCTCTGACTTTGCCAGGCCGCCGCTGCTGCCCGGGAAGATGAAAGGTGCTCTGCACCGCCGGATCAAACGCTCGCATGGCAGCGCTGGTGGTTAGCGCCCGGCGAAACCGCTCCTCTGACTGCAGCGGTACTTAGAAGAGTTGTTTTTAAGACACCAAGGATGCACAGCACTGCAGGGAGGAGGGGAGGAGGGCTGGAGACGGATATACGTGCTACCCGTGAGGAACCGGGTGCCTTCCTACCGCGTCTGCATCTGCAGGACTCTCATCTTCCTCCCGGGAAATCCTCCCACACCCCTCCCAGCATCGGCACCGCACGACGGGATGCCCCAATTTCCGTGGCCCTTCCCCACAGTGCAGTGGCAGGCAGCTGCCCCCCCGCCTTGGTGAGATCCATATACCCACCTCCCGCCCTCCTCCCACCCTCCACAGACCTTCCTTGCTGGAAGTCCTTTCCTCATCTGCATTTTCGGCCAGCTCTTCTCCCACCTCTCCCGGATCCCCTGTGTGCAGTGCCTGTGTCCTCTGCTCACCAAGACATTTCGGGGCTGATACATGACTACGTGGCCCAAGGTTTTTGCGAGTGTGCTCCACCGGTCTGGACACCCACCTTGGCGAACCACTGCTAAACCTGGCCGCGACACACCGAAGCACATCCCCGTCCTTTTCTCCTCCACCTTCGACCACCCAGCCCCAACACACGGACAGCCCCTCTCCTCCAAGGGGCAGGCTCTGCTCAGCCCAAACGCTGCCCACAGGAGCGGGGGTCAGAGCTCCCACACGGCTACATGGAGGCACCGGGGGGTGATGGAGGGGGTGCGCCTATTTTTGGGTTTACTTCCCTATTTCAGATGCGCCCAAAGGAGGAGAGATAAAAGGCCCTTTTCCATTTCAGATATTAACACATTACACAGCGTAACTGCTGACAAGAGGCTTGGGCAGACAGAGAGATACAGATATTACAGACCAAATATACCACTTTGCCGGTTTTCAAACATTCAACTCCCCCAGCAGCCTTTGTGTATTACAAGCCAGGCCTAACCAGGCTGCCTAGTCTGAAACCGTGCTTAGGAACAGGGGGTTGGGGTTTGGCTGTTCCACAGGAAGAGTTCTCAGCGTTTCAAAAGGGGCTAAAGATTTTGCCCTGGCACTAATGGAAGGTAACTCTTCAGTTCAGTGTTGGCAAAGCAGATCAAGAGAAGGAATATCTCTGCACCAAAAGCGAACCTGTGGTTGAGAGGCTGGCCTGGCCTTAGATTTCAGCTGTCCCGGAGACTGGCATTCGACCAAGGCCAAAATAACAGTAACCCGTCACTGCTGCACATCTGTATTTGCACCTGCACACAGGGCTGCCGCGTGCTCCCACGCCTCCCGAGGGAGGATGACTCCCGTGTCTACACGAGATCCTGCTGTCTCACCAGCCCACACGAGGTCACACCCCAAGACGCATCTTCGTCCAGCGAGCAGAGGACTTCCGCAGAGGAACAAGGAAGAAAAACAAAACTAAACACGCCCCCGCCTTGTTTTCAAAAAACCCCGAATTTTTACAGAGGCGGAGCTCCATAGCTGACCTGCTTTTTGATTCTCTATTCCATACAAATCCCACGTTGGCAGAAGCCAAGCTGTCTCCAGCTTAGTTCCCTTCTTTCCCCATGAAAGAAGCAGCTCCCGAAGATGCCCAAGGCAACATGCCACACTCTTTCTTTTCCACTCACCTCCAGCAGTGTGTGGTCGCTCCTGTCAGTGCTCCCCAGGCCCCATACTACTCTGTCTGTGACATCCGTGCAAATTTTAGCTGCCCTCTGTCCTCTTTGGGGACGGGCATCCAGCAGCCCCCGGGCAGGCAGGCACCTGGAGCTCCGCCGCCCCAGCCCAAGCGCTGCGGTTTGCAATGCTAAAGGTAATACAACACTGGGAGGGAGAAGAGTTCCCTGGCCAGCAAGGAAGAAAGAGTGGCGCATTTTCCGTATTAAAGATTCAGGTTTGAAGCAGAGCAGAGGACACTAGCGTGTTACCAGCAGAAGAGGAAGTGGGGAGCAACATCTGGTGCTCTTGATGCCAGCAAGTTAAGGATTTAAAGAAACAGCTACACAACGAGGTCATCCCAAACCTTCTTCCCACGTGAAAGCAGGCCTGAATTCAATACTTGTATTTGTTGTCACCTCTAAGAATGCCCCCTGCTAAGTTAGCTTTCCCATGCACAAGAGGAAGGAGGGTCCCAGCATCACCACCTTCCCCAGTCACTGCAATGGCTCAGGCTGCCCAAAAGTTTCGCTTCGCATGACCAAAACCTCACGGCGTACACTCACTGTATACCAAAGGGCAGCAGCGTTCACGCAATTATTGCACTAATCAGGCCCAAAGCCAAAGCACGGAGCTCTAGGAATACTCAGGGCGTGACACGGATCTTTTGGACCAGCTCCCAGGAGGCAGCTGGCAATAAGGGGCAGCGTGCCAGTGGGGAAGAGTGACAGAAAGGAAAAGCAGTGGCACCAGTAACGAAAGCACTTGAGGCACGTTCAGCAGCGGTCAGCTATGAAAGCAGCCAGCTAATGACTCTAACCTAGCACCACTGGGAAGAACCCCAGAGGGTTTCTGGTGAAAGCCCTAACCGAAGCGACCCCCAGCACCCATTTTATATTAATTTTCTGCAAGTAAGAATAATCACTGGATCTTAGGCATGTATCTCTGGAGCACAACCAACACGTATCAACCATCTACAAGGACTCCCACAAGAAGCAGAATAAATGTTTTATTTTGCTTTAAAAGAGAAGCATAGGGTAGTTACGAGGGGTACGGCAGAGCACCCCTCCTGTTTTCTTTACCGTCCTCCTGACTCTGCACGCAACACCAGACAGCCCCCGTGCAAACGGCAGCGCCTCTGAACGCACGTGGCCTCATCACACCGACGGCGGCCGTGCTCTTGCTGCAGGTGTGTGAAAGGGAAAAGAGGGGCAGGGAAAAGAAGAGGAAGAGCCATGGTCATCACCTTCAACTCCAGGTTCCTTCGCTGTCCGCAGCGGTTCCTGTCAAACCCTTCCAGGCAGGGGCAGATTGCCAGGTAAGATCTGTAGGAGATGCCACCATGGGGAGCACATCCGTGCTCTGCACACAATTCTTCATGCTCCCATCTCCCTTTTAATCGAGTTCTCTAGCCTAGGGAAGAAATTAAGGGGAAGACGTTAGATAGCCATATCAGACTGAACAGGGACCACCGGACTGGAGATTACAACCACCAGCCAGGACCACACAGCAAGTCAGCAGTGACAAGGAAACACCCAGAGCCTGCAGATGCTGCTGCGCCCACACCACGGGCAAGCGTGTCCTGGGTAAGGCCAACAACCGAGCCGCCAACAACCGAGCCGCCAACACCTTTAAAGATAACTTGTGCTCAAGTAAAACCACACAGCCTTACTCTGAAGGCAAAATCTGCTGGCGAAGACCTGCTGGCTGCAGAACTCCCCTAAGGCCAGGAGCCAGGGTCAGGGAGAGCTGGTAATGCCGCCATCAGGGCAGAAGAACTCGCCCTCGGCACTGGAGTTCTGGGTCCCTAAGGAGATCTCCGCAATGCGGCCTGTATAAAGGCACGTGCAGAGCCCCTCTTGCGGACCCCTCTCCCACTGACCCCCTAACAGCAAAACCCGCCGCCTACACTGACGCAGCGGAGCAGTGATGCGCTGCACTTCGCTGATGACCCTTGCTGGAAACACAAAAAAGCCTTTACAGAGTTTATTTTTCTAACCTCTCCTTCTAAAAGAAACTCAGTGTAACTGCAGCCCGTGTCCTAAAATCCTCTTAAATAAGATATTAATCACAAGACTGTTCAGCAAGTGAGAGCACACGGTCCGCTCGAAAAAACCACCGCCTCCCATAATTATCCTGCCCTGGGCAAGTTTCCAGTGTATGTGCATCACCCGGCACATGTTTCACCCCTGCGTCCAGCAGCTCAGCTTTCTGCTCTCAGCAGGGAACCCAAGCGCTCACAGCTTAAGGACGGGTCCTGACACGCTGATATCCCAAATTACGGCCAGCTCAAATCAGCCGGGGACCCTGACCCACTGCAGCACACCACGGCAGGGGAGGGAAAGCAGTGGGGAAAAAGGTAAGCCTAGGCTTTACAAAGTTTGTGTGATGAGAAAAGGAAGGAAGATAGAAAATAAGAGGGGTAAAAGGCAAGAAAGGTGGAAGACAGAAAAAAAGAAGGGGCAAAGAGACACCGACACGCAATGCCTTACCACGGGTGCTGAGGTTCCACCAGCACCGGCTGATGCAGGTTCTTGCTGGGTAAGAAATAACGAAACTAAAATGGCACTTGAGGGTTAGGTCAAAGGGGAGGAAAACAAAGAGCTGGCTGCTAGACTGAAAAGTAACATCCTTTGCTTCCCCCTCAGCGTAGCTGCACCTTTGAAAGCCACCTCACCCAGCAAGGGGTCAGCCATCACAGCAAGCAATTAGAGCAAGCCACCCTCCGGCAAGGAAATTTGGCCAGGCAGACCACAGGACAGCTGTAATGCAGTACAGGAAGGCTGGATGAGTAATGATGAGCCTAAGCCCCAGGACGTTTACATGCCAGGCTAGGAAATCCCCGGCCAGTGAGCTCAGCAGAGCCGCAAGATCCCCTGGCTGCAGGCTGTGCTCCCACCGGGCTTTGTGACCTGCAGAAAGGGCACGTCTGAGTTTGGGAAACGATGCAAACAGGGGAGAAAAGGGAGGCAGAGGAGCACAGGAGGTGGAGCAAGCCCTGCACACTGGTTGTCCAGCCACACAGCACTTCTTCAGGGACAACGCTTTTAAGAACATACAGCAATCCACCTCTGGCTCTCCCCTCCCTGCCCGAGCCAGCCTTTAGACATGACTGAAAAGCGAACCCAGAGATGCCATCAGAGCCGTGCTGCTTCTGCCGTGGTAGCGCCTGGGGCAGCCGCAGAGCTGGGGGAGAAGCACAACGGCCAGGCTGGGGCCGAGGGAGCTGCTCAGCTGTCCGTCCGCTCCCTCCCACTAACAGGGCACGATGCTTGGAAACATTCACCAGCATCTCCAGGAAGTAAGAGAATCGAGGGGACACGCGCCCCTCGCCACAGCGGGACAGCAAGTTTGCCTGCTCAGGAGCACCTCTGGCAGCCCGGCTCCTTCCAGATGTGCACAGAGCCCGTGCTGGGAGCTGGCAGCCACCAGCTGCGGGATGGGCAGCGTCTCTCAGCAGAGCTGGAATCGTCAGCGCTTGTCCCACAAGCCACGAGCGCAGGAGTGATCAGCCCCCCTTGCCTTCTGGTCAAACCTGGGCTTGACAGATTCATCCGCACAGCATTTCTACAGGGCAAGCGTTCACACCCCCAGGAATAATAACAGGGAGTTACTGGGAGAGAAGATACCTTGGAAGATGCCAAGGTTAAATAAGGACCTAAAATTATCCCCTCACACACAACAATGTTGTAAAAATTACCATTAATATATCACCAGTTCTTCTTCCCTCCTCAGACAGCGGATCTGTATGGAAAGATACTGGAGGATGCTGAAGGTCTCGTACCAGCCCAGGTGAGTTTATCTGCCTGAAGGGACTTGATTAATGCCCTAGTAACACCCAGGCTCCAGCGCGACAGGTATGTGCACCAACCCAGTAACCACAGGCAGTGGGACCAGGAGGCGAGAGGAGGCAACAAGCCTGCGCTGTAGTTCAGCATCGCTCCCACTGGCAGCCGGCAGAGCCTTACGGCTTATCTTCCTTCTTCCTTCTACAGGTGAGAAATTACTTCCCCCTCCCGCCTCCCCCAGCTGCACCACAACCAATGTCTGGCGGCTGCTTCGGCAGGGGAAAACATCCTGCTGTCTGTGTTCTTGTAAAGGAAACTGGTTATTGCTTAATTGTTAATGCCGATTCATCCCAAAACTAGAAATCTTGCCACCACGACTCGTTCTACAACATAATCAAAATCCCGCCTGTCAGGTTAATTATGGTTAAATAGAAAAATCATTAATTGCCCCCAGGGCAAGCAGTGCAGCAGGTCCCTCTCGCCAGCGGCTCAAAGCGGGTGCCAGCACGGCCGGGAGGGCACCCACATGCTGCCACAGGGCATCCTGCCCGGGAGCAGGGGCACGAATGCCCGCCACCGCTAGCAGAGAGCTGCACCCACCACTCATGTCAGTCGGATGAGGAGAAGACGTGAGGAAGGAAGGGGCCTGGGTCTGCCAGATGCAGAGGAGTGGGACATGAAACCCAGACAAGGGCTCAGCCAAGGACCGGAATGAGATGCTGTGGAGCTTCAGACCAGGACTGGTCAATGAAGAAGACCAAGGCAAGGACCTGGAGGTGGTCTGGGAACCAGCTGGAGAAGGGGCAATGGCTGGAGCAATTACCTGCCTGTCGGGCCACTGACAGAGCCCACGGTTCCCCAGGGCAGCAGTGCCCACCAGCCAACAAATCCTCCTCGCACAAGCTGTCAGCGAAGCGCCTCGTACTCCCCACCGATGGTCCACAGAGAAGACTGTTTCACTGCTACCACTGACACATGACTCAAGCGGCAGGAGCCTATGTGGTGGACTGAGGAGCCCAGCCACTGGCAGAACAGCCTTCTCCTCTCCCCACACATTACGAAACACCAAAAAACCCCAACAGCATTATAATCCTGCACCTCATTTTATCATAGCACACTTCCTTCACGCAGCAGAAGCACTCTCTGAATGACAGCACTGAAGCAAGGTTCTGCCTAGGGTTTTTTCCACTACGTAAGTTTAAAAATAAAAATAATTAAAAAAAAGGTGCCATAAATAAGGCACAAAGGCCAGAAAAAGTCCCCTGACAGAGGAAAATCGAAGCTGCCAGAGAGAAGCAACTCCTGCCTGCTTCTGTTAGAGCTGCTATGAAACCAAACAAACATCTTAAAATAACCTTTTCACATCCCTTATTGCCAGACCCTTGCACAAGGTCAGACCCATGATCAAGCCTGCACATGGGCTGAGCTCTCAGCACCAGAACTGCATTTCAGGGACATCACAAATTATTAAGAGGAGCGAAGTCCTGGCAAACTCCCAGAAGAGCACCCAAAATTGACTGAGCACCCTGATCATGTCTTAGGTCTTCATCTATAGATAGATACTTTCCCGCAAACACATTGCAAACTGCAGATGCTGTGACATTTATGAGAAGACCACAGAGAAGCACAGCGGACTTGGGTTTCTATCTTTGGGGCAGGGTTTAAGAGCACAATCAGTAAAGCACAATCTCAAGCAGCATAAAGAAAGGAAAGAAAACCCAAACCAAAATCACAAAACTACAAATAGACATTCGTTGTGCAAAATGAGCAAGGCAGCGTCATGCTGAGAAGCAGCTGTGAAACCGTGCAATCAGAAGCTGCAGCGCACACACAAGTCAAATTTGGGCTGTGTAACTTAAATGCTATCCTGTTTTCTGCGAGCCTGGCTTTGCAACCCTTTCCTCCTGCTATTGAGGCCAAGGTTGACAGCTTAAAAGCTCCACAAGGACACAATAATACCTGATAAACCTGCCATTTCTACAATGTAAACTGCTGCATTTATATATAAATTCTGGTATGGCTGATGCTACTACCTCTGCTACAAAACGGAACCTTCTTATAAATAAATTATAATAAAAAATAAAATCAAAGGCATGAACGTAGCCTGAACTACAGGAATTCCATGAGTTGCGTTCATTTTGATGGGACGTAGCTCTGCTTGGTTTTGATGCCTTCAGCCTAACAAGCTATTGTTGACCCTCACTCAATCCAAACGCTTCACAATACTGCCAGTTTACGCTTAGGTGGCCCAACTCCGCCTCAGAGCAACAAGTCTTTGCAAACACTGGACAAAGGCAACTGCACTGCAGAAGACACAGTACCCCAAACACCATCCCTTCTGCAGAAAAGGGGCTCAGCGGCCAAGAAAGAGAGCAGTGCAGGCACTAAGGGGCGACCTTTGGCGGGGATTTGGGGACGATACAATCACTGCTGCCAGACCTCAACCTCTGCTACCCCAGAACAGGGTTACAGCCCTCAAGGGCAGGGATTGAAAATCCAGTTACTGATTGCTACCTTGACCATATGCCTGGGGAAGCACACACACCCAAGCTGCGACGTTACCAGGATATGCTAGTGAAGAAATCCCCCGCCATCACACCACCTTCCCATGAACAGAGCTAGAAACTTCTGTTGAAAGCCAAGGTCAGGCAGGACTTTGTTTCCCACACTTCACCAGGACACAATACAGAAACAGAAACGCAGCCAACCCATGCCACGGCTCACGCAGGAGCTACCTCCCGGCCGTGAAGAAAGATTACCTGTGCGAATGATGGCTAATCCAATCTCTTTGCCCCAGCAGCAGCTCCACCCAGGCAATACCCCAGCAGGATCCTTCTTCCACGCCTACCGGCTTTGCAGAAGTTTCTCACTGCTTTCTCCAGACAAGGTACTGCGAGCATGAACACTTCCATTTCACACCCATCTTGCTCGAGATAGATAAACTCAACTTCCTCGACCCTCCTCCCCAAACCAGAGCTGAAGAACTGCTCTTTTTCCAGTGAGCAACGCCAAAGTAGCTTCTCCCCGAGCTTTTTTTAAGCGGGTAGTTTTTGCAGCTCATCTGCTCTGAACCAGTACACCTACTTTTTGACACAAACACACAGCTAATAGACTCCTGGTAATTGGCTATAAAAAATTCATTAGAACTAGTGATAACACCAACAGCTAAATTCACTTTGGGGAAAAACAGCAAGTGTAACTACAGAGAAGAGAGGCAGAACGTATCTGGACATTTGGAGTGGTTGGTTGGTTTTGGGTCAGGTTTTTGTTGTTTTTTTTTTTTTCTCCAATTCCAGAGTTTGTTTTCATGAAACCTAAGAGAAAGAAAGCAAAAAGATGGGGGGGGGGGCCTCAAAGATGCTCAAGGGCCAGAGACCCCCAAAGCTATCTAGGAGACGGCTACTTAGGAATCTGGCAGGAGCTGAGAGGGGCTAGAAGGAGTAATACTGGAAGGAGAAGGTGGTTTCTTGGGGCATATGGTTAGCCAGGCATTTGGCCAAGGGAAAAGGTGTGCAGATTTGATATTCTGGGAATGGCTGCAAGGTGCTCTCGAGGCTGCCCACCTAAGAAATGCTTGAAAACCACTGCAAGATTGCAACAAGGAGCATTAAAACATGCAATAGCCCATGGGGCAATCTCAGGTGGGGAGAAGCGGGACGTGATTACCTTCTTGCCCAGCCAGCATGTTTTCACTTTAGAAAAGCAGCCAGCAATGGAAAAATCTAGCCACAAAACCCCCACCACCAGCACAGCCTGCGGTTACCGAAATCCCGGCAGGTGAGCTTAGGGCAGACGTGGCGGGCCACGCTCTCCAAAAGTCACCGCCATCGTCCCACAGCCCCCAGGGCCAGCGGGCCCAGAACAGCATCTGTTGGGGCTGCACGCTCCAGGGACACGGGGGGCTGGCACCACGCTCGCAGCCGCTGCCTGCGCTTACTGGGAGCCCTGCGTAGGGTTTGATCACCCCCCGGGTTTGTTTTCTTCCAGGTTACGGAGTTACAGCAAGCAGGGGAGGTCCACATGGGTGGAAGCTGGGAAGAAAGACCCAAGACCTCCTGAAAGCAGTGACTGGTTTTATCAGCTCAGCCCAGGTCAGACCACCACCAAGGTGCTGAGTGCTGCCCGATAAGGGCTCTGACAAACAGACAGGCCAAGACTCAGCTTTAAATCCCTGCAGACGGCGGAGCTGAGCCGCGAGCAGAAGCGGCTGTGACGGAGCCACCCCCCTCCTGCAGCCTCGGAGGCTGCCACCCCACCGCCGCACCCACCTGCTTCGGTGCGCGCGCGGCAGGATGTGACGTTTGCGCCCAAGAACGCTTCACAGGTGTGAAACGCTGGCACTGGCGAGACAACATTTACGCGCAAAGTTAAGCATTTGAACTATTACCCACGGGGTTTTGCTTGCTGTCCTCACCCAGCGTCAAATCTCAGCTCGGAGGTTGCGAAGGGATAGTAGGGGGAAAAAGGCATTTCTGCAACGCCTCAAAAAAAGTCAGGGTTCCGGTATGTTGTCTGCATGGAGACAGATGGGAAAAATCAGGCCAAATTAATGGCAGGCATGAATTTTAAAAGTATGAGTTAATATGCATTAATGACTCTGGTACACCCTCGCATCTGTAGCTACGGTAAGCTTAAATTGCATTCATTTCCATTCACATGAACTAAATTTATTTAATAGCGTCCATGCTGAAACTTAACGCCGTTTCTGACATCAAATTTTACAACTAATCTTTAATTAACCTTTCTGAATTTTTCTCCGTAGATTGCACGTATACGATCATCTATTCATCTAATTAAACAACCCATGACTATCTAATAAAATATTTATCCAATTGCACTCCCCTAGTAACTAGGGAAAATGCCTCAGAACAAGTAGTTCATTGAAATGGTGTTGTCCATATGAAAGAGGTTAGTGTTTTGCAAAGTCATTTACCAAGTGATAAGAAGTTTCCAAAATTAAAGAGCGGAAAAGCAGAAGGAAGCTACACCACACTTGAAAATTATCTTGATTTTTACCCCAGGTGCAGACTTGAAGAAGTTCACCTCAATTTTTAAAAACGCACTTCTAACCACATTTGAAATTGCTGAGCCACATCCACGGGACCTAAAATATTCCCAGGCCACATCCACGGTAGATTATAAAAGAATAAAATAGAAGACAGCAAGTAGTGACTGCTCTGAAAACCAGCAGATAAATCTAAAGAAAATGAGATGATTCCTTCCGAGCAGCTCTCCCATCTCTCTGTGCTTCCCAGATCCCAGCTAAGAGCAGGCAGCGTTGCTGCCAGCTCGACACGGTCAGCTCAGCAGAGGTCTGTGCACACAACACGTGGGGCCACTACTCAACGTCAAGTCTCCATCACCTTTTCAGACTCCTCAATCCATATGTGAACTACTCATTTTGCCAGATTCAAGATGGCTGGTATTTAAATAAACGTTAAATTAAATGTGAAGAGCCTGAAAATGCCAGTGATCCCTCAGTCCCCACTCTGCATCAAGAGCAGAAAGCCTGACTAACCCATCACATGAGTCATTCTTGAATTAAAGTGTCCTTCCAGAATTGCTCTCAAAACACCCTTTCATGTTACAGGCACTTCAGGAATCCCCCTGCCTCCAGCACTAAAACGCATCCTTGGGACTATCTGCTTCATCACAGAACCATAGAATGGTTTGGGTTGGAAGGGACCTCAAAGCCCATCTAGTTCCAACTCCCTGCCATGGGCAGTGACACCCTCCACTAGCCCAGGTTGCCCAAAGCCCCATCCAGCCTGGCCTTGAACACTTCCAGGGATGGGGCATCCACAACCTCTCTGGGCAGCCTGTGCCAGTGCCTCACCACCCTCACAGGGAAGAATTTCCTCCTCAGATCTCATCTAAATCCACTGTCATCTCCACTCCTAATTCATTCAACCCGAGTCCCATCTCTGTTCCACTGAAACCTGCCCCTGCAGCACTTGTCAGGCGTAACCCAGAGCACGTCACTCACTGGAGAGGAGGCTCCTCTCCAGGACGCGTTGCGTTCAGAGAGGCACGAGGCAGCTTCCTAAGCAGAGTTACAGACTCCATAAAATATACGCCATCGAGCTCTGGAAACAATTTGTTAAGGCACAACTGGTCGCTCTTTTATGATCTTCCCAGGAAAGCCCCGCTCTTTCATGGACACAAGCATTTGTGAAAAGTGAATGTCAAGATTGCAAGAACAGCTGTTAATGGGAAACGAACAGAATTCACAGAGACAATTATCTGGATGACAGCAAAGTCCACCCAGCACCTTCCAGACCCTCATAAAACATACACGGTGTTTCAGGCAGACTCGCTCATGAACAAACCAGCACAGAGGAGCCAGACCACCACGTTTCCATCTCTGCTCCGCTTCTGCTGATGGACCTCACTTACGAAGCGCCCAGCTCCCCAACAATTCTTTATACTGAATCTCTGCTGGGGAAATAAGAGCTGGGTGGAGTATTAACATATATTTATATAAAAATGTAAACAAAACAAAAAAAAATACATAGCTTGATCCCAACCATTATAATCTTGTACATCGAAACCTCTAATTTCCTTAAGATCCCTTGCACCAAGAATGGCAGGATTACAGTCGGGCCATAAGGACAATCAAGAAATAACACGGTGATTATCCATCCCTGGACCAAAGTAAAATCTTTAAGTTATGCAGAACTATACCTTGGGGACAGGAGAAAACAAAAACCGACCAACCAAAGAAACATAACGTCCCGACATAGCTAACAAAGGATCACGCTCACGTTTTCCGTCCTGCTAGGCAATGCCACTCATAGCATGCGGGTGTCTCCTCCGAGCAATCAGAGATGATTTTTATTTATTTATTTAAAAGACAAACTGATTGCTTTCGAGATGCTCTGCGCCTGAGCCGCTCGGATCAGACAGCACAGGGAGCTCTACGCTCCCCCTCCGCCAGCAGCGTTTCCTGAGGATTTTGTTTTACACACAAATTTAGAAAAAACAAAAACCTCCTTACTCTGGTATTGAGAGTAAAATGTTATTTCAAGATAAAAAGCAGCTCCTTGAGATTAGTCATCTGCAGGGGGGAAAACCGCAACCACAGATCTCTTTTAGTCCCCAGGAGATCCATTTCAGAAAGCAGCTATCATTGCTGCAAGACTGGCGTGACAATTTCTATGGGCATCCCATCCCATGGAGTGCCAGCACACCCTCCCCACAGACCAGGGACGCCGCTGGCACACGCGGGGTATTTGCAGAAAATCCAGTGAATGCAGCCAGGCTGATTTGAACCCCTTTGCTTTTCTAATGAGTGAATGCTGTATTACAAAGATACAAAGGGCAAGCCATAACGCATATTTAAAAAAAATCAATCACTGCTGTCAACAACTTCTATTTTTCTGCAAAATTTTACAGTTGAAAATGCAAACCGCTTCATCCATCGTACGTGGGAATGCACGCAACATTCATGAGGGGAGCGTTAGCTTGTTTGCAGTTTCTGTGGCCCTCAGGAATCCCAGGCACAAGCCAGGGCTCCAGGACAAACCCGCCCGGCGGTACGACGGGAGCTGCGGAAGGAAGATCAGTATGCAACGCGCAGACAGACAGATCGGCGTCCTGCGCTGGATGCGTTGAGGTTCTCTGCTTCCTCCAGCAGCAAGCAGCTTCGCTCAGTTAATTTTCAGTAGCTGCCAGTTCCCAGAGGAAACGCGCATCGGGAGCGCGCAGAGATGTCAGCGCAGCCCGGCAAAGAGCTCTCGTCTTCGGCCTGCGCAGACGTTCCGCTCCCAGGCAAAGGCATCTGGGGCACAGGAGTAAGTGTGAAAGAGCGGAGGCCTCCCTGCCCTTCAGCATCCTGTTGGTAACGGGGGGGGGCGCTGCTCTGTGCAATGTTTTTATTTTAAATACAGATCTCATAAACAGACCTTTTTTGAGCTATCAGAAGAAGCAGCAGCAAGATGCCATGTTAGAGCTTTCTGTGCAACCTTTGCTTGAGAGCAGGGGTTGTGGTAACTTGTGAGCAACAGATGATGAGCAGGTATTTAAGATCATCTGATGACATGCTGGCAGAGCTGTCAGGTCAGAGACACCGCAAGCCAAGCGCCCAAGGCAGAGACTCAGCAGGCGGCTTCCAAACACTGCTGAGGGACCGGCAAACCCGAGCTAAGCAGAGGCACTACTTGGGACCTGCTGAGACAAAACCCAAGAGGACAGACCTCCTGCGTTGCGCAGGAGTGCTCAGTCACGCAGCCCTGGTACCAGTTTCACCGATGAGCTCCTCAGCAGCTCACAGGACCAAATTAGATTCCACACCCCGGATCTGCAGGTGAACGTGCTGCCATACGCACACTCCACTTGAAAGGACCTTTACGTTGGGAAGCACACACACACTTCTCGTGTACGTGCACTTCTTGTTGCTTCCCAGCATCCTTCAAACTCAGGGATCTATCTTGCAGAGCTGAAATCACAAGAACAGGTAGGAATGGGCTTAAGTGCTGCCATAAAACAGCTAAGTCACTGCTTCACAGACCCAGTTCTAGACCCTCCTTTGTATCATCGTTCACCTCGTTACTCCAGCAATCAGAAGGAAAACTCACCTGCGAGTGGAAGAAACAGATGTGCACTCACACTGGTACCATCGGTGAGCCTCAAGGAGGGATTTTATGGAGGAAGCGTTGGGCGCACATCTCACTAACGGCTGAACGGCAGTGCACGTTTCAGAAAGGCAATAAACCTTGATTTTTTCTTACAAGTGGTTCACACATATTTTTCCAAGGTTTTTAATCACACAAGTGATTAGAGCATCTGATAATAATGATCCCTGCTAGCTAGACATCTAAGAGCACTTTATACTGAAAGCATCTTATTTCATCTTCTAGTTCTTTAATCAGCACAATTATAATTAAAAGAACATTCAAAGGAACCACTTCTATTTCACACTTCACAGACAAGTTACCAGTCAAGCAGCACAGACTTCAAGCACATCTGAAGTCACCAGAAATTGTAATCAATCTCTACATAATCTCAATGAAAATGTTCTCCAGACACAAAGATCTCCAGCAGTTGCACCACCTTACAGTCAGAAACAAAGCCTGTCCTCAGTGAAGCACTTATAGCGAAAGCTTTATATAGGTCATCAGTCTAAGAAGGGCTACGGTTAAGACAAAGTATCAGATTGATTCATAATGCTCTTGGATTGCTAATCCTGTGGCAGAATTGTGATTTACATCGCTCTTGCAAAATCTAAGGGCTACGGAAAAGGTCTGTGCATTTTGTAAAAGATCATCAAAACAATTCCATGAGATCTTCTATTGTCATCTTTGTGAACGTCGAGTTGAGAAGAGGAAAATGCCATGTTCACTGGGCGCTGCGCGTGTCGCTGAGCCTCTCCTGCAGAAAGGGAGAACGACCACGACTCTGCTGCATCATTTCTGCCCTTCCAAAATCTGCCAATGCAACGGATCAGGTGGGTCAGGAGAAGCACAGGAGGGGAAAGAATTTGAGTTGGAACATCTCCTCTGCGCCAGCCAGCCTGAGAGCAAAGGGCAGGACAACCTGAAATGGATTTTGACCAGCACCCTTTATCACCCCCCGCTTCCTCCAGTCTGGAGCAACGCAGAAGCAGAGACGCGTGCTTCCCAAGTGTCTGTGGTCAAGACGCTGGTGTGAGCGGCGTCACGCACGCGCTACCTTCGGCAAAGGGCTGCCCTTCAGCAGGACATCTATCCTCGGACAGAGGCGGGCAGGGAAATAAGCCTCTGAATATACAGTAATCTGCTTCCGCAGCCGAGTTCCTCTTGCACCACCGTCTCAGGGACAGAGTTAAAGATACGAAGCATTACTGGCTGCGTCTGCTTCGCCATTCATTAGACCCCCGCTGGCCACCTCATCCTGGCACCTCTAATTCCTCCTGCGCGTTTCCAGCTCCTGCAACAGGCTCTGCCAGCAATCGCTTCACATCCAGACTTACGTAGGCGCCTGTTTTGTCCCTAGAAAACTAGGTCTCAGTGAAGGACAACGCACGTCCATTTCCACACCAAGTTACAGCTTATTTGCAAACAACCAGTAGCCATCAGCCTGCTTATTAAAGCCTCATCAACAATATTTGTTTGCGCAGGAATCAGGTAGAGATGATCACATATTCCTCCTGTTTTCTGAAATTTAACCTCACATCTGCTGTCAGCAAGAGACAGATACCTGCCCAGCTGAGCACTGCAGCCCCGCTGGTAACGCGGCAGCTCACCGCACAGGCTGGCTGTCCCTCTCCATCGGCAGGCCAGCCACCGCCTATTGCCAGAGGCACACGTTTAGGCAGAGAACCCCACGATATACCCACAAAACCCACGCTAAGTCACCGCCGCTGCGTAGGAACGCAGCCCAAACCAGAGCTCCTTCCACAGTATTACGTGTGCCTAAGGGAAGCGACCACGAAACGAAGGAAAGCGAGCCAGCGGACAGATCTGCCTGGAGCCAAGCTGCAGCCCGGCGCGGCTGTCCTGTCCCCAGCACCCATGGCGGCTGTGCCAGAGCTCCCCGAGCTCCTCCTCAGCACCGCAGAGCTGCTCGTCTCTGCGGCACCATCACCTCCAGCAGCGGCGAACCAATTTATTAGCTAAACCAGAAGAAAGCAGATGATCTGTCTAGACTCAGCACCTGCATCTCCTCCAAAGCAGCGTCTTATGCCGAGGTGAGCAGATCGGCTGCTCGGAGCAGAGGAGACCTGGAGATGGGCTGCCTGCCCTCAGAGGTCCCCATGCCTGCTGACTCCAGCCCCCCAAGCCCTCACCCTCCAACAGCAAAAGCTGCAGCTAATAGGAAAAGTTTGCCTCATTAGATGCTCTTGGCCTCTGTCCCAGGGGCCTTCTGGGGAAGGTTTTTCCTGGGAATATTCTTCCTCCTGGGGAAACACTCAACATCACTCACGTCTATACAAACTCCTCAGTTACTCAAAGCTTCGCTTAAACCTTCCCTGACAGAGTGACCCAGGCAAAAGGGCACGATTGTGAAGTGCAAGGCATGTGTGCCAGTTACCTTATCTTGTCCTGGACCCCAGCAGATAAGAACAACTCTCAGAGGCACGACCAAGGCCGACAGCCAGGTTTTGCAGCAAAAGCTGTGACAGAGAGCTGCCCCCCGCCCCCGCGGTACCAGGCCTCAGGTCAGCCTGCCCCACGCCGCTGGGGTCTCCCTCCACTGACTCCCCTGCGAGAGCAGGAGGAGGCGCAGGCGTGCATCACAGTGCTCCCACATAGTTAAGGTTATCCCAGCTCAGGAAAATTTTTCCACAATCCTTTGTGTAAGGAGGGTTACAAAATCCCGTTAGGTTAGCTACCAACCTTTTAGGCAAGTGCAGTCCGGTGAGCGTGCCACGAAGGAAGGAGTCACACATTGCAAGTTACACATTCGTTCCTCACGCATTAATAGGCAGCTCTGGTTTCTCACTCCCTCACAGCCAAGAAAATCTCCTGCTACATCCAGCTGCCCCGCGATAGCACCTTTTCCCTCTCGGATTATTTTTGTTTTCACACTGTCAGTGATTAGATCCAGTTGCAGCAAGCAGTTATGGAAACAGCATCCAGCAGCAGCAGTTTTCATTCCTTTACCTCCCCGGGTCCCCTTCCACCGCCCCGATTTGCAGGGGAACTCGCAAATACAGCAACTGAGATGTGCCCCAAAAGAAAACACTAGTGCATGGCAACACAGAAAACACATTAAACATTATTCTTCCTTTCTGCAGTCTGACCTGCTGTGAGCTATTAAAAACAAATCTAGCTACTTCTAAAATTACTTACGGTGTCTCTCCCTTGCTACAACTCGTAGGTCCGTGCGGACTGACCCACGCCAGCCAGGCCCGGCTGAATGCAGATGAAATAAGCACAGAGCGGGGGCGAGGAGGAGCCGGAGCCGCGGGGTGCGGGTTCCGCTGGCATTATCTGCCTCATCCCTGCCCGACCTCCCTCGGTGCCGGCACCGGGCAGGCTCCCCGGCCAGGACCGACCGGGGGCTCTGCTGGCAAAGCCCTGCCGAGCCGCGCCGGGGCCCCGCCGCTTCCCGCCGAGAGGAGCCCGAGGCAGTGGGGACGAGCAGCCCGGGCAGCTACAGCCACGAACAACTACCGCTTAAAAGTTTATATTTATGGCGTAATAACAATAATGATTATAAGAGGAATTAATAAAGTCACGCCGCAGCGGAGCAGGCACTTGTCAATCAAGGCAGCGCCCCGCGCCCCTCACTCGAGGCCGCCCGGCCGCGCCGAGACCCCCGAGGGCCGCGGGGCTTGGCCGGGCTGGGGGCGGCGCGGCCCTTCCCGCCCTCCCGCGGCACCTGCGGCCCCGGCCCCGGCCCCGGCCCCGCCGCCCGCTCGGGCACTCACCGCCGCTCGGGCACTCACCCACTCACCCACCCACTCACCGCCGCTCCGGCGCCCGCCGCCGCCCGCCTTTGTTGCCGCCGCGGCCGAGGCATTTAAGCGGCGCTCCCCCGCGCGGCGCTGCGCCCAGGCGGGGGGGTGTGGGGGGAACCGGGGCCGCCGCGCTGGGGGAGGCGCCGCCGCCAGCCCGGCTGCCTCCGGCGGGGACACAGCGAGCGGCCCCCGCCCCGCCGCCTGGGGAGCGAGCCGAGAGGTGTTAGGCGGTGAACGGTACCGGGGAGGGGGGCTGGCACCGGTAAAGCCTGGTCAAAAACTCAGGGGGGCTGCTTTCCTGGAAAGGACGAGTCATTCGGAGCCACGGCAGCATCCTCCTCCTCCCGCCATGGCAGAGCTGCGGAGAAGAGGAACGGCTGCCCGCGGCCGGCGGACCCCGAGCCTTCCCCCGGCACGGCCCTGCGTGCTCCTCGCCCGCAGCCCGCTCCCCGCTCCCCACCCGCCGCGGTAACGGGGCTCTCCTCAGCCCGGGAAGCGCTAACGAGGCTGAAGCGTGAAGGGTGACGCGGTTCTGATGGAGGAGCGCGCCAGGGGAGAGGGTCTTGGTGCTGCACTTGCCTGGGAGAAAGTTTCCACATCCCCCTGCAGAAACCCTGGGGTGGGAGCACACAGCATCCTTCCCTGCCCGCCTGCTTTCAGGGAGCTTTTTCTGGAAACACACAAAAAGCGATCGCACCCCTATTATAAACACAGACCGAGACCCGTGCGTGCCGGTGGTGCGGGGCAGGTGCCCGAGGGCTGCCCGCAGCACGGAAAACAGGGCTCACGGCTCCTTTCTGCCTTAAACTAGGTTCAGGCTTTAACCTCTTTCAGCCTTTTCTATTTCTCTGTCAAAGATACAAGCACGAGCAGGGACAGTGTGTGCAAATACATTTTGCCAAGTTACGTACTCATTAGGCTCCATGCAAGCTAACGGGATTATTGTTATCACAAAAGCTTGAACACTGGAACAGGAGAGACCCTGGCCATGCAAGCCAAAGCAAAGGTCCTGCTTAAATCAATGCCGTTCCCCTTGGGGGACAGTTGGGGCTGCAGAACATGGTATATACTGTACCTACCCTGGCTGCTGCACTTCCACTGCTCAACTGCAAAGAACGAGCAAACCGTTTCTGGGGTGTATCCATGTTTTTCCACCTTGAAAGGACTCAGCTTCTGGTCTGGGGTCATGTTCTACAAGTTTGTATCCAAACTCAGCATCTCACTGCACATTACTCCCACCTCGGCAGCAGGTGAGGTTCCCCTGCACGTGGATCTCTCCACTCCCGCCGGAGTAAGGTCTTCCCAAGGGCTCTCTGACATCAGAGGAGATGAAACATCTGCAAGGACACAAAGTATTTTGAAATAAACCCCCAGAGAAGAAATAACCCGCAGCAGTATCACAGAATGCACGTTCACATCGCAACACAGTGCTCCCCCCAGGTGCTCCCGGTATGGCTGGTACCAGTCTGAGCCGGGCACCTGGGGGAGAGGCAGCTTCCGCGTGCGATGCAGCCGGCTGCTGGTGCGTCTCCCCGGCTGCAGAGGGGATGGATAGCGTGCACCCCACAAGCAGTTTGATGCACTGCCTGGGAGAATCAGGGAGGCAGAGCCTGCTTGCCTGGGCAAGACTGGGGCACGGGGCTCGGGTCCTGGCCGGGTTTCCATACGGCACCCCGTGCCCTCCAGGACCCTTTGCTCAGAGCACAGTTCTTAGATTTCGAGCACTGGAGCTGGGGGTCCACAGCAGGCAGACTTTCCTGCATAGGCAAAATGGTTTAGGGCTCTTCCAGCATTTAAAAGCTGGTTAAACCTCACGTATACGCTGAATCTGAAGGCAGATGAGTTCCTGCAGTTCTTTTCAGCAGGCACATAAGAGAGATGGGCAGGTGGCCAGCCCATATTTACTACTAATTGTGGTATCTTTATGTGGATGTTTGCTCAGAAAGGTCTTAGCCTGGGCTGAGATCCTTCACCGAGCATCTTCCCAGTCCTTTTGCACTTAGACTGTGTGGAGGTAGGTACCTGCTGTCAGTGCAAGGAGCTGGACAAAATCCTCCAGGCTGGTAACACGCAGGCTTGCTTTCTCCCTCTCCCTCCACTCATTCCCCTCTTGCAGAATTCCCCTTCTTGCTGGTCCTCGGCTCCATCTCAGATTCCCCTTGTGCTGCACTGCTTGCAGGAAGGAGCATAACTTAACGAGTTCACTTGCCTGGATGGTGCAAAAATCCCCAAACCACTGCAAGCACGCCGCCTCGCCTCCTGACACTGTTCATCCCTCCCTTCTTGCTGTACTGAGATTCCAGACCATGAGGGTGCCTGAAGAGGGACCACCCATGGTGGAGGGAAACCTTCCCCTACCTTTGGAAACTCTTGCAAAATCTGCAGATAACCAAAAGCAATCTTTGCTGGAGCCCAGGAGCCTTGGTGGGGTGAACCTCACCCACTTGCCTTGCCATGCCCCCAGGCAAGCAGCAGAGACCACAGGGGGAGCGAGGGAGAGCATCCAAATTCCAGAGGGATGTGCTGAGCTGTGCCGGCTTCTTCAGGCTCGTGACTCCTACCTTCCGGTGGTGCTTCTTTCTGAGGAACAGAGCCAGCATCAGCATCTTTGTCCAAGTCATTTTTTCCTACGCTGCAGAAGAACAAGCAGTTACAGGGTAAGCACTGGGAGTCATAGTCACTCCTCTCCATTTGTCACCCTAAAAAGATGGGCAGCCTCGAAAGAGGAACAGCATAAAAAGGCAGCTTTTGTCCTAGCACACTCTCGTCCTGTCCTAGCCACGTCCCAGCCCAGTTCGGGGACTCTTGTACCACCCCCAGCACTGGCAGCCGCTGCTGCACGTCCCAGCGTCACTGACTCTCCATTGGGTTCCGTTGCCAGTGCCCTTGGTGGCTTTAGTGGAAAGAAGCGGGCAGGTCTGTAGGTTGCTGGCGGACAGCTTTGCCCCCATGGCTACACTCACACGACTTGTAGTCACGGCTGTCTCTCTGGGGAGGGGGCACACTTACCTGTGCATTGCTAGAAACGTTACAGATGAGCGCTTGGCTGCTCAGTGAAGTGATTAAGATTTATGCTCCGTGCCTGCTAATATTAGAAGTTCAGGAACAAGAGGTAATGCTTTTATGGGGCTGTTAAAAGGAAATATTTTGTCACATCTTCAATTCCTTAACTCTTTGATTAAAGCTTTAATAGCTTTACGACAAAAAGTTGCCACCTCCTTGGTTGCCTAACCTGACTGCCCTTGAATCGCAGGGAAACCACACACGCTGGGCAGACCAGTTGCGCAGAAGTCCCACCACACTCAGGATGTGCATGAATGCCTTCACCCCATGCAACGGCAGAAATTTTCTCCTGAAGCTTCTGGCTTCAGCACGGTGAAACCAACTAAACAAAAAATATTGACATTAAGATGACCCCAAAAATCCACACTGTCCATCCTTGCTGCCCAAACCTGCATTCTTGACAGAGGTTTGTCTAACCTGGTCTTAAAAACATCTATTGGTGGAGATATCCCAACCTGTATCTTTCCCAGGCCTTATTTATCTTGCAGTTGGAAAGTTTCTCTCAATGTCTTTTCAAAAAATATTATTCTAATTTTTCCCCCGTCCCTACTGGGAGACGAATTTACTGCCTTACTCTGTGGTAGTCTTTTATATACTTAAAGGCTTAACTAGCCTCCCTGGTCTCCCTTCCTCTGGATTAACCAATGCCAGTTTGCTCAGGCTGCCCTCACAGGACACGTTTCCAGGCTCTCCAGTCCTTCTTGCTGCCCATCCCTGGTTCCTCTCCAGTTGGGCTGTATGTTTTGATGCCTGTCCTGAAGCCTACCCTGCCCTGAGCAGAGGGAAAGGGTTGCACGGTGCACACACATGCCCTTCTGTCCGTATCCTGCGTTTCATTTGCTCTTCTCACAGGGGGGTGTTGTTACTGGCTCGCCTTCAGCCTGGCACGCGCTGCACTCACCAAGGCTTTTTCGGTAAAACCAGCCCCCGGGCAGCGGCAGCAGCCAGCCCCCTCCTCGGAGAGGGACGTGGGGCAGAGCGGAGCACGATGCCGCTCAGCCCCCTTGCCCTCCCAGGCGCGTTCCTCCTCCTGGCCCCTTCAGGATCCTGGATTCTTGCGCAGGCAGGATGAGGCTTGTTTGCTGAATTCCCGTGGGTGCACTTTCCAGGCAAAAGTGAAGAAAAACAAGAGTTAGGCCACAGTGTTTCATCCCTTGGCCAGCTCCAGACAGTCTCCCGGGGCTGAGCAAGTCTACCAGAGCCTATGATTCATTATGCCCGTGTTGTATATATCTCTTGTTAGTGTTGGGACATTGCTACTCAATAAAAATATGACACATTTAACTGGTAGAGAAGTGGCAGACCCGAGGCAGCAACAGCAACGAGAAGGGAGGATGTATAATCCCCTCTGGCACGCGTGCGGCGTATACACACAGCAACAATTAGGCAGGTTCGGTTGCCTCAGATTGCAGTTGCAGACAATGTTACAAATGCAAGTCCACGCACAGCCCGAGCTAAAAAAGGTGGATTCATTTTTTGCTGGAAAATTCTGTGTCGCTGAGTTGCCACACATGGAAGAGAGCAAAATCTCACTCGGAGCCAGGATCCTGCCTGCGAATGGGTAGCACGAGTCCCAGCAGCCTATGGGCCAGATTTTCTTCTCCAATTTCTATCTGCACAAGTAGGGAGTTTAGGATGGTACAGCAGCCTGTGAACTTGCATCTTCCTTTCATCTGGCAGAGGAGGCAGAGGGGGCCGGATCCTGAGCCGGGACTTAGCCCATCAGGGATGCACCTCTGCTCAGCTGCCCGCCGCGGGGACCGCTCCAGGTTCACTTCCGTGCGCGGCAGGAGTCAAAGCATGAGGGAAAGGTAGCGGTTTAAATACACAGGATGTATCAAAGGCTGCGTTCACCCTTCGCTCTGTCCAGACACCGAGTTTTACCAGGGTCTGGCAGGGTGCTGGATTTATTGCAAGATCCGGCCCCTAATCAATGGGATGAGCAAAGCCCCGCGTGGCAGGTCATGGGAGCTGGGATGTGGTTTTGGTCAGGGGGACTGACCACATCGGTCCTCTGCCGCCGGGGCCCCACGCCGTGCCCGGGGCACAGCACAACCCCAGGTATACTGGTTTATAACCTCGCTGGCTGTGATTATTATTTTCCAGCAATCCTGTAGGCACAGCAGTGGGGTGGAGTGGCACAGGCACAGGTAACCCAGTCCCGCTCGCTGCCAATCTCCTCCCCGGCTGGCGCGGGAGGATGCTCCAAAGCCAGATCATGATGCACAGCAACACACAGATGAGGAAAATCACACCACTCCCTTTGGTTACATTCCAGCTAAGCTAAAAATAGCGACTGTCCAACTGCAGGTAGCATTTCTTTTGTTTTCTTCACATGGGAGAGAAGGCTCAAGTCTGAACAATTAACACCTAGAAGGATTCCTGCAATCAGCATCCTAACACAATGATGTACGCTGCTAACGTCTCAGCTCCTTGCAAGTATAAAATGGGGAAGAAAATGGCATTGAGCGTTATTTAGGTAAGAGAGGAATTCATATACTTTAAAGCTTAGCAAAACCAGATTATATGAAAGACTTCCCCCCCCCCCCTTCTTATTATCTTGATTATGGTAAAAAAATAAAAATAAAAAGGTAAGTTAGTTTTTCTAACTAAGAAAACAAGGAACTCCTCTTCTGCAGAAAAGGATGATGCAGGATACACAACCTCAGCAGGGGAACTTGAGGTCCTTGCTATTGCTACAGAACTCGCTGTCCTCCAAAAAAACACTTTGTAGACTGGTTAAGTTAAAAATGCAACTGAAACGTCTTTAAATTACCTCTTAAACATCTAAAGCAATATCACAATTCTGGAAGAAAGTCCAGTCCCACCTACACTGCAAGCCATAAAGCCCCCAAGGCAGCAGGAGGAGGTAATCGGGTTCTCCCATGCGTAGCTGTTAGGAGCAGAAAGGGATGGGGGAGGACTGGTCCTTTTTCAGACTCATTTCCCAGAGGTCAGGCGTACCACAGCCCCACCAGCGTTCTGGTGGAGGAGGACATCTTCCCTGGGTCACAGCCAACAGTCTGGGAGGTCAAGGATGAGCACGAGGAATTTATTGGACAAGAGCAGTGTTGCCCAGCCCAGGCTCACAGGCAAGAGACTCCTTCTTGCAGAGCTCTGTTTTATTTCTCATGGATGCTTGTTTTTTCAGGCTAGCAGGAAGAGCGCAGTTGCCTGCAGCCGCTACGTGGTCAGTGTTTGTTCCTTTGGGTCAACAGAGGTGGGTGGCCATCCTTTGAAGACTTCCTGCCTGCAGAAGAGCTGCCCTTCACTCTGCGGGCACGGGAGCGCAGCTGTCACACCTGAGACGTGACCGTCATACACTTATTTTTGCAGTCACTCGTGCTGCTCCCTGCTCCAGCAGGCCGTGGTCAGGCCATTGCCGCAGCAGGAGCTGCCCGCAGTCTGCCTGCGCTCACGGCTGCCTGCGCTCACGGCTGCCTGCGCTCACGGCTGCCCGCGCTCACGGCTGCCCAGCCCTTCGTTCGCTTCTGTGCAAAATCAGCCCAAATCTGCCTGACTTTGCGTTGAAGTAAGCAAGGAGCTTTCACAAGCTCTGGCCTACGACTGCGTGGGGTTTCTTAGTGTTTGGGGTTTTTTGGGCAGGGGAGGCAGCAGGCTTCCCCGTGAAGGTTAACTGCCCGGCGCCAAACCTCTTGCCTCTCCTCTCTGTACTGTAAAACATCACGGGCCAAAGATAAAAGCACATCAGGGCACCGTGACCGTGTCAGAGGTTTTGCAGGGTCTTTTTTTTTCTTTTCCAGAGGAATATTCCGAGCCAGAAACTGTTTTTACAGGCAAATTTCGATTTTGTTCTCGTCCCCTGTGAAATGCAAACCAACCACATGGCTGAAAAATCAAGTGAGCTTGGTCTGAGGCTGGCTGAGTCATCCGGCTTGATTGTCAGCCTATAGTAATTAGACTGTGTGCACTCAGCCGTCTCATTACAAGGCGCTCCAGAGTCAGACCCCTGAAAAAAAAGATCAGACACTTCAGCCAATCCTGTCAGTACCTGCCATTAGTGATAACATAACATTTTCATGAGAACCAACAACTCCAACATGGAAACCGCTCAATTTGAAGTGTTTTTCTTGATGGAATTTAATACAAACATTTTTGTTAAGTTTGTTAGGAAAAAAAAATCAACAAACCAAAACACCCAACAAAAGAGTTAATTGAAAAATAAATTAAACAAAACATTTTCAAGTAGGTCTCATCAGGACATAAAACTCCCCAGCACTCCTCAGAGTCCCAGACAAATGCAAGGATGCTCTACAAGCCTCCTCCTATAGAGGAGATGTTCCAGCCCAGAATTAAGAAACAGTGGATCCAGCATAGCTACTTCATGCTCTATCTGGTATATGTATGTATGGGCTGAGTTGAAGAATTAGGAGCTTATCTGAGCTGAACTTAACCCAGTAAGTCTAAGAAAACTTTAAAGATACAGCAAAACTCAGCACACACCGAAAAGAGAAAGGCAGCCTCAGCAGAAACCACCGTTCCCAGGCTGATCTGGACCGTGGCGTGTTTTGGTACCCACCGTGCGATCACAGTGTACTGGACCAGAGATTTTGGCTCCGCTTCCCAGAGGGCATCACCTCTCCCGGTTCCTCACCCACAGCAGAGCGCCAGCCATGAGGGGCATTGCGCAGGCTTCCATGCTTCTGCAGGGCGCTCTGACGCCGACTGATCGAGTTGTCTGACTCGATACAGCGGGGCTGAAATTAAAGGATGTATTAGACAAGCTTTAAGAAAACAAACCATTGCTTACCTTCCTTTTTAGTGAACTCATGGCAAGGCAACTGGCTTTAGAAGCTCCAAACATACGCCGTTCCTGCCTGCTTCTACAAACTCTGTTACCCCACGAGCCCTTCGTTCCTTGAAATCCAGAACGGTGCTTTGAATTTACGAAAGTGTAAACTTTCTTACTGAAGTAATCAGCTACATGACGTTGCACCATGCTGTGCCACAAAGGGTATGGCTCTTCCATTGTCCCTAGCAGGGAGGCAGCAGGATGGTTTTTGCCGTGTGTGGTTCACATTAACAGCTAGTAATTTCCCCTTGGTTCTCCTGAGTATAGTTTAATTATTGTATGTGTACCTGCAGCCTTAACACACTTTACACCTTGAGATCCTGAACTGATCTGCAAACTAAGTAACTGCATTTTCAAGTTGCAAATGCGGAAGCTCAGGGATAGATTTTACAGCCCTTACACGTGTTGATCCACGTTCATGTGTGTGAGGAGTTCGGTGGCAGTCCCAGCAAGGTATTGCTCAACACAGCAACATGTCACAGATTCTGCATTTTTAAGATTTTCAGGTAACTGGTGGGGTAGCAAGAGGTCTTTGGTCTCTCATTTTGTGATGGTCCATTGGAAACTCAAGTTTATTCTGATTCTGGAACCTGCTTTCAGGGGATTTTAAGATCAAGAAATAAAATTCTTTCACGTTCAGTCTTGACGTTGGTTTCCCGAAGAAGGGCAAGAAGTGGTTGTTGTAATGGTACTGGAAATGCCCTGCGCCCACGCTATGCACAAGACGACAGGGACTGTGAATCCTTGGTTGAGAAAGTACAGTAGGGAAGGCAAGGTATCCAACAGGACTCGACTATCTGGCATGCTGATTTTTTAATCTACGCCCAAAATAGGTATAAAAAGAGCTCCCACAGTGCCTACTTCAGCAGTGCCTGGAAAGGCACTTTCCAGGAACACCGATGCTCGTGACACTTGGCTGCACTTACAGCGTCACAGCAGAATTTACTCCAAACAAGCCCTGATGTGACAAACTGGGGACTGGGACTATGGTCACCCTCAGCCCCTCAGCCTTGTGATTTAATAAAATAGCCAGAATTTCTTCTGCTAGAAGCGTAGCGTGGAGGTTGTCAGGACAGCTTGCCAGTCCATTACTATGATTTAACAACAAGATCCCCTTTTTCGGGACCGATTTCCAAAATACTCCAAGGGGTGAAATCTGTTGTTGCTCCAGTGACTGGCAACCACACAACTCCTGCGTCTCTGACAAGAAATGCCACATGGCTGCAGTTGTGCTCGCTGCCCTAGCTTGGTGGTAGGAAAGAAACTTAAGCACACAAACACCTTCCCCGCTGCCGGTACCCACCTCTCCTGCGGGGTTCACTGCCTCTACGGTGCCAACGAAGAGCGCAAGACAAACAGCAGCGGATTTACACAAGGCAGTAGCATCCCCCAAGCTGACGGTGTTCCTTTTCAGCCTCTACCAGCAGCAGAAGGAATATAGCATTGGCCTCGATGCCGTTTCAACATCGCAGCATCACCAGCCGATTTGGGTCCCACACGTCCCTGGCCAGCGCCACGGGAGCAGCCAGGCCCTGCTGTTCTCTTACACCGGCAAGAACAGGCTCCTCTCTGCTGCAAGGGGCTGCCCGCTGCTCCCAGAAAATTCCCCAGCGTTGCCACTTATATGTCAAGGATAATTAAAGTTTTGTCTCTTTAAAATTCTCAGCACGCATGCTTTTTTAGAGAAATGGCTGTCCTTCACCATGCTTATGATGGACTCGCCCAATAGCACTAGTTACTATATGACTGCTGGGCTTCACAGAAAAATATTGGGAAAGAGAAGGTGACAAAACCAGGGAAAAAAGAAAAGAAAAAGAGCAGCAGATTTTTACCCCCCCTCCACTAACGCCATGCAATTGGTGCAGCACAGACCCAGCAGATACCCAGCGCTTCCCTCTTGAAACACCAGCAGGTTAACCAATCAAAGTAACCGAAATAAAATATTTGAAATCTAGGTTATACTGGTTACTACTGGCCAGGATCCCAAGAAAACCTTCCCTCTTCCCACTGCCCTGCAAAGCTCAGGCTCTGACGACTGGGCTACCTGCGCCTCAGCACTCCCGCATCCCCCTGCGCTTCCCTTCTTCCCGAGGGGGGTGAGGGGATGCCGCAGAGGAGGATGAGGAGGGATCTGCTGCAGCCAGGCTGTCCTGGCACCAGGAGGGACCATTCCCTGTGCTGATACACGAGGATTCAAGGTGCAGAGGAGAGCTCTAGCATCTGGCTGTAGGGGAGCGCTGCTGAACGCTGTCGGTGGCAAACGCTGCTCTGCGGGACGGGCACTGGCACCGCAGCACTTACGGTAAAGCACAGTATCCCTAAAAGCACCGGAACCTCTCTGGGGACCCACAGCCTACTGGAAAGTGTATAGCTGAGGCAAGAGATAAGTGATGTTTATACTGCTGAAGGAAAACATAAACGGGATTCGTCTCCGGCCTTGGGATCCCAGATGAATAAGGAGTTGGAGCAAATAAAGATGTCACCGGTTGATAATATACGCACAGGAATTTCCAGGCAATTATTTACACTGACTGTGGTGTATTTCCCGGTGCAAAAATACAGTCACCAGCAAAGCATTTGGGACACGGCCCTCCTTCCTCCTAAACGCACCTCACCCATAACATTTGCTCTAGTTTGCTTTAGAAGTGTTTAAGCGAGGGCCCGCGGATGCCTCCCAAGCATTCACATGGCATCTTCTTCGCTGGTGGCCCTTAATGCCTCACTGCTTTTGTGCGCAACGCTCAAGAGACTCAAGTACAACTTTCCAATTGGTATTGAGGTGCAGGAGAAACAAAATCCTGGTTGATCTGTTGATGGGGCTTTGGGCAACCTGGGCTAGTGGAGGGTGTCCCTGCCCATGGCAGGGGGTTGGAACTAGATGGGCTTTGAGGTCTCTTCCAACCCAAACCGTTCTGTGGTTCTGCTATTCTGCTAGCATGATAGCAAAGGCAGGAGAGCAGAGCGCTGGTGTGACCAGTTAGGGTGCAAAGCTGCCTTTGCCTACAGGGAGGCTCTTCTAAGCTACCTTACTGCTGGCCGGTGTGCTTACCTGTTCAAACTGCCGTGATACAATGAGGTCTCCAGCCCACAGCCTTGAATGTCCTTTGGCATGGAGGGCTGCGTTCAAAGCACAACCTGGCTACCACCCACCTGACCTCAGCTGTGCCGCACGACTCCCTGTTTGCTGACGGCCGTGCCTGCAGAGTAGTTGCACGCCTTGGTTGGAAGCGACAGCCCTTTGCTCTTCGTCCCCTTGCTTGTAGCTGCCAGTTGAGCTCTGCAGGACCCATGGCAGGGCAGGGAGAGGATGGCTCTTGCATCCTCCTCAGCAGCCTTCATACAGAGGATGCACCTCCTCGTACAGAGGAGGGACCACCCAATGCAGAAGGTTTAAACACAACATGGAAAAAAACAGACAAAGATACCGGCTCCTCTTGGCGTGGACTTAAAACTCTTGCCTCCTCTCCAAATTGCTGAGCGTTGCGGGAGCCTCCCAGCCTGCACATCTCTGGCTGCAGTTATCACACTAGGAGCACAGGGTGATTGCTGCTGCTTTCACTGCAATCCCTCCTGGAAACCGAAAGAGGGATGTTTCTAAAGACGAGGAAAATGGCAAACATCTCCCATTCCCTGCTCGTTTCCTACCCCGCTTCACTCTCCAGCCACTGAAGCATGAATGGTGCATCAGAGGAACTTCAGCCTCTTCTTAAAACAGTCTCCGTCTCTTTCTCTGCGTTCTGCAAGACTGGCCCAAATTCCTTTCACCTTAATTTTTCATAGTGCTAACAATAACCCTACTCCTCTACCACCATTTGGATGCGTAGGATCATATTTCTTCACGGTCACTGTACCTAGTTTCTTTCACCATTTTTTTGGTACTGCCTGCTTGGCCCATGCTTTCTTGATATATTTTATTTTTCATGCCATGTTGATGTTTGTCTCTCATGCATTTAACACCTTAATTGTCCCTATAGGTATTACAGCAGCCTTCTCCTCTCTCTTTTAACATATTTGTCATATCACTTCCTCTAACAAGGGACACTTCAGCCCCCGAGCCCACACGGTCTTGCCGAGCACGTCTCTCATACCTCTAACACGCGCTCGCTTCCTTTACTGTCTCGACTTGCTCACCTCTAGCTTTTCAGCTGCCTGTGGCTTGATCCTATCTCCATGCCGCACTTTCCGCACGTGTGTGTGTATGTCTGCCTTCTCACCGCCCCCGCAGCTGTGAACGCCGCTTTCTGAAGCACTGCTGAAGCTGTGGGCTCCCCGGCCATGCCTCCTCTGCCCCAGGCCGCGCGGTGCCTCTTGCCCACGCTCCCCCTGCCAGGCTGGCTTCACTGCTCGCTGGTGGCCCGTTTCACCCTCGGAACGGCCCCGCTCCCATTGAGGCGTGGGCAGAATCACCGCCACAAAATCTCCGGCAATGGCATAAGCCAAACCCCTCTCCAGCACGAAGTGGCGACCCTCTGGTCCCCCTCAGCACGCCTCTCCTGCATCTCTTCTTTTCCAAGGCACGACTGCAAAATAGGATGTGACCCGAGAGCTGCTTACGTAGCGGCGCACAAAGGGAAAGTCGTGAATTGAGAAAAAATCTCAAGGAAATGAGGTTCACAAGGGAAGACGATTTCTGTGCTACCTATAATAACACAGGAAGTAAAAGACTCATTATTAGATAAGAACGGCAGATAACTGTTCATTTTCTCCATAGCCGACTGAGCTGTAAGAAAAGATAGAGCCTTTTACCACAGCCTGTTTTCACGGTGGCAGGGCGCATCCCCCGCTGTCCTCTGGCAGGAGATTCAGGCCCTGGCTTACTGCGGGGGTGGTGAAGCCAGGTGCGGCCAAGGGCAGGACGTCAGGTCGGCAGCCTTTGCCACGCAGCGGCGGGGCGAGCACCAGAGCCCCCTCCGCGTCTCCGTGTGGAAAGAGGGAGCTGGCCTTGACAGCACCTTCCTTGAAAGAAAAGTCAAGCTTTTCTCAAGTCTTCTTTGAAGGTGCCGGCAAAAGGCCACCTGCCTTGTTGGCCCTGTCCCCTGTCCCGCGTGTTTACTCACAGGAGCACGGCAGAAGGGCCGGGGTTAGCAGAGATCCTACATACGGATTTATCGAAGGGGCCTGTTGTCTGCAGCCCCACCTGTGAGGGGCTTGGATTGCCAACGCTGGAAGGCTCCAGCTGAAAGGTGGTTTGGGTTTAGAGCAGCTGCTGGTTTTTTATCGGCAGCAGCCCGAGATAAACATGCAAATCTTTCCCTTTATTCCATTAATGACGCATCCTAATCACGGACCAAAGTCCTTCCTGGTGACCGTGATGCTGCGTGGTACCGAAGGTGCGGGTCGAAACGCTGAAGATAGAAAGAGGTGGGAAAAGCAGAGGTGGCAGGTGCAGAATGTGGGAGAGAGTAGCTATAAAATCCAATCTACCTCAGTCCCCCCAAAATACTTGTGACAGCTGGAAAAGATTTGAGCAAACCCATCAGTTTTTCAAGGAGACAGATGGAGCTTGAAAGGGAAGATGAATAAAAGCCACATTTTTTATTTAATACCTCTAAATCAGAGGCAGTAGGTCTGTTCCAAAGTGAAGTGGAGAACAGCAAGCAGGTTATTGTACTGTGCTGCATGGGGTTTAAAGATATTGCATTCGTAGGTTAAATTAAACTTTGAAAAATGTTAGAAGAAGAGAAACAAAAGGGGCAGGAAACTTGTGAAGAAGCTTTTACACAGAGCGCGGAGACAGCCAAATTAAACGTGCTCTTCTGGAAGAGAGAGGAAACCTTCACTCAGGTTGTAACGGGCTCAGAAATTTAAAAGGGAGGAAGAGATTGCCAGCATATTCCTCCTCGATTACAGAACACCACAGCTGGCATGGGGCAGCATCCACAGCGTGGCAACGAGAGGGGCCGCAAGGCTGGGTAGGAAAGCGGGGCGATGGTGCAGCAACCCGGTATGGAAACCACAGGAACGTGCCGAAAGAGGGCAGAAATAGGAGCTCTGAGGAAACGCTGCTTGCAAAATCGACACCAAATGAAAAGGCAGGAAACAGGAGGAGCGCGCAGGTGGCGGGAATCAAGGCAGGCCTGGGCAGAGGGTACCTGCGGGCAGAGCTGCTGCGTGGGCAAGCAGCAGGGCTCAGGTGCAGAAACGCGAAACAAAACAAAGAATTTTGCTGTGGAGAAATAAATCACACGTAGATAGTGCACAGGGAAGAAGAGTCCGGTAGCTCTCTGTATGGGGAGGGATGGACGGGTAGGGTGGTTTCACCAACAGCAAAGGAGATTTCCCTACGAGATTTGCTCAAGGGACGGCCGCCTCCTGTGACGAGGTCTCTGCCCTGAGCAGTGCACAGCAGGAACATGGCAAGGGGATGGAAGCCAACGCCAAGGCACGCTGGGCACCACTCGACCATCCTCAGACTACACGGAGAGGCGATAGCTCCTGCTGATGCCTACGGAGCTGGAGCGAAAGGGAACTCCCGAGCAGGGAACCTGACACGGAGCAGATGCCGTAGCCCCGCTGACATCCCCCCGCTCGGTGCGGGCTATCCAAGGCAGTCGGTGCCGGCGCCGCTTTGCAGGTCTCCTTAGTGCCAGGAGGAGGCTGTGAGACCCTAACCGGCCTGCCCCATACGCACACCCCCTGAGAAACATCTCTCTCGTGCCCAGACGTAACCTGAGGGAATGGCTGAAGCGCACAGCTCAAAGACAAGTCAGAGAGATGGGCGGGTGGGTTCCTTTTCTATGGGAAATAAAGGGACGGTGTCATTTCCCTATGGTCAGAGCTAAACCAGCATGCAAACCAGGCGCATTTCCCTGTGCTTAGAATAAGAGGCGTATTTGGCGATGGGGTTGGTGCCAGACCATTTTCCGTGCTGGAGGCCTCAGCTCACTTCCTCCAGGGGTAAAACCAACCAACCTCACCCCAGCCGAGCTCTCCCCGCCCTTAGGAAGGCGCTGCTGCAGGGAACAGCCATTTGGACTGCACCCTGCGCCTCGGCCAGTTCACAGGTGGCTGCAACGGACACCAAAAGCCTTCAGCGATGTGCCGAAGTGCTGATAAGCAACAGAAGGACCCAACCGAAACTTCATACGGTTTGTGAAAGACTGCTCTACTTTGAAACCCAACTGCAGCATCTTAAAAACCTTTGCAGAGAGCGGAGTAACGGGGCAGTGACTGCAGGTAAATTCCCACCTATTGCAAGGAGTTAGCGATAGGCCTCCGCCTCCAAAACCGGATTCACTGGGAACTAAAAGTTTCGCCATGAAACGCAACATCCCCAGTCTCCGTGCTGCAGAACTACTAACTGGGAGCCGATGGGTCAGACAGCCCAAACGGAATGGACGGAGCTGAGTAATACTGAAACCAAAACACACCAAAGGCTTCCACAGTCTGCGGCTGACTCGCCGGCCGACTGGGAAGGTCACTGAACCACCAGATTTCACAGCCCGCCTCTGTGAGGGGAAAAAGCAGGAGGGTTTCTGTACCCAGGGCTGGGCCACCACGCAGCTGGGCCACCACTACGTCGGGATGTGCCGAGGTAGAGGAGCTGCAGCTGGGACAGGTTCCCACCCGCGCTCCTTTACCACCTCTTGACCACGGTGTTTCCTAACCCGCCTGTTACTAAAACCTCATCACACATACAGTCTTAGCCACTGCCCACAAGGGCTAATTTGTGCTGCCCACCCACAGCGGCGGTGGAACATCTGATTGGGATGTCGCCGGGTTCGTGTTCTGCTTGGAACAGACTGCAAATAACAAACTGAATATGCAGAAGGGGCGTCGGGGGGACACACACAAATATCAGTGTAGGAGACAGCAAGAAGAGTAATGAAAAGAAAAATGAAAGAGAAGCTGGGTGAAATGAACAGGACAGAGAACGAGCATTTCTTTAGGGCGATGCGACATGGTGCGTGCCCCTCTCTGATAAGGGTGTACAAAACCTCCCCACAGGTGACAGAGCGGCTACGGGAGGCAGGAGGGCCAGGGCCCCTACAGCCCGGGCGGGTGGGGGGGGTCTGCTGGGGGAAGAGAGAAAACAGAGAGCCACTGTGGTTAATTTAACAATATTTGTTCCACTTCAAAAAGCGGGTGGTCTCAGTGCTGGGGAAATGCTGGGCCCGGGCTGTGGCGTTGGGGCTGCCCTTTCTCTCCACTGCGGAGCGTCAGAAACACTCTGCATTTTGGAGTCATTACAATGCAGCCTGAGCGCGCTGTCCCGAAGGGAAAGGCTGTTCTAATACTTTGCACTCGTGAACTGCAAAACGCTATCAAGGTAGAAAATGCTTTGCCAGGATGGTGCCAGGGTCCGCCGGGGAAACATCATCACATTTTTAATTGAATCATAAAAAGACACGCTGTAAGAGCAGCAATCACCGAGGAACACAGGCGGAGATGCCGCTTTCCTACGTGTCAGAAACAAATATACAAAATGACCGAGACACAAAGTCAATTATTTTCAGAGGTACTAGAAAAGGCACCGTGCACCGAGGGGAAGGTGGGAGACAAACAAACCCCAGAGACAGAAGTGAGAGGTGACAAAGCCACTGAGCACAGCAATGTCCTGATTATCTCCAGCAAACACATGCTGGCATTTGCAGGCTCATCACCAACCCAAAAAGTTGGCAGGCAAAGCTGTAAGCAATTATTTGTGGTTCAGACGGGTGGAAATATTTGCAGAGAGCAAGCCAAGAGACAACAAACAAACAAGCCATGGGGCTTCGGGGGCTGCGTTCTGCCCTGTGCCACAGAAACCCGTCAACAGCGGTGATGGTACCGGCATCACCTGCCCGCCTGGGCGAATGAAACCTTCGTTTTTGGCAGGCATGGTAACGCCGCGCAGCCACGCGGTGCGGGTGACGTCTCGGCGCCCACGTGCCACCAGCAAAGCCACCGAGGGGAAGTCTGCCCGAGGGTTTCCCTGCCGAGGGCTGGCGGGCTGGGAAAGAGCCCGGGGTGGGCAGGCACGGGCGCTCTGCCCTGCCTTGGGAGAATGAGGCAGTGCCCCAGGGACGCATTCCTGCCTCCAGTCAGCCGCCTTGATCAGGCACAGGAACCGCTTTTGCCTTCACAGGAATTAAACCACACTTCTTAGCTGGACTGCTTCTAAGGTCAGCACAGGCCCATTGCAGTCCCTGTGGCAGGTACTGGGGTGTTTCCCATGAGGAATACCTGTATCATACCTCATTTTGATTCTCTGAATTTCCTTAATCTTTCCTCTTTGGCTGTGGGGAAGAAAAAGCCCCTTTCTTGCCCCTCTCCTCCCGTGGAAGAGACTCTCTCTGGTGTCCCCATGTCCAGCAGTGAGCCGGCAGTCTGCTTCACAGGCAGAGCCACAAGGATGCAAGCACACGAAAAGTAAAAAACCAAAGTACTGGGGGGAATTTTCCATGAGGTGGATACGTGTAGCTGCCTGGGGAAAGGGAAAAAAAAAAAAAAAGCAGCTTAGATCCTTTTTGTTTTCTCTCTGCTATTCAGAGAACCTCTGTGTCATCTGAGAAGAGACACAGCGGGGAGCTGGTGCTTGCTTTGCCAAAGCAACAAGCAGGAACAGTCTCTGTTAAAGACACCACCTTCCTAGGGATTATAAATACAAAAGGAGATGAATTTATCCAGTTGAACCGAACCCACGGAAAACACCGCAGCGAGGAGCAGGAGGAGCGCCTGGCTGTGGGCGACAGGCCAGGCAGAGACATGCGAATCACATTAAAAACCTATAAAAGAGCACCAGCAAATGTGGTTTAATATAGAAGCACTTTCACTCCCGCCTGCCTGTCTAGCGCCGTGGCTTTTGCTGGAGAGGCTCACGATGCCGAAGCGCAGGATCTCAGCCCGGGGCGCCGCGAGGCTCACGGATGGGGACGCTGCCCTGGGGCACGGCAGCAGGCTGTGTGCCATAGCAGGAGGGTTTAGGATGTCTGGTTTGCCGGTGGGTTTGCTGTCCGGGGGCCTGATCCCGCAGGATTTCATGTGGGCACAGGCACCCAGCTGTCTCAAGCCCAGATAAGCAGCACTGAGGGTCTCATGAGCGTGTGCCCGGAGCGGAGGGTCCCTGGCATCCAGCTGTGACCGAGTGCCAGTTCAGGGGCACCGACACAAGTCATTGTGTCTTCTGCACGTGCCATCTGTAAAGGTTTTTTTAAACATCAGGTCTGCAGCAGAAGGAAGCATTTCTTCTGCGGAGGCTGAGTTGAAAGTACGAGGGAGGAAGCTCTAACCGGGGCTGCTGACCACGGCCCACCGCAGCAATCGCAACCCTGGGACTACACGGCATCCAGTTCCCTCCAGAGCTCCCCGGCATGTCTGCAGTGACGGCACCTTGAGCCCCCCCCGTCTGCTCCCTGCTGCCAGATCCGCTTCTCGGGCTCGCACGTAACCCTCCCGGCAGACGCAAGGCAAGGTGCTGCAAACGAAGGCTGTTAGGTCACCCGCCCGCCAGACGGAAAGGTGCTTTCCACAGCAAGGAACATCTAAAATGTTGTGACAGCTGAGAGTGAAACAACATTGTTTTTCATGTGGAAGAGAGGCAAAGTCTGCAGTGGAGGCAAAGGCATTTGATTCCAGAAAAAAAAAAAATATTTACTGCTAAAACCAGTCACAGTGTGGTTTTGGCTGTTTAAGTCAGGAGAACAAGCACTTATAAAAATGAATAATTGAAGACATCATAAGTCTTTTATTAGCCCTACAGCAACCATAAATGCCTTCTGCTAAGCACAAAGAAATGCCCTATTGAAAGTGTCACGGATGCATCATTCTCTGCAACTTCCCAGAGCGCTTCATGGCGATTTATACCGTGAAATGCCCAAAGTAAAAACATATCGTAATCATTTTTTATCAGATTTCCAGTTTCTTGGTGAAATATGCATCACTCAGATTCCAAAATGATACTTCATTTTATGAACGTAAGATTCATAATGCCTTTAATTAATCATGTCCTCGCTTCTAAGTGATTAGATTTTGTAAACAAGGGGAGAAACAAGCAAACCGTTATCCCTTAGCACCTCACTGGTGTTTTGTAGCAAAGATTACGGAGTTTGAGCGCAGACCCTCCGCCAGGCACCCAGGGACCGGTCGCCTGGCCCAAGAATACAGCGACTCAGTCTCACTGGCACTTGAATTACAATCCAGGAGGGTCCTGCGCTGGGAAAACAGCTCCAAAATCCATCCAGCGGGCCAGTGCCCAACCCGCCTGCCCCACCGCCATCACATCCATCTCGCTGCAGAAGCGGGGAGTCCGCTCACGCACAGCAGAGCTTACCGGAGCCGGTGGTTTGGGATCGATACCGCAGTGAATGGAAAAACCTTTGTGGCCAAAAATTATTCTTGTGCATTTACATAATGCAAAGAAAAGTGTGACGGGAGGAAGTTATCTCACTCGCGGGCTCCTGACTTTCACCCCAATGGTGGGGTGGACACACACGTGGATGGCGCTGGGCTGTCACCAGGCAGTGCTTTCAAACACAGCAGGCGAGGGCTGCGGTTTACGGAGTGAAGAGGAGCCCTGTCTGCACCCTGCCTGCACCCTGCCTGCCTGGGGCTGTGTTTGGAGGAGCTGGGTGCACCAGCACCCACACGCCTGCTGGCAGCGACAGCAACTGTCCTGTTGCAATGGGGGTTAAAAGGAGGGGAGGGACGGAGAGAGGGAAAGAAAATCCCCCTGCGAGGGGCCCTAGATGCCAACCGGCTGCTGTGGGGAGGGCTGGGGGTCACCCTGGAGCCCCAGCAGCAGGAGCCCCAGCGTCCCGCAGCCCCTCGCTGCCCGCACCATGTCCCAGCACGGAGCCACTCACCCCCGCGCAGCCTCTGCCAAACCGCTGAGGGTTACGGGGCTCCACATGCCCCCCCTTCCCATCAGACCCAGAGCAGATACACTCTTCTGGCTTGTGCGGCTCCTCCAGACACCCCAACAACACTGTTACCCCAAATCAAGAGCAGCCAGTACAGGGTCTGAAAGAAGAGACATTTCCAGTGATGGGGAGTGGTGACCCGGGGCGGGGGGGGATGATGCCATTTCTGTCCCTCAGCAACAAAAAGTGATAAAAAATAGGGGACTGGGATGCAAGCACCCCTTTCAAGTGCTGGAAGAATGACGTAGACTGGGTAGCCCATGGTAGTTGAGCTGGGATTACCTCCAGCACGTTGCGCAAATGCCGCAAAGCCCCAAACAAACCCCGAAGTTTTTCTGTTCCGTTCTGTTGTCAGCCGGCTGGGGTCGCGGCTCCCCTCCACCCTTCAGCCTGCACTCCGGCGGGGGAAAGGGCCTGGCTGGACCAAGCAGATGGGAAATGCAGGAGCATCTCTGCCGACAGTGCCACCAAGGGCGAGTGCCGCGCTGGCTCTCCGAGACACCCGGGGGAAACCACCATGCTCCCTCCCAGTGCTCTCCGTCGGAGCGATGGCTCTTTGGGGAGATCGCTGCAAACCAGCCCCCCGGTTCCCCCCGCCTTGGCGGTGCTCGGCCAGGCTTGCGGCGCCAGGACGGTTAGCACCATCTATTGTCCAAACCTCACAGCTGAGGGGCCTGGCTGGCTGGGCTAACGACGAAATTCGTGTGCACAAAGGAAACTGCTGTTCTCCGTGCCTGAATTATTCAGAAATGCTCTCCTAATAAATTATTTATCTACTTTGTAAAAATGCATTTTCGATGAACGCAAGTAGGCTTCGGGGGGGGTTGCGTGATTATCAGCTGGAAGCTCTCCTGCCTTGTCCGCATTGAGGTGTTCAGTTTAATGGGCAAGTAGGAATCTCATTAAATACCTCATTAACAGCTCAGCCTGTGGAGCACAGCTGAAGGGGAGAGCTGGGCTGAGGTACGCTCTCAGGTGCCTCGTCGGAAAGATGTGATCACCGCTGGGAGCGAAATCTGGGGAGGATGTTTTGGCAGGGGATGTTGCAGGGGAGTGCTCTGCATACCAGATCACTGAGGTGGTGGTTCTGTTCCCTGCCTGGCCCCTTCCCAGCCCAGAATAAACCCCAAAACACAAGACCAGCCTGTGCTAAAAGAAGCCAGTACCTGGCTCAGCTGCGAGTTGGCGCGAGAACGGAGGGGAGCTGGACGGAGCGGAGCATCACCCCCACACGGGCCCTTGGCTGCGTTTCGCTGGCACAGCCCGGCAAGGCAAAAGCGGCACCCTGAACGCAGAAACGAGCGCCCTGGGAACAGCCATAACATTAATAAAAGGAGCTTTGAGCGGTATTTACAGGGCCCTGTTTTCTGAACAAATGCGTCTCAACGTCTCTTTCGGCATGGGAAAACCTGCTGCGCCAAGATCCCTCGCCGGGAGCCAAGCAGGGATCCCCTGAGGCTGGGAAGTTTATTTGCGATCGCCGAGAAGAGAAACACGCTGTTGCTCAAGCCTGGCAGGGAGCTGCTCTGCCCGAGCTGCCCGTTGCAGGGAAGAAAAGAGCCCGTTTGTCCACGTGAAACGGGCTGAGAAATTGGCAACCCTGCTGCCGCTGAGAAGCAGACCGGATTCATCCAGCAAAGGCAAAGAGCATCAGGCGGGTCCCGTGGTCCTGCAGCCGGGGGAGGGCCAGGGCTCCCCCCGCCTGGCCGAGCAGGGTGCATCCCCTCCTCGCTGCTGGCTCCTGCTGCCCCCCAGATGCTGGCTCAGCATCCCCAGCGTGGCACGCGCCCATGGGGCTCCCATCTCCTCCACTATCCGACACGCGCTACCATCGCCTTGGGTGAGAAACCCACCGTGCCCAGCCCAGCCAGGCTTCCACGTGGCCCCGTAAAGCCCTCGTCCCCTCCTGCGGGCCGGCCCGACCTGCGCTGCGCTGCCCGCCTCGCCCACCACTGCCAGGGCCGCCAGTCCCCGGACCCGAGTCGCCTCCCTGCACTCACGTAGGAAAATCCAGCGGGAACATCAGGGTCCGCGGGCTTGTGACAGGCATGGCTGCACCACGTGCCGCGCTGGCGGCCCTCGTGCCTCCCCGGTGGCACTGTGGGGGGACGCGAATGGCTGCAGCAGCCCAGCGCCGTGCTGCACGAGGTGCACCCAGCGGCACGGCGGAGCCCGCGGGAGGCAAGCTGCCGGAGAGGGGGCTGAGCAGCCCCCAAGGGCACGCAGGACCAGGCTGGAACCCTCCGGCCTGCACGAAGGGAGAGAACTCCTCTTCCCCATTAATAATTAGCCACTAGATGGAAGTACAATGCTGTACAGGGAAGGGTTTGGGTGCACACCGATGCACGGGATCAGGGAGAATTGCAGTTTGTGGCCAGGGTCCTTGCTGACGGCAGCACCGGTGCTAAAGGCCATTTTACTGCTTTTTCCTTGGAGTTGGCTCCTCAGCGCTCGCCGCTGTCTTGCGCCCGATGCAGGTGCCTGTGGGGCAACGGCGGGCAGGGGCACAGGGTCCGTCTGGCCACAAGAGCGGACTCGGCCTGGCTGCAGTGGAGGGGTGAGCTGGCTCGGCCGGTGCCACCGGCAGTGCCCAGGGACAGAGCCAGCAGCACCCCTGGCATGGAGGCGGTGGTGCCTCCTCTGCGCGCAGCCTCGGGCAGCACCAAAATAGCACGTAACAGCCTGTCAGCCAGCCCGCTAAATGGCATAAGCAGCTTTTGCCATTTTTAGCAAAGTGAGGATTGTATGTTGTTTCTGGGACGTGCAGTATCCAGGGCCAGCAGAAAGACGAGGGAAGAGCCAGGCATCCCAGGGGACAGCGAGCCGGGGCAGGGCAGGGGCCAGCTCCCAGCGGAGGGGCCGCAGCCCCGGGGCGGCAGGGGGGGGGCACGGCAGCTTTGGGAAGGGAAGACCATGGGGACAACGGTTCCCATGGGCTGGGCTCCACGGCGGTGCTGGCTCGACCCCGCTGGGGAGGGACAACGGTGGGCAGGCGAGGAAGGACTCCTTCCCCTGCCCGCACGGCACGGATCCTGCCTGCGGGGCCAGGCTGGCCTGGGCAGCCGCCGACCTCCTCCTGAGGCAGCCATCCCGACATCCCCGTGGCCAAAGCGGCTCTTCACCCCTCGAATCGTACCAGCGGAGATTGTGACTGCGCTGATGGAGCACAGCTGGTAACGAGCCTCCTGCTCTATTTTATTCCTGTTTATAGATGGCTAAATATAACTCTCTGCTTATTTTTAATTCTTAGTGAAAACTGCGATCCACAGTCCATCACGTCAGTTCTGTATTTTTCATATTTGCAGGCTTGCATCAGATCCAAGAGGGACAACAAGGTCAGGCTCAGCACAGGGCTGGTAGCTGAGTTAGGTACGGGCACCACGTCCTGCCTCGGAGATCTGGTGACCGCAGCGCCAAGAGGAGAAGGCGTTGCAGGGCTTGGGGACAGCGGCTTTCTCTCCGTGCCAGAAAGACCCCCCAGGCCCAACCAGAGCTGCCGCCTCTGAGCACCGCAGCTGCGGGCACTGCCTGTCCAGTCTGCATTTGGTGGCAGGGTTTGCTTGTCACCAGGCAGAGCAGAAAGCATTTTAAATGTTTTCCTATCACACAGCCAGAAGTAGCTCAGTGGATTGTACAACATCTCCCTCTGCAGTGGGAACAGGAGCCGGCACCAACCTGCAAACCGAGCGTGTAAGACAACACAACCACAACCACAAACGAGTGCATCGGGGGTCGTATCAGCTGGCTGTACCCCCAGAGATAAAGCAGGCACCCAGCGCTGCCTTCCACCTGCCTTCTGGGAGGCAGAGATAACATCTGGGAGGCTTTTTCCTAACAACTGAACTGAAAGGCCATGCGGTAATTGCAGCACTACCTACTAAACAAGTCAGGTCCAATTTTCAAATATTGACAGCCTAATAAATACCCCAATCATGCATTTTGGGGTTCAGGCTGAGAGTTGGCAGGGAAACCAGCCTTGTCTTGCTCACACCTTGGGGAGAGGCAGCCGAACACCTCTTGTCTCCTCTGCAAAAAAAGTTCTGATTTCAGTTCCAAGATCCTGCTCCTCCATTCATTGCTCAGGAGATGCGACTTCGACAGAAACATTGGCATCACATGCACGCAAACACGTACACAGCTCTAGCAAATCACAGTTATAAGAAAGCAACAAATCCAAGTAGATCTCTGTCATATTTTACTGGGATTGCATGAGGGATTGTTTCAAGTCTCAACATTGCATGGAACAACCATCATCCAAAACAAATTAAAAATCAAATTCTTCAAACGCCAGACTAAGGGTTTGACCAAAACAAGGCCAGTGGCGAGCAGCCATCCTGCGGCTCCTCCCTTCTGCACCCTTGCTGACTCCCAGCTCTACATAGAAGAAATTGTTGATGTGTTCATTTATGCATCCCTTTAGTCCTTCCAGATAGCCAGGTCTTTACAACAGCTCCGTAATTCGGGATACCGTCCTGCTGACATTCACTTGGATGGGTTTCCCCTCTCCCAAGGACACCAGCTCCCCACTCCCAGTCGCATCAGCATGCATCCCGCTATTTTTTCCTGTTCTGGTTTTGCAAGGCCAGGTTTGCCAAGGTCCCGCCTAGCTAAACCTTGAACTGCCGTGGAGCTGCTGGAGAGGAAAACCTCCGCTCTCTGAGGTTCAACCTCCCTTTTGGAAGGAGAGACACACGCAGGAAAAAATGGCTTTGTCTTGACCTAAAGCCAAAACGTGTGATAGGTTGAAAGCCATCCGCAGGGCTGGAATTACTCTGATGATTTACACTAGCGCTGGCACGCGTTTGGCCGGCTTCAGACAAAACTCTTCCCCCAGCGCTGCCCTTCCCCTCGGGCAGCTTTCCCTTCTTTGGTGCGGCAGCAGCCGCCAGGCAGGAACGGCTCTTGCCGTTAAAAGGAGAAGCCAAAACTTCTCACACAATAATTCATTTACTAACATGTTGAAAAACAAAAAAAGCTCAAACCCCATTTGAGTGCGTTAATGCAAGGCTGTAGACACACTGTCTCCATCGGCTGCTAACGACATTTCCCAATTTACACCAAGCAGCAGCTTGTGCTGTACAAGCCCAGCCCCGGACGAGCAGGTTTCACACGGGCATCTCCAGCAAACCGTCGCTCCGTCAGTTCCTATCAAAGTCCCAAACCCCTCTTTTCTCCATTAAGGATGTCTTCACAAGCTGTCCCAGTGTGACCAGATTATATAAGTGGTCCAGAACTTAAGTGATGGCCAGGAAAAATTAATGGGAAAACCCAACTTTTAGGTCAGCATGCGCAATAGCAAATGGAAAATGCAGTGTCTGAGCTGACAGCTCCTCGTGCCCTTAGGGATAGCGATGTGGTAGCCGGACTTCATTTCTAAAGAGACTGCAGCAAGCCAACTAGGACTCAAAGCAGCTGGTAAGCATGATTTTTTTTTTTCCCTCTTACTAAGTTCAGAATTTTCTCTTCTCTTGGGCTGAATCAGGCAGACAGACTTTTCTAAGTTCGCAAGAAGTTTCCTTTCTCAGAGTTTTTCTCAGAACAGCCAGCGAGCGTTTTAAACCAAGAATAGCCGATCTGCCTTAGATTCATACTCCTGTTTTTGGAAATGCTATTTAGAGATCGAAACTCCTAAATCAAAAGTAGTCAGGAACAACAGTGAAGACCCACATGGCTGTAACAGTGCGTACTGAACCGGCACCTTGCGATTCACCTCTCTCCTCGAAGACTCCTGGGAAGATTGGGTTTGCCCGAAATCTCCCCGAGTCGTATCAGCTCCTTGCCAGAAACCTGCACCACCCAGATTTAAGGTGTGAGCCCCCTGGAGCAAGTCACTGCTGCAACATCAGCAAAAACTATGCTACAAGTAATTACAAAAAAGAAAAAAAGATCAACCTAAGCCAAACTCCTGGTTAAACCTCTTTGAAGAAAATACTGGAGTTGGAAAGAAGACGGATTTTTTGTTCTGTTTTGCACAAAGAGGCATGGGTTTTTAAAAAAAGAATAGATCTATATAGTGTTATGTGAAATTTAAATTCTGAATCATGGTCTGAATCACTACGTAGCACTTATGAACGGCATTATTCTTATGGATTATATACTGATTTCTGCTGATACATGAATAAGCTTCATATACCGGATATGAGCTTTTAATGTCGTAGCTGCCAAGGGAATCACTGAAAGCCACCAAGAGTACTTAGTTCATCTATTGCTTGTCCAAAAGGTACAACTGACATTCAAATATAGCAGATAATTTCATGTTACACTGCTGAGCATCAAACAGAAGGACAAAAAGAAATGGGAAAGATATAGTAAAGGGATATCGTACCTAAACCAAAGCTTAAACTCGGAGCTAGCAGACCCAGCTTAAAACTTTCCCTTTGTAAGACACACCTACGCCAGAGAACTGCTTCGTTTCTCAAACGAGCAAACCACTTGTGGTCGAGTCAAGCCATAGCAATAGAAGTAGTTTTCTATTTGCCTATCACCACGCTTTTCCTGTTAGAAAGGAGAAAACTAGATTGTGTAACGCACGGGCTGTGACGAGCCGCCCAGGGATGCTGCGGGACGGGCATCGCTTCCAGCCCTTCCCAGCACGCCGGAGAGATGTCTGCCAGGAAAGCTCCCCGCAGCCCTGCTTTGGGCTGCCGCAGATCTGCACTGCTTCTCACCTTCCAGGAGGGGTTAGTTTGTCTCATAAGACCACCAGGCGCCTGGGCTGTCTATTCAGCACACGCCGCTAAAACGTTAATGGTATTTCAGCTCTAAGCAGCACATGAGAGAGCAGAACTAACCCCAGTAAAATCACCAAAACGCAGCTCAAAAAATACAATTTTGAGGCAGATTTGTATTGAACGCTAGTGTGTTTTCATGCAGTTAGATGCTCCCAGACAGCCTGTGCTGGTTTTGGAGGGGTGCACGCACGGAGCTGAGCCAGAGGGGACCCAGGTGGGGGGACAGGACCCCCTCCGCTTAGTGCGGTCCACTGGGGCATGGCAAAGCGGCCATCTCACACCGTGCCCGAGTGTGCACACCCTCACTTGCCAGTCAAGCCACTTCTAGGATTTATAGACATCTATTTCACTCATCTATTCCAGTTCACGGACGATCACTGCCTCCCTTGTTAGCAAGGGGCATTTTGCTCCCTAAATCACAGAGAGGCAGGAACGCTGCCGAAGGTTGAGACTGGGGTCGCCGGACCCCACAGCCCCCAAACTGCCCCCGAGCCAGGGCCGCGGCCCCATCGCAGGGTGCCACGCGGCTGCTGGATTGCCGGAGCCTGGCAGGGCGGGCATGGTTGGAGAGTTCCCTGATTTCATGCATTAGGCACTGCCCACCAAAGTCATTCAGCAGAGCTTTGAAGTTTTCTTCAAAGCTTCCCCCCCCCCAATATCCTGCAAAAGCTGAAATCATGTTAACCTCTTTGTTATTTAGCTTCCTTTGAAGCAATTGTGTGAGAGCTAATAAGACTTTATTTAAAATATGGCATTTAAAAAGCTTGCCTAGAAATATCAACCCTGCAAAGGAATTGCTCTGAATTATTATTTTTCTTGGAAATTACAGAGCTAAGGAACTGTAATGGCCATGCTGTTACTCACTATTTATTGCCTATTATGCCACTTACAATCCTTATAACAAGATACCTTTATTGTGCCAGGGTGTAATTTCTGTCCAGGAAGCGGTACCACACAACGATTGTAATTAAAATACCTGTTTCCCAAAAGCCCAACCCAAAGCCCACCAAGGTCCCACTGATTTCTGGGAGCATCAGAACAAAGCCGCAGGCTGGCCGTGGGGTGCCACCACCGACCTGGCTCTGGGGAGCCACACTAACCGCTCTGACTAGTGAAGCGAATAGATTAAAGAAGAACACGACCCTACAGTGCCTAAACACTGCACAACTTGTCTTCCCATCATCCAACGACATAATTTGGGTGGAAAAAGACCAGTATCATAATGTCATACGGTCGCTCAGAGGAGATGGAAAGCCTGGCTGTGGTTTCTGTTCACGTTAGATAGACCCAGGTTAGTGGGCACAGCAATAAACCACCTGCTCAGCTTAAAGGTGCTGAGGTTTTGAGACAGGCTTTGCCAGACTCCTGCTTGTAATCAGCTGCTCGCTCAGCCGGGCAGAAGTTAGAGCATGTCGTGACTAATCGAGCAGAGCTTTGCTAAGAAATCAGCCACAGATATCCTGGCATCTGCTGCGCTCGGTCCCAAGCTACATCTGTGTCCGTGCAAAGAGTCCATGAGCGCCGGGGGAGTAGCCCTGGCATTTGCTCCTCTCCGTGCTGGATGTGCTCCCGGGCTGAGGTCCACGCTGGTCCCTGGAGCCCCATCCCGGCGTGGCTCATGGAGTTCATGCCAGCAGCGTGCTGGATGCGGAGAGGCCCTTGGGGTAAGCAGAAGTGCTTTCCTTTGGACATGCCGATTCAAACTTTAGTCTTCTGCGCCTCTCTGTTATTCAGGGGTGGGGTTTTTCTTCACTTTTTTTTTTTTTTTCCTATTAACCTTTAAAGCTAACAAAGCCATTGTCCACATCAGGAACCGATGATGAGGAGCCCAGCAAGCCTTCTCCTTTGCTCGCTGCTGCTGGTGGCCCCTCATTGCACAGAGGGGGCTGACCCAACGGTCCAACCTGACCCCAAAACACCATGTGCCAACTGGATGGGAGGAGCGCCTGGCTACCCCGGCCACAACGGGCTCCCCGGCCGAGACGGGAAAGATGGAAAAGACGGACTAAAGGGAGAGAAAGGAGAGGAAGGTTGGTGAGAAGCAAGGGGTACGTCGGTGCCAGAGCCTGTGGGCAGCCCCAGCCCTTAGGTCCAGCCCCAGCAGGTCTCACGTCTGGCGGGTCCATGCCTGACCTTTGTCCAGATGGGTTTTGAATATCTCCAGGGATGGAGATCCCACAACCCAAGTCAAAGAGTTTGGCCTGGTGGTTATTTTTCCAATTAATGATGTTTTTTCAGACACGCTGCTCTGTGTAGCTCTACTCACAGCTGGGGGGGGGGGGGGGGGGGGGGGGGGGGGGGGCGAGCGGGCTTTCCACTTGGTGTCTCAGCTCACAGGGGGTGTTGAGGTCACCCAGCCTTTCCTCAGGGCCATCCCTCGCTCCATGCTGCCGAGCAGATCCTCATGCCACATCCCGCTCTGCAGGTCAGGCCAGTGGGTAGTGGCTGCCAGCACAGTACAAACAACTCCCCGCCCCTGCTCTGTCCCTCAGGTGTGCAAGGACCCAAAGGCGACGAAGGTGAAACAGGAATCCCAGGGCCAGAAGGGCCAAGAGGATTTCCCGGATACCCTGGGCAGAAGGGGGAGAAGGGTGAAGGTGCCTTCGTCTACCGCTCCGCCTTCAGCGTGGGGCTGACAGAGCGAGCCCCCCACCCCAATGTCCCCATCCGCTTCAGCAAGATCTTCTACAACGAGCAGAACCACTACGACGCCAGCACCGGCAAGTTCCTCTGCAACATCCCCGGCACGTACTACTTCGCCTACCACCTGACGGTCTACATGACAGATGTCAAGGTCAGCCTCTACAAGAACGACAAGGCGGTGATCTTCACCTATGACCAGTTCCAGAAGAACAACGTTGACCAAGCGAGTGGCTCCATCTTGCTGCACCTCAGCACTGGGGACGAGGTCTGGCTTCAGGTGTATGGGGAGGGCGACAACAACGGCGTCTACGCCGACAACATCAATGATTCCACTTTCATGGGCTTCCTCCTGTACCCAGACCTGGATGTCCATTAAAGCGGGGGTTCTGCATGGGAAAGGACGAGGTGGCTTAACCCTGGACGGCATTCTGGGGCACCGGCGCTATAGCTATACTGTATTTACCAGAAAATTGCCTTTTGCAGGGGCAACGATTGCCAAGGGTGGACCCTATCTCCTGTGAAATCAGTGAGGTTATACCTGAGTGACTTCCATGGGACCAAGAGTTCACTCCTACCTCTGCTCTTGCTCTCCTTGTGGAAACCTGGGCCCAAAGTCAAACACCACTCCTGCCACATCATGAAAGAATAACTCTCAAGATGGGCTAAACTTTTTTTTTAAATTTAAAAGTGATAAGAGAAAAATTGGTTACATTTAAATATCACATTCTAAATTTCCCTTTTTTAACCACCTAAATTAATTTAAACCAATAGTACACATTTTAGCCAGCATTTTAAAATTTGAGTAGAACAGGGAGAAGACTAGTCACAAAAGCCTTCTCTGCTCTTGTTTTCAGCTGGAACAGATTACTCCATTTTTTCCATCATAACTCCCTGTCTTATTAGGGCCTCTGACTTCCACCCGTGGTTTGTTGTCTCCCTTCTTTAGCCCAGATCTTTGAATATATTCAGATTATTCACTTTCATTGATTTTAATCCTTTGATTTTTCCTTTTATGTTTATCCCCTATCATTATCTCTCATGTAGCCAGCATGCTCAGTTAGGGCAGGGATCTTCTCTTTTGATTTATCTGAAAAGCCTTGTAAATGCCGGTGAGGCTACACAACAAAAGCAACCCATTGACCATGTGGCTTTGGGGGTCCCAACGTGGTCACAGACATGTTGGCCACACAGTTGTGATGCTCAGAAATGACAGTAGCTCCCCTGCAAACACCGTGCCTGACCAGGGAACAGAAGGTCCTTCAAGGATCCTGGGCAGACCAGCTGGGCAGAGCTTCAGGTGGTGCAACCTCCCAATGTTGAGTGGGCTCCTGGGATGAACACCCCCAGGACCTGCCCCAGCTCTCGGCAAGGGTAGCTCAATGGGGGAAGAGCATTAAGGCTGAGATTAGTAGCAATCCCATCAAACTGCTCTCCAAGGAGCTTGCTTGACTTTTAGCTAAAAGAGGATTTGATGGCTTCTCAGATACATTCAAAGAGGACTGCCATTAAGCTTCAGAACAAGTTAACACAGATCAGAGCTAATGCATTATTACAAGCAAAAATAGCATTAAGAGCTTCAACTGAAATTACTTCCAACAGCAGCATTTTCTACACACCAGTGAATTACCACATTACAAATAATACCAACAATAAAAAACTCTTTCAATAAGAACGCTCCCGCATTTTTGTATGCGTCGTTGGGAAGGGTTTGAAGAAAGGGATGTTCTCCTAGCCTCACCAGGCAGCCCAGAAAAAAAACAACAAAAACCCCAAACTTTTCTGGCAAGGTGGGGGCACCCTGGGCTGGCACACACAGGGACACCCCCCTTCTGCCTTCCCAAGAAACTCCCAACCCTTTAGCTTTCGTCAAGGCTTCGGCATCTCTCCACCTCACACTGGATTGCCTCCTTTTTCTACAAGATGAGCTCTGGTTTCCAGACAGTTTCCCCAAAACCACCGTGCCTGAATCTGCCCTGACCAGCCAGCCAGAGACACGGGCTCCACTGGCCCAGGAGGCTCCAAGCATATTAGATTTAGCAAGGGCTGAACTGATGCTCAGTCTGACCATGCTGAATTCAGAGAGCTGGGAAAAAACCTGCTCCTGTTGTGTGCCTTAATGGGAAGGGAACAGGGAAAAGAAAAAAAAAAAACCAAAACACACAAACTCAAAAACCATAATCCATAAACAAAAGGAGATTTAAAAATGCAGCAGTTGCTGGATCAAATGGCATAAGAGGCTTAAATTGAAAGGAGCAAGTCAGAGCTTTTGCAGTATTTTTTTCAAATATTTTCAGACAGATTTTCTGAAGGCAGGGAAAATTGAAACCACCAAAGTGCTAAGAGGCATTTGGGATAAACACTAGGAGGAAATACTAATTTAAAGACTAGTTCCCAAGAGGCAGCCAAAACAAATTATTCCTTTCCTTGCTGCCGCACAGCAGGAGTAAATATGCTTACAGCTTTATCCCATATACGAGGACTCAGAGGCTTAGACACGGCTTTTCACGCTGCCGCGCACAGCCGATGCTGTGTGCTTTAGGCCACGGCGGAGCCCAGGATATCCGCCCAGCCCCTGCAATGGCCCCATCACCAGCGTGACCCATCTTGATACGACTTCCACCCAGGCCAACAGCATCTCCCACCCCCGTCACCACGGCTGCAGCGCGAGGAACGCGGCACGTATTAGAAACTTGGGCCGTGCTGGCTCTTAGGGGTAAGTCTCACTGAACCCCAGGTGGCTGCTAGCCCTCTGCATCGTCCCGCACCACAGCTCACCCCATTCGCCATGCTTGCAGGTGCCGTCAGACCTTGTGGCAGATGACCAGCACCCCAGGAGAGGCCCAGGGTCACCATCGACTCCTGGTCAGCCTCCTGGCCACCGTGGCAGCGGGATGACAGAGGCCTCGCAAAGGACCAAAACGAGCCCTGCAGCAGACATCCAGCCTGGAAGTCCCCGTTACAAAGCCGGGCTCTGGCTTGGGTCCTGGGTCTTCCCCTGTCCCAGCTGTCAGGGTGGGGGTGCTCAGGGCTGTGTATCCAGAAGAAGTGTCACCTAATATTGTAGTCACTGCTATAGTCATATATGAGTAGAATATATGTCTTACATGCACATTATCACAGACCATGAGATAATGAGGCTCCACAAGAATGCAGTATATTAGTACATAAGGTCTTTTATATTAATCATTAAAAACGTAACCACTTTATCACCCTGTAAATGGCTTTTCCAAACTCCCCTGTGAGCGGCAGCCTCCTTGCACGCTGCGTGGGAACATGGAAACCGGGATCATGGGGGGTTGCAGTGCTCTGCTCCCCGGGAGCATCGAGCAGGGTTCTGCACCGGAGCTGTTTGGGGACTCTGGCTCCAGCCTGGGGAGCCGCAGGGCTGAAACCTCGCTGCCAGGGCAGGAGCCAGGCTGCTTGCTGAGGGGCAGGTCTGTTTCACCAAAAACAGATAGGGGAAAACAGGAAGGCGGCTCCACTCAAAAGTGCCCCGGTTGCGCCTCGGTCTCCACGCCAACGAGCCGCCCCACGCTCTCCCACTGTGGTGGCCGGCACAGGGACCTCCCTCAGTTCCTCCCACTGGTGTGCAACGCAGCGCGTGGCCTTCAACCTGCACCGGGTCTCTCATGTAAATACGTTGAGGAAGCAACCCCTCTCAAACCCTGCCCAGCGCTCCAAACGCAACCGCGGCAACTAACACGTAAAATATACGCTACGACGAGCAGAAGTACTGCTGCCTCTGTAAGAGGGCAGCCGGGGCCGTGCAGGATCTGCGGGCAGCAGCGTTTAGCTAGGCCGTAACCCGGGGCAGGGCTGCGAGAGGGCAGGAGAACAGCAAAGCAGCTCCAGCACAAGCCTCCTCGCAGCTCACAGCGCTGTAGGGACTACTGTCTTCTACAGGACGTTTGCAAACACGCTTTAAAGGGTTAAACCCCAAGGTTTGAATCCCAGGCTAAAATCCTGATCAAGCAGAGATTTCCTGCTTGCGAAGAGCACGCCTTTTCCACGCTGCATGTTTTATCAAGAAACAAACCCCTGTAAACACAGCAAGACAAAGAACTTAGGAAGTTTTAAAGAAAACCGTTAAGGCTTTCTGCGGACTGGCTTTTCCCCCTTATCGCGGTCATAAACACTGAAATGCAGCTTCACTGGGTTACTCACCCTCCGATGCGAGTGCAGAGACCATCTTCCCCCCAGCGCTGGCGACAAGGACGCTCCACACAGGGTCCCTGCATCATGCCCCGGCCAGGCACCTCAAAAACCAGCAAACAACAAACCGGCTCCCCAGTTAGCCCAGGCTGTGGACGAGGCAAGCTCCCACTGCATTGAAATAGGGCTCAAAGCCCTCCCTTTAGGGATTTAGATTGTTTTTGAAGCCTTTCACCTCAAATCTGTGTAAGATTCTTGCTTTACAGAGCTCAGCTAGACACACACCCCCCCCTCGGTAGCAGGCACCAAACCCCAGTTTAAGCCACCACCCAGAAAAAGCCACTTTGCACCCCCAGGAGCAGCAGTCGCCCCCCTCCTCGCTCTCCCCAGGGCAAATGCTCCCAACAGAAGCTCACACACACACACCCCCCCCCCCCAGCAAAGCAAGCACAGCCACTGAGCATGGCATGCAAAGAAAAACCTCCTCTCAGCAAACACACCTCTGCCCCACTGCAGCCCAGGTGGAGCCCTATGGCTGCCCTTAGCACCTCCTGAGGCTGCCCAGCCCTGCAGGTGTCTGCACGCGGGGTCTCAACGTGCCAAAAACCAGCTGAAGAGCTTCAGGAACAGCAGCTGAGCGTGGCCAGCACCCACCCCACCGGGCTGTGAGCCCCCAGTGAGTCCTTACACCCAGGAACCACCCAAATCCCTGCATGTGGTGTGGATATCACACCTCCGCCTCCCCGGCTCTGCCATGCCGGGGGCACACGGGGGAGATCCTCATGAATTCAGCTTTTATCCATTACTAAGTTACTGTGGTTTTTACTGTCCCTCCATGCTTTGTAAGCCTGTGGGATGGGAAAACCTGGCCAAAATAGGCATGTATCCAAGGCCTGGGCTGGCTCCCCAGGGTTGCACGGTGCTTTGAACGTATGATTATCTTGTAAAGAAGGAACCAAGAATGACACTGACATGCTGAAAGGGCACAGAATCATCTGCTCACCAACAAATGTAAATGGTTTAGGGTTGGGTTTTTGTTTAAATCAATCCTGATAATAGATGCCTAGTACAAAGTTCAGTCTCACTATTTAGTGCCTCTCTCTAGCTGTGGCAGGTTTAAATGGATGGTTTTCCCTATGGAAGCTACAGTAGTGCTGCAGGCAAGCAAATGGGATGCCTCTGGGCATAAACATTGCCAGCAGCTCCTATTAACTAGCAACCAATATGATGAAGACACCAAGGATGAGGTCTTATTTGCCGCTTTGTAATTAGGGCAGGTTATAAAGAGAGCACTCGGCTCCTTTGATCCTGAGAGCTGTGTTTGACTCTTCCCTCCCCGTACTGCTGCTCAAAGACAGCACGCCCTCCTGAAGGCAGAAAGCAAGAACACCCCACAATGAAAGATTTAAGTCACTGCACTAACAATTAGGGAGAAATAACATGGCTACAGCTGGAGAGACTGGCCAGTCTCACCCAGCTGGGAAACCATCTGTGAAAGCATCCGTGGCCCTTTTAAACACCATTGTAGGCTGAGCCTAATTGTGCCTCAACCCCATGTAATCGCTTGTGCCAGTAATTAATTGGAATACAAATAGCTGCACTAAACCATGAAGAGCTACAAGAAAGAGATAAATTGCTTGCAAGACTTGCGTTTATTTGTGTAGTATAAACTCACTAGAGGCTTTTCGGCATGGAAGAAGGCAGAGGGATTAGGATAAAGCCCTACATTTAGCTAATCAGCCATTGTACTTCCATGCAGGAAACACCATCAAATTTAAAGTTTACCCTTTGAAATACTCTGGAGGAATCCAGTCCTGAGCATACCCAGGCTGGGACCAAGGCTGCCACATGTTTTTATGAGATTTGTACTAGATGGAGGTACACAATGAAAAGGCTTAGCCTGCCACAGGACTGTAAATCAGCAAACCCAGCCTCAGCCCATCCTTAGACTCATCCCAGGACACCAGCCCAGCATAACACCATTGCTCTTTGAGGACAGTTGTGTTACCTCCTTGCATGCAGGTGCAGTTTGTTACTCTCCAGCCAATCCAAGGGGAAGGAAAGGTTTATTCCCAATGAAACAGAAGCATTAAACATCAACATCTGTTTCTTCCTGTGTAGCATATCAGAGGATTCCCACTCACAAGGCAATCTGCAGGATCTCTCCCATAAAGCAGGACAGCTTTATGGAAAAGCATCAGGGAGGGAGGCAGAGCAGGAGATAGCACTTGAAGCCCCTCTCTAAAGCCCTTACAGAGTCGGGGAAGGACAGGGGGTATGAACCAACACACCCAGCTCCCCCGGGCATCTGTGAAAACAGTGTTCTGCCCAAAGGAGTCAGGACAGCACAGCTGCTCCACTGCCTTGTCAGGGATTTCCAGAGAAGCCATTCTAGTTCTGTAACATGTTTTGGTTAGTGTTTTAAGGCCAAGATGGATCTGGCACCCCGGCTGAGGTAAAACACAGAAGGGGGTTCCTACACCACAGTACCCATATCCCAGTGACATGGAGGCAGCTTCAAGCAGCAGGAGAGTGAAGGACCAAAGCATGTTGCTCAGCAGGCTTTATGGGGAGCCACGAGTGGGGGCACACTTTGACGAGGAAGCTCTCCAACAGAAGAGGCACTGTCCGTGACAGGAGTCCCCTCTGCAAGCATCCTTGCCCAAGCATCCTCAGCTGGGCCAGGGGACCCTGAGACACCCCTGGTGGGGGCTGCTCCTGGCTGCACCAGGGACGCTTCGTCACATCCCCTTGTTGCTATGTATTCCCTTGCTCAGTCACCCACCTTGTACATGACACTCAGCTGTATGGCTGTTTATTCACAACAATATACTAAATCGGATCTTCTCCCTCAAAAGGTTATACGTTTACATGAATTCACAAGGATTATATAAGGTTTGTACATACATATCACAGCTGCAGAACAGGTGCTGTGAACACAGCTGAAGTTAGAGCTGACTAGAAACTTCCTACATGCAAACTGACTTTTCCATAAATAAGAAAAAAAGTATTCACCAGAAAGGCCCTATTTTCCAACATTCCAAGTTTTAGGAAGCTCTGCTCCTCCCTCTGCTCTGAACTTCTTGTAGTGACTTGAGAAAAAGGTTATCATTTGGATTAGCATTCTAACCCTGCTGCCAGGCAAAGACCAACTGGAGCAAACAAAAGGCAAACTGAAAAAATAATCTGGAAGTAAAAACCTGGAAGCAAATCCTTGTCCTCAGAGCCATCCCTGCTGCCAAGGACTGACTTGCATTTCACTAGTGCTTTTCCAAGAACCCTGATGTGACACTGGTGCTCCAGCCCCATCACCGAGAGGGGGACTCGCAAAGAACAGGGCTGCACTGTCATCTGCCCTGCATGTTTTCGTGTGCTCAACAACTGCACATTGAGAGCAGGAAGATGCCTGCCAGCTTCCCAACACCCTGGGGAAGCAGGAAGAACTCAATTTATTCATCTAAGTCAATCCTTTCTTTATGGAGAAAAATATTTTCTGCTTCAATTATTTAAGTAAACTGTTGAAAGGAAAAACTTGTAATTCCTTGGAAGTTAACTAAGGGAAAAATAACAAACTCCAAAAGAACCAAGGAAAACCCACTACTACCACACTAGTTCTGAGCTTGCCTGTTCTTGCACTGGATTCTGGAGCTCCTGCTAACCCCACAGCCAGCTCGAAAAAGGCACTGCAGAATTATCATGCACAGATGACTACCAGTTTCCTTTAGCATGGTAACTTTCTCTCCTTCACAATTACTTATTATTTTCAGCTCAAAACAGATCTCACATTAATTCCTGAGAATATAGCATGACAGCTAGCAGTTTCCTGCAAACAGACAATTGGCCTTGTGAGGAGATCGATGGGAACAGGCTGACATTTAAGCCTGTGGAAGCTATTCCTTTTCATCCATGCTGCACAACAGGCTGTGCCCCTTAAAGTATTTTAGCACTTGGGACTTTACCTTGCCAAGACTCAGGTCAGCTTTATCCATCGCCAGCTGTCCCACTGTAGTCAGCGGGACAATTCACAATACTAACCTCAGCACCTCCATACGTCTATTCAGACCGGAGCCTTTACTTGGACACTGAAATACTGAGCAGTGCCCCACAGCTTAGAGTAATACACATCAGTCTACACATGTGCAAAACGCTGCTAGAACAGGCTCATTCCTTCACTCGGAAATACCTACTGTGAGTGGTGTCGATCTCCACAAAAGGTAGAAAAATCAAAGCTCAGTAAATGAAACAGCCAAGGCAGGCAAATGCTCTTTAAATCAATTTTTATTAGAGATTTTGACATCTTGTGATTATTTCCTGACAACAGGCTGATTGCCCACAGACTAATTAGACTGAAAGGCTTGACAAACGGTAACACAGAAACAATTTGAAGCTGAAGGGCATTTTGTTCTTCGGATTAGCCTTTCCATATTAATACTGTCCCAAAAGGGACCCAAACAAATTAGAGTTCATGATGAAAGTTCTTACGCATTGACAGCCCTCTTTAGAAAGATGAAACTATATACACACTCCTCACCCACTCTCATTGCGAAGGAGAACTTCATACTCCAGCTACAACATACATACCTTCAGTATCAGCCCATTCCAGCTCTGAACTGCCATTTCACTTCATCCTGAGAGAATAAACCCACACCAGGTATCAGATATACGTGCAAGCTTAGCAGCGGGGAAGCAATACCCAAGAACACCAACGTACTCACAGCAGCTGCAGCCAGAGCAGCATCAGCTGCACACCAAGGCATCTGTGAAATTCAGCATCTTTCCTCATACGGAATTGTACTAACCCAAGCACCTTTATACACCTCAAAGTTCCTTCCCTACAGACAAGCACGTGACTTACCAAGTGCCAGCAGTACTATTTATGTGCTTTTTACCATGAAACATTGAGATTCTGGAAAGCTTCACAAAAAGGTGTTAGCTATACCTACCTTCAATGGGTAGCTACAGCCTGTCCAGGATGAAAACTCTTGATTTTTAGGCTGTGCTGGACCTGTGAGCATTATTTGCCCTCTACCCAGTTCCATGAAGATAGGTTCCATGTTTTCATTGAGCAAGATGACATTGCAAACTAGAATTATTCACCAGTAGCACCTTCAAGCCAATGCTTCACTGCAGTTTTGAACATCTCTAAAAAGGAGGTGGAAAGGACTGGAACACCATTCATACTGAAGAGCAACTGTTCAAAATGGATTTGCATCATAGAACATACTCCTGTTGCCATGATCAAACTTAAGGCTCAAGTTTCTTATAGCTTAAGGCAGACAAATGAGAAACAGGAGAAATCGGTACAAAACAGGGACAAGGCAGTATTCCAAAACCCAGGTAACCATCTTGAGGAATATGGGCATCAATAAAAGTAGCTAAAAAAGCAGAAGTAAAGGTTGGTTGCTGCCTAAATCCATTTCATCTTTTGAACCTGCTCAGAAGGCAGCCTCCATTTACCGGCAGCAGCTCATTTCTCAAAATCTAGTTTGGAAAACCAGAGCACCAAAGCTAGAAACACTCACCACAGTTGCTACCACTCAGTCAAAATGTTTACACTGGTTTCAGTGAGGAAAGCTTGTCCCTTCCTTTAAGCAAAGTGAGCTCTAAAAAAGGAAAAGGGGATTGCCTCAGCAAGACCATTCCTTCAGGGACGCACTGTAATGTCAGACACTAAGCAGAGCAAATGTCAGAATGCTGATTTAACACACACTGCATGATGAAACAGAGGATGTTGAGAAATCCACAGGAACACAATAAAAAGACACGTAGTCCTACCATTTTCATTGTGCTTACATTTTTAAGTTCAGGGGCCCAGCATACTTACTGTTACATTTAAGATCTCCTTTTTTTAACACAAAACCAAGCAAAGACATGTGAAAGGACAGGAGGAAACAGTTTCAGTCCAGGCAAAATTTAAGTAGTGTGAAGTCTTTAAAATAGATCCATCACAGTATTATTTTTGTGATCCATGTATGACATACGGACTGTACTTAAGATTAGACAGGATTCAACTCCTGACTCTGAAATAGTATTCTAAAAACTCACCTGTTCCTCTCATTCAGAGATTCACTTTGGTCAAAGAAGGGTGCAAAATCAAACTTTTTAGAAACGTTCTGAAAACTTGTGTCAAAATCTGAATTAATATCTAACAGACTGATTCATACACACTGCACATATGAGTAATTACATTACCTGCTGCAGGAAAAGAGAGTCATAAAATTATTTTCTTTCTATACAATTTTAAATCCAAGCATTCCCAAGACCCAGAATGTTTCTCTGCTTAAAATATCAAGGTAAAATTGCTGCTTTGTATTACTGTGCTTCCCAAATTAAAAGCTAAGTATTAGCTCCTATGAGGACAGGCTGAGAGAGTTGGGATTGCTCAGCCTGGAGAAAAAGCGGCTCCAGGGAGACCCAATGGTAGCTTACCAGTTTCTGAAGGGAGCCTACAGGAAAGATGGTGAGGGGCTGTTTATCAGGGAGTGTAGTGACAGGACAAGGGGTAATGGGTTTAAGCTGAAGGAAGGTAGATTTAGATGAGATCTGAGGAAGAAATTCTTTACTATGAGAGTGGTGAGGCACTGGCACAGGCTGCCCAGAGAGGTTGTGGATGCCCCATCCCTGCAAGTGTTTAAGACCAGGTTGGATGAGGCTTTGGGCAACGTGGTCTAGTGGAGGGTGTCCCTGCCTGCATCCAGGGAGTTGGAACTAGATGATCTTTTGAGGTCCCTTCCAACCCAAACCATTCTATGAATGGTAGCTGTAGCTCTCTTGAGAGGGAGACACACACTCTTCTTAGTGCGACTGGCAAGCGAGTCAGACTATTCAGAACAAGCAACTGTCTTAGCCCTAGATAATCCTGTGTTGTGGGATGAACAAAACTTTTCTAGGCAGCAAGGTGTCCTGCCATGTATGTTTATATAATATCCAAAAGTAACAGTTGATTTAATTTAATTAAATTTAATTTATTTGATTTAATACAAAAAACATTCTCTAAGGGAGCTTGGAACACAGCAATATCTACTTTCAAAGAATATCCCAAAGAGTTTTTGTTAGTATTTTATTGAATGAGCACACCAGCAAGTAAAATTAAGAAAAGTCTACACATAGCTTCCTAGAAATAACAGTCCACAATTCCCTCCTTAGTTATCTTTAACCAGCTGGTTTTCATATTCCCCAAACAGCTTACACAGGTTCCCCCCCCCACTGCGATTTTCCTGTTTTGATTATTTCAATAAATACTGGACACCACAGGTGATCCTAGAGAAAAATCCACATCTCAGCACTGCATAGCTGGACAACTAAGTTCACTGGATGTCATCATCATCAAAGAGATCTTCAAAATCTAGTCAGAAAAATAAGATAAGGTGAAATTAACCTTAAAAGTTTCAACTGTTATATATGCACATGCTCCAAAAGTACAGTTTTTAATTATTTGGATTAATTACAGAAATAAAAATGAATTAAGTGGATGAGGGCTACTGTATCATCAGTTACTACAAGTGTAGTATCAGGGTGGGAACACACTTATAAATTCTGCAGATTGACATTCCATTTGTGCTTTACTGTTAGAAATCCCTTCCTTAAAACACATTTCATTGGGATGAAGGTGCTAATAACATTTCTCTCAGAACACTCATCTCCCTTGGACTAGTGAAATGTGGCTGGCTGATCACAGCTGTTCTTGTCGTCTTTGGGAAGTGTTCTTAACTACCTGGCTTTGTATATTGAGCATAAACTAACAACATAACTGATACCAAGTCATTACTCTTACAGAAGGGATGTACAAGTGCCATACAATATACAGAGGATTAATCCTCATTTAGAAGAGTCCTAAACTACCAATGGAATATAATACCACAACCTGGCAGCAGAAACCTATGGAAATACTCCCAAATATGCTGGCTCCAAAGAGCTAGGTCCCTCACAACTGCTGAGAGTACATCAAAACTGAACTTCCTTTTTCTCCTGTACACTAAGTCTTGAGCAACATGAAAAATCTATTTTATTTCAGAACAGCGGTTTCTGACATCAACAACACCACAGCAAGCAGATTTAATAACATATCTGAAATTAATTCACTGTTGAAATGTCTAATTATACTTCTCAAGAACCACAAAAAAACCACCTTAGTAGCCAAGTATAAGGTGTTGTATATTCCACCCCTAAGTGGCCATATACATAGCTGTTCTCTGCTCTAAAAGCAGCTGTATATACTTATATGCATGCAGTTGTCTTTCAAATGCAGAAAGCACATTAAAACGTTTTATTTTGCTTTGGATACATATGCAAGCATACCTTAAGAGATTAAATAATTACGTATAAAGTAGTAACACCCAGAGGTAATTTGTAAAGCTCCTTCCACGTTTTCCTAACTATTTGCATTGATTAATACAAGCTATTTGTTATGCAAAAAGATCAAGGCACTTTTCCCTGCAGTGATTATCATGCTAAACCGCCTAAAATCTCCAGGAGAGGAGAAACACAGGCACTGTATCACTCCCACCCGCACCAATGAACACTGAAGCACTCTTATGATAGCGCTCACTAGATATGGGGTTAGTGAGAACTTTAGCGACTACCAGGCACCAAAGACATGAGATTAGAGAAACAAAGCAGTTTGTGTTGATAACCTCCAGGTTCTAAAGCTGTTACCCGCAGGCCCAAAGCGTTACTGTCCCGGGTGATACCCTACCCCCCCCATCCCCGCAACGCCACGGCCCTTACCGTTAAAGAAGTCGGCGTGCACCGCTTTCTCGTTGGCGGCCAGGTCCATCAGCAGCCCCGTGCTTCCCCCTGCCTGGGAAAGCAGGCGCTGAGGGCCACCGGGCCGCACGGCCCCGCCACCCACAACCGCTACGTCTAGCAGCCCCACCGCCCCTCCAAACGCCCCCCCCACCTCACCTCATCAAGATCCACATACGGGCCGGCTCCCTCAGGAAACATCTCATCCACCGCCGGCTTCATGGCGGCGTCTCCCTCCTTCCCCTCCGCACCGTCACTTCCGGCTACGCAGACGCCTACGCGTTGAGCGGTGGCTCCCCTTATTGGTTGAGCGAGGGCGGGGCCTCGCCGTTGCCATGGCGAGGAGGGCGGGGTGAGCAAAATGGCGGAGCCATTTTGCTCACCCCGCCCTCCTCGCCATGGCAACGGCGAGGCGCCATACCCAGGCCTGAAGTGAGGAAAATGGCGTTGAGCTAGCCAAGGGGCTACTAAGAGGCCATCATTACCATGCAAAGGGATGTGGCTGTGAATTATACTGGTGGTCCTTCCAGTCACCAAACTGGTTGGACTGCTGTTTAACTGCCGTACACATAGCAATGGGTTTCCCGAGTCAAGGCTGCAAGTATGTGTAAAAAAAAAACCCTCCCGAACTCATGCAATAGAATCACGGAGTTTATTGATAAATTGTAAAAAAGAAAAGGCTAATTTAAAGCATGAACCGGGATCTGGGACTGCTGTGGGTATTAATAAGCAGCTGAGGGGCAGTTCAGGTGTGTTCGCTGGCAGCTGTGTATTCACTTAAACATCTTGGCACTGGCTTTAGCAAAAATGAGTGACGCAATTAGTGGTCGTGGTTGGGCACGTGATAGCCAAGGTGACTCCCAAAAGGGAACTGGGCAAAGAAGGCTCTGGCCATTTCTTCGATCCTGTTGTAGGCTCCAAGGGTCCGGAAATATTCTACGTAGGACCAGAAATCGTTGGATGAGAAGGGCCAGTATGGCAAGGCTACAGATTCCTGGTAGAGATCTAAAAAGAAAATAAATATTGCAGATTACTAGAATACAAAGCATTTTTGTTGAAAGCTTGGGCCTGGGAGTCAACATGGTTTGGGGTTGTAGGTTCCCTTGGGGGGCTTATGGGCTTCTCTGGCAGGAGAGGGGCAGGCCGAGCCATGGAGCCCTCCATGCCGCGGGAGATGACGCCAGTATCCTCTGCTCCCGTACCCCAGGAACGACAGAGTGGGACAAGATGGAGAGGAGGAACAGAGGGGCACCATCAGCATTTGGGGCAATTCAAGAATTCATCAGGCTGCTTTAATTTCTGGAAGGCTGCTGGTTATTTAAAAGCAAGGAGCAATTGCAGCTGAAAACCACTTTCCCCCATTCCACACCATTTCCTCTGCCCAATATAAAAATATAAGGAATAAGGCACCATCGTCAATGCTGTGCCCTTGCAGCTGCCTGCAAGCTCCTGGCAGCAGAGCCAGGGGAAGGGCCGTGCGGTTGTACCCGCCATCCCAGCACAAGGGCAGCTCTGCTGAGCACAGCAGGAGCCGAGGGTGCAGGATCCACCCTGGGATCCTCAGGAATGGGTCCGTCCTGCCCCGACATTATCTGGGACCGCGGGGTCGTGCTTCTTCTCAGCAGGCTGAGGAAGTGGAGAGTAAAGGCATTGCCACTTGGAAGACAGCAGCCTGCTCTAGGAATATCTGAGAAAACGTGAGATACTCATTGAAACAAGATTTCAAATTCAGCAGGAAGACAAAATCAATTCTGAAAAAGCAGGAGCTGGCCATCCTTTGGCACAAATCTGGGCAAACACGGAAGCATATATAAAATGTAAACACTTGCTGAGCCCACATAGTTACAAATGTCTTTCTGTGCAGCAAAGTTAAACCCGGTATTTTAATTTGATTTAAAGCCCATTTAAATAAATGGGAGCCATTCCACTCACCAGGCTCAGCTTGGGACCAAGGTCTTTAGTGGGAATTAAAAGCCTTCAACAATCCTATTGTCAGGCCTTCATTTCACAGGGTAAAGTTTGCAGCACACAGGCACAGATGGCATATAACAAATCAAATGAACCAGCCAAATGCTGTCTGCAGAGGAGAATTCACTGTTTATACCCGCTGACCTTAGATTCACTTTGCAGTCTGCTGCTTGGCCCAGTGTGAAAGAAAACTGTAATTGTTGATAATGAGAGCAACAGGATACTGCCTGAACAAGGTTTTATTTTTAGATTGACACACGCTCTCCTAAGATGTTGCAGCAGAAATATTTGCTGTACGCAAATACAACAGTGCCCTTAAACTTGTGAAAGCACAGATGATGCATTCAAAAGATTTTCAAACTATAAGGAAATACAATGGCGCATAGGGAAAAACATTTTGAATTAAAAGTAATCATATTATCCCTTATTCCATATATATATATATATTTCTGCTTTCTGTATCTGTTATAATACTCTCTCTACATATTTGTATCTGTGCAAGGGGGATGCTGCTGGCTATCCTGCTGGTTATACCAACGGAGATGTACACCAGCAATAGCAGTACCTTGTTACTGCTGATATTTCTATGCAAGAAAAAATTTTGTCTGAAAATGCCAAAGAGAGGTTAACTAATATAATCATCAGTAAGCCAGTGTAAACATCATTAGGATGTTGAAGGGGTTTTTTTAATCAAAGGCAAACACTAATCCAATGGGCTAATCACGCAAAGAGACACGAACCGCAGGGTAGCTGTGCTAAGGGATTTATTCCAACATTTCTTTAATTGGATTTGTGGCAATTTGTAAATTTGAAGCTTTTTGTCATGGAAGTCAGTATTTCTTGCCAATAACTAGACGCTCATAAAGTATTACTGTTTAAGACAGACAAAACTCTCAGATGTCTAATATAAGTTTGTTTATAAGTCTGGTGCTTTCCAGTTACGATTTTGTACAACAGAATTAGTGACTTGACCATAACGCCTTTTCATTTTAAGACTGCAAGTATACTAACTCTATTATTAGACATTAACATGTCAGCTTTTAATAAATTTTAAAGAAATTTCTAAAAATTCCCTCTTCTTTTTCCCACCCGAACTAGATGAAAGCACTTCTACAGCCCACTGAGGTTAGTCAGAGTTCCTGCCAAAATCACTGCCGGGAATCAGGTCTGGGAGTTACAAATGACTCTTCTAATTGTTAGTGATACAAAGGGAAGAAAAAGACATTGAGAATTACCATCTCCATCCTGGATTGATCGGGCATCTGTAAATAAAGAGGAAACTCATCAGTACCAGCTCCCGCACAGAAGGGCTTTCTCTTAATGAAAGTTTTTCCGTGTAGCCAGAAGCTGACAAGTTCTTTAATGCACATGTAGGACTCTGTGTATAGCCAAACGGTTTTTGTTTCTTGAACAGCTGAATAAGGAATTCCCCGTTTGCTGTCACTCAGTGCTACAAACCAAATGCTCTTAACTAACAGCCAGAGCAGTTGCGATTAATACCCGAGCGTTATCTGGTGCTAAATAGAAGATACTGAATTAGTATCAAAATATTTCTGGCCACGTGAAAATATAAATGAGAATAAAGTCAGCAGTAGTCTTACCTGTTAGGATGTTCATCAGCATACAGAAGAAAAGTAAGCCAATAAATGTCATCTTTTCTGCAAGATGCTGCTCGTATTTCTGAAAAACAATCTGTTTATTATTACATGATACAAGGGATTATTACAAGAGATTAATAATTATGCAAAGTCTATTTTTTCTTCTTTTACTAGACAGAAGTGTTCCAAACCAGATGCTAATCATTAATGTAGGCATAACAAGATTCAATTACATTTTCTTACAGTTTTTGAACTGCAATGAAGAGTATCAAAAGAACCACAGCCCTGAAGTGTGTACTGATATTTTATTTTTAGGTAGCATAAATCCAAAAGGCTCCTCTGAATTGACATGAAATGAAATGTCTTTGGAAATGTTTTATTTTGTGGTTAATTTCATTTCACTTTAGAAATTACCTCTCTCCCCTTTTCTTCTCCTTGCAGTAGTAAAGGTCTGTAGCTCCAAGTCAGCTACAAAATTCCAAAAGGATTTCTATCGCCGTAAAACAGCAGCACTGTTTAAGGACGGGTGGGGTGAAAGGAGAGAAACGTCACTGAGTAACTACACCAATCTGATTTTGTTGCATTCAGGTAGAGGTATTGCAACTGCTTACATTTGCATTATATTTCAGCACTGGCCAGGAAGAGGCAGGGGACAATTTCTGAGAGCAAATCAGAATTAACTTTGGCAATAACACTTTTGTATTTTGAAGATGGAGGGAGAAAATCCAGAAGCAAATTCAGTGATTATTACCTTTGCTGTCCTCCTGATTTTCTTTCTTCGCCTTCAGAAAACTAGATTTTTAGAAATATTATTTGAGTAAATTGCTAAGAAGATATTGTGTTCCCTCCCCAGCTGAGTCACAAAAAACACAAAGACTTTGACATTGATTAATATTCTTACTTGGGATCCTTCAAATCTAGATCTTCAAGCGTACATAGGCACCAAGCGCCCACTGAAATCAATTGGCTTACATAAATCAAAGAAGTAGCTCCCCAGTGACCTCAGCCACGGCGATGGGCCAGGTCCTGCAGCCTTCAGAGAGGGTCAATAAGGTGCATTGAAATGCATTTTCACATTGCGCTGGTTTCCTGGAAAGATCCCTCTCCCCATGCCAAGCGGGTGCTTTGGGCTCCACCCTGTGCAGGTTGCTGAATGGATCCAGCACTTTGAAAAGCCTCGAGGGAGAAGCAGTTTGGAGAATATTCAATCGACGCAAATATCTTGATTGATTTTCTTCTAGCAGAAAACCCTTGATGGCAGCAGGTGTGATCAGGGACTAAGGTGTAGCAGAAAGAGCTCTGTCACTTATGGGGAGATGGGGGGATTTCCACGCTCCTAGAAGATGTGGCCATTCAGGTCATGTTGCCAAACCTGGCAGCTGTTTCCAGATGGCTCTGCTCTGGAAAGGAGGTACCAAAACTCCAGAGCTCATTGCTCACGTTCATGCTGTGATGATTTGATCGTACAGTAGCCGATCTGATCTGCTCCCTCTCAGCTGGGAGTTTTTGATTGCCTTTATGGTCTACAAAACCCTTTATCTATCTCGTTTCTAGACACCATTTCCCAACTGTGCATGGGGGTCCTGACGGTGCCTTTGCTCTACCACATCCACTGCACACTCACACAAAGTCCTGGAGCGGAGAGACCCAAGCGAGTGGCCTTGCAGGAGGCCCCAGCTTTGCTGGAGTTTATTCCTATCTACACGCAGAGTTAGATAGTCCTGCCAAGAATTAATTAAAGATCTTCAGAGCAAGGGAAAAAAAGAGTGCTTTGTAGCACACCGAGTTGTGCCAAGTCTTGTGGAGGCTGAAAAGAAAAATATTATGAAAGCAGAAACTATTCCATCTTTGAAAGGCTTTAATCCTCCTGTTTAATATTCCCTAGGCCTGCAGGAGGGGTCCCTGCATCAGCCACGTCCCGCCAGCACCCCTGCCCCGCTCGCCGGGGTTACGGAGCTGCCGGTGGGAGAAGGCACTTCCCTTGCTGGGCACAGGCCTTTGGCGCAGCCCCGCACGCAGGTCCCCCCACCAGCACTGTCTGCAAGGCCACGCAGCACTTTCCCTTTCACTGCCTAATCTGTGTATCCTGTTCAAATAAACTAACACATGCACAAACCAGTCATTAGCTGTAATTAAGTAATTAGCATAAAGCTACTTCCGTGCACATCCACCAGTACCTTTTTGGTTTTGGCAGCGGATAAGGGAGGTGTAGTTCCAAGTGGGAGGTGAGATAACATGTCTTGGATCAGGACAAAGGAAAATAACGATGTTCCTGACACAGCCACATCGGGCAGCTCTCCCCACGAGGAATTAATGGTGCTGTAGGTGGATGACAAAGTCACAGAGTTTATCAGGTTCAGGGTTACTCAGGTGACAATGTGGTCTGCTACAATGCTGGATGATCTTAGGAGGATTCACGTAACTGTTGAGGCTCACGCTGACATGCACCTTCACACCTACCTCCTTTACAGTTCCTTGCTCTGTCTTTTGAAGCTTGGAGTTACCCACTTCCAAGGCTGGGAGGATCACAGGTCCGACTGTGAGAGTCTTCCAGCAATTACAGGCTTTCCATTTAACTTGTGTCAAAGTTTTTCATTTGGTAAAGCACAGACTGGAGACGGAAATAGATTCTCAGGGTTTCCACACTAAAGGAGGCCTAGGAAATTATGAAAAGAGGATAAGAATTAGCATTTAAAACAGTTGTATCAAGGGATACGGCCAAGAGATACGGTTGTTTTAAATGTTAATTTTAATCCCTTTTCTACCAAGGCTTCTGTTGCCGTACATGACTGCTTCCCCCCACTGGGTCTGTCGCTTTTTAACACAGCATTGGACTAGAGAGGAACTGATGAGTTGGATCTGGCATCACAATTCAGAAGCTGTTAAGCAGGAGAGCACTACTCCAGTTGCTCGAAGGACTGTGCATGGTGAGTTCAGCGTGCCAAACAGCACCACGTCTTCTGCGGCCAGCCAGAAAGCACACTGTGCGCTGACTAGCAGCATTTATAACACACTGCAAGCACGTTTGTTCCATCTCCTCCTTTCTTTTTTGCTCTAGGACCTATTTCCTTTTTTCAGACTCCATGCAGAAGGCAATTGAAGAAACAACGTAAGTGCTGGTATGGATCCCTTAGCAGAGCCCTCCATTAATAGTTGCTGCCCTGCAGGTTTCTTCACTGCTGAGCAGTAATTGGAGATGCCATGGTGCCCACAAATGCAAATTTGGCTCAGCAGTGACCATATTTCAGTAGATACTATAACACTTAACAGGGCAGCTGCTGAAAGAGTCCAATGTTTTAATTTCTGCTCATATTGGAAAGAAATTCACTGTTTTACTTTTTTTTTTTTCCAGAAAGGTTCATTAGTTCAAAACACTGTTATATTTGCTGGCAGCAAGTTCTTCAGGTGCTTTATTCTAAAGTTTGCAAGAAGTGTTTTAGATAAGGCCATTGGCTCATAAAAGCTTTGCTAGATTCTGGAAGAGGCTGAGGGCAATGAGCTTATCCCACCCACCTCTGCCAGGAGCATCCGATCAATATGTACTTTTTGTAGATGGCTCTCAAAGCCAGAAAATCCCACGTACATCAGTCAGCTCTGTCAGAGACGGAAATCAATCGGAACATCGAGGGCGTTCCCTTAAGAATAGGGGAATGCAGTTTGGGCAGCGCGGTTGGTTGTGTGGCTTGTTCCCTGACGGGGAGCAGTCCTGGAGCTTCCAGCCCCTGGAGCCTGCCTTCGGGAGGGCCCGTTTCTAACGGGCTGCTGTACACAGACCCAATCCCTGTGGAGCAATTCAGCTCTCCGTGTCAATTAACTAGAAACAAAGGTAAAGGAATAAGAAAAAGCAACTTTATGGATGCCTTTGTTTCCTCAGTAGCTATATTAGACTGGTATTACACACACAAATATTTCTATAAGCCTCCAGGCACTGCAAAACCCCTGCACATTGTTTTAAAGAAACAGAGTATTTCCTTTTTACTAAATAGGCAAAAGCACAAGCATGCAGAGCTCTGTAAGAACTTATTTTAATTTTAAAACCAAATGGCACTTACAGATGCATCTGAAGTGCTTTACCCTTGGCTTGGGCAGACAAAATGTTCTCTGTAGGGCTGCAACACTTTTGCACATCAGAAATAACCAATAGCAGTGATATAGAGACCATCCCTGGGAAACAGAAATGTTTGATTATTTCCTCCAGCAATTTGGTCCAGATAGTGCATGCCAAAAGGAGATTCACATGACCAGAATGTACTTTGCTCAGACAGGTGTGAATTGCCCTAGATCTTTCAGGCGTTCACAGCTTCATTTTCTTTCCTTTGAGCTCTGCTCTGTTTTTTGTGAAAGCATACAGAAGCTCCAAAATTTTCTGATGATGCTGGGTTACCTGGGATAGTAAAGCCCAGGGCAGACAAGGAGGAATCAGGTGAGGACCTCACAGTACCAAGGAGGTGAATAACAAAATAGCAAATAAAAGTAAATGTAAAATGAGGTACCTGGGTAAACATCTCCAAATTTAAAGGCCCGTGGTATCTGACCATTCCCACTCAGAAACTAGATGTGGGGCTACAATAGATAGTTCTAGTAAAATGTTGTTCAATGCTCACAGACAAAATAGCAAATCAAAGAGGAAGAGAGGAAAAAGAGCACAAGACATCGCTATGCCATTGTGCCACAATTGCTCCAATTTTGGATATTGCATGCATTTTTGTTTTACCATCACAGAAAGACACGATAGACCAAGAAAAGATACAAAGAAGGAGGTGCGAGGAGTTCACAGTCAAGGACTAGCTAAAGCAGACTGGGGGTCTTCAGCCCAGCACAGGGATGAAGAGACCTTGATTACTACCAAGAAACATCAAATAGTCTGGCATCGGCTCGTTCAAAACAAATGGTAGTGGGTTTTGATACAGTGAGCTGTGGCACATCTTGTCATAACGTATTATCAACAGCAGTGGCCTGGCCGAGGGTGTCCCAGCCGGGCCTGGAAGCGGAGCGTGACCAAGCAGCGCTGCACTTCTGCTCTGTGTCTCCTCCTCAGGCATCCTCTGCTGCTGGGCCAGGTGAGCTCCCAGGCAGACCTGCTGGTTGTTCTTACAGTCTCTTTTGCTGAAATGTTGCTTCTTTCCAGTTCTTGTGAAGATACAATTTTTTTTCCTGCCAGCAAGTGGCTTGATCAGCCTGATTATAGTTGTCCCTGGAGGCAATTGAAGGTAGACACAGCAGATGGATTTGGATAGTTACAAAACAATTAACGGAATAACTGTAGTGCAATTAGAGATAGCCACTTTCACAGGTACTAGAGCTAACTGTCAAGGTGAAGGTCAGATTTACAAACCATAGGATTAAGGAATAGCTCAACACTTTAAATCAGACTTGAGAGCAAACAGGAAAGTGTATCTGTCCACATTTATTTCAACACATTTCAACTTCTGTCTGAAGAAAGGTGTCCCGATAGCAGGTGGTGCTGTATGCAACAGCAGGTTGTGAAACCGAAGCAAGGGAGCAGTTCCACTGGCAGCAGGACTAGTGCAGCTTGGTCCTGATGAGATGCTGCTGTCACGTACCCCCCACCGCTCCCCAGGAACAGCCCCGTATCCTCAGCTCCTGCAAGGGGCTCTCAGCTCTCCCCCACTGCCCCTTTCCCTCCTAGGGCGGCACTGCCAGCTCCAAGCACCAGGTTTGGCTTTCTCAAGGGTCTGGTGCAAGGCTGCTTGCACGGCACTGGAAGCTGGCCAAGCAGCTTCTCTTGGGGAGCAAAGAACCTCTACAGGCTGACTTCTCCCTTTCTATCACCACTGACATGAAGAAGTGTTTTCTCCACTGTCCACCTGCAAAGTTCCACCTGAATTACAGGAACCTCACATCAAGGCATTAGTGGCTTAGAAGTGGGTTAGAATTTGCTAATTGTTTGCTACAGGCAAAATGGAAGATCAGATCCAACAAGTCCACTTGGTTGCCTACATCTTGTTTCCTCAGGAGCCGCGGCTGGCAATGCCTGTTAGTGCCACAGAAGGTCATTGCAGTGAGGAGTGTTTGCTTCCAAGCAGCTCTGCTGCAGGAAGGGTGGGAGGCAGCAGCACTCAGGCTTCCGATAGCAGGGCAGCCAGGACGTGTCCTCTCCCTTCCTGCACGCACATTAGGCTCAGGTTTATTTCCAAGGCACATTTTTTGATGAATTGGTCAGTTCTTTGCTTTAGCCATGCTCAGCTATTCACCACAGCTAAGGTGAGTGTGATCTCAGCAGTGAATCTAACAGACTGGTCACAGAGCCCTCTCACAGCTCTCAAGAGAGGATCTATTTTTCCCATTGCCATTATGGTTAGATGTATCATAGCAATAACCTCCACCATTTTGAAATATACTCACAATAAATTGCTTTTCAGATTGATTGAATGCCCCAGCTACACTTAAGCCATTAAGCCATCAGCAGCTGTTTATTGTTTTCATTTCGCAAAGCAGAGATGTTTCTTTAAAGAAAAGTCCATTAAATATTTTGTTACCAAACAATGTTAAGATTTTAGTAGGATGAACAGAAGCTTCTGTACACCCAGGGTCTCTTCCTCCCTTTGATTCATGCTCCAAGACTACTTCAATATCACCGGAGTTATACCTGCCCACAGCAGCTCTGCCCTATGGACAATAAAATTGATTAAATCAGATTGATGAAGAGATGGGCTTGATTACAAAAAATCCATCAAGGAAATCTGAGCAAGTCGCTAGTATATTTGATACCAGCAATCAATGAGACTGCATTAGGGGCTGTATCATTGTAGCAGTTGCCAGACCAAAAGGCACGTGTGAAGGGTCCAAGCGCTGCAGAATGTCATGCTGGCGGTGACCTGGCTACCCAGGAGCAGGGCATTAGCCCAGGGAGACCACCCAGCTATCAAGAGATTGTTACAGCTGCAAATGGGGGTGTCTACATTTGACTTCTACCAAGGAGGCAGCTTCTATCAAGTTCCATGTATTGATCTGGACAATATGACTGAAGAGTGCAGTCACCCTGTGCACTCGCTGCTGGACATGCGGCTTCGCATTACAAGCAGCACCCACATCTCACCTCCCCTCAGCTTTTGGCTAGACAAATTCAATTTGTAAAGGTGTAACAAGTGCATTAATGCACCAGGGAGCAACTGCCTGCCAGTGTAGGAAGCAGTTACACCAGGGAGGACAGTGCCCCTCATGTTGCTCCAGGACAAGGCTCAGATATTGGTGTTCTGTGATCTTGGTCCTGCAAGAGAGGGAAAGAAGTCTTCAGTGAAGGCTGCAGTAGGGTCAGGATGTTACCACAGCTTTGAACAGTCACCCTGCCCAGTCAGCGGGAGGAAAACCCCAAGAACTGCATGAGTCCCAGTTTGGCCCAGCTGCACGTAGCCTCATCTTTCATAGGCCAGCCAGACCATGGGTACCACAAACACCATGCTGCCCTCGCTTTGTACCCACTCTGCCTTGGGGACACCTGGGCTATAACTCACCTGCAAGTGCAGTTGTAGCTGGAGACTGGCACTCCGCTGCGCAATGAGGAGTAAAACTGAAGGGCACAGAGGAAGAGTCACATCTGCCGTCAAGAATGTGGCCGTCATTTCCCTTTGCACTCCCTTGACTCACCACAGCCCATCTATGCCGGTCCCATGGAAAGGATGGCACATGGCTCGGCATCCCCAGCCGAGGAACGGGGAGGATTTGGGAACGCTCTTGTCTCCTGTGCCCTATGTTCCCTCAAGGTTAGCAAAGCAGCCAAGGAGGGTCATGTACCTGTCATGAAATAATCATTTTGTTTCTCTATCTTACAAAGGTTTGCTGTTTTATACACTGAAAGGGTGAAGACAATCAGTCACCATCCCAAATGAAACAGCAGTTTTCTTCTGCCTCAGTTTTTCTGGGTAGCAGCGATCAGAGCTAATACTGCGTGGGTGGAGGGGAGGAACAAACCCTGCACAGCTCTAGGAGCTTGTAAGTTGTAGTGACCCAGGTAGGTACTGTCTTATACATTGGAGGCAGGACTTAGCCTTGTAGCTGTTCTTTTTTAAGGCATTATTTATTCTGATCAGCCATTTAGCCTGCTAAGTCTGTAGCCTTACCAAGTCGTGCAAGCTACTTTGCAGACAGAATTTATTAGAGGTTTAAGGTTCTAGTTCGGACTGATGTGCTAAACTCTAGTGAGGTTGAACAAGACTGAACCTAGTACAAAAGGTGACCAAATGGAATAAATTCATTTTTAAAACAGTTTTGTTGGTCTCGACACTCTGAAATTCCTTGATGCTTACAGTTAAACATGGGGAAAGCAGTTCTTGTCTGCAAGCATTTATGGTTATGTAGTTAATCATTTGATGATCGTGCCCTGTATGTAGCCCATGTTTGACACATTACTTTGCAGTCAGTTTGCATCTGAACTTGACTGACAGCCCAGACTATTACATGACTCAATATTCAGTTTAATGCCACTTTTTGTCAGTATTGACTGATGTTAAGCCATATGCATCTACAAGGCCTGCATTACCAGAGCCCTGGTATGGAAGTTCATTTCATTGATGCAGAGCAACAAAATCCGTGTGAAGTAGGAAGAGTTGCAATTCCTGGCGATGTGTTTTCTGCTGGGGACCCGACGGTTCCACGGGAGACTCCCGGGCAGGATCCAGCCCACTCGGGGCCGCTGCCGTGGGGCTCCGGCTCCCTCTGCTGTCCACGGCCCGGGGATCCCCACTCTGCAGCGCAGCGAGCTCAGGGTTTGCTCACACCTCCAGGTACCCAGCCTTTTCTCGGGTTTGGCATTTCCCTGGTCACGCACTTGAGTAGAGTCAGGGCAAAACTTAAGCTACATCAGAAAATCACCAAAAAGCAGAAGCAAAGTCGCGGTGGCGATAACCACATCTCAGAATGAGGAAAGATGTTACCTTAAGAGACTTCATTTTATAGCATTGGCATTGTTTGCTCAGCAGAAGGAGAGTCCTCAAGTATTTTTGGGAGTGTGGGAATATTGGGTCAATGCTCTATTTAAAGGTCCAGTTAGGCAATTGGATTGACTACCCCAGCACGCACACCTCCCTTCCCCAGCCCTCCACGCTGTTAGAACCCGCAACAGTGCTCCGCAAATGACTCCCACTCCTGTACCTTTGCCATCGTCTCGTTAATGTGAGCTCACCCTCGCATCGCTGCTTTTCCCTTTGCTTTGAGTTAGGCCCACCTCTCTCCCTTGTTTTCACGTGCTTCTTAATGCTTTTATCATCATGCTGATGATAAAATGCCCATTTTCGTTTGCATGAAACATGAGGACCCAGAAATACAGACTATAAATCCTTCAACATGAAGTATTTTTCACTCTCTGTGTGTGTGTATGGGCTTGTTTGCCTGTTTTTTTTTCTTCCCCTCTGGAAGGGACACAGCTGTTGTTTTTATATCAGCTCTGAAGCAGCTAATATTTTAAATAGTGTTTATTTAAAAAAAACCCAACAATTGCGGGTACATTGAATCTACGGAGGCTCACACGGTTACATTTTAAGGTTTACATACAGCTTCATATGTAAACATTTACCTGTCTGATACAGCACTGCCTTTTTTCTGAAGACCTCAAGATGCTCTGGAGATATAAAGGGCTCAGCCCTGGAGGTGCTGCCTCCTTTGACCCTGCTGCAGCACAGCACTTACGCCCATGCTTAACTTTAAACATAGGCAGAGGGACTTGCCGAAACTGGCAGGCCGGTTCGCACGCCCGGCGAGAAACACACACGTTAAGTGCTCTGCTGGATCGGGGCCAGAGAGCCCAGTGCGTGTGAGGATGGAGCCGTAATTAATTCAGGCTCACAATGCCCCTCTGAGGTACGTATTGCTGTGAGAGCTGCTCGGAACGTGGAAACGCCATTCCGTGGGAAATTCTGTTATTTGAAATTTTGGTTGCTAAGGGCAAAGCGAATGTGGGCTTTAAGTAAAATAAAAGCCTTGTTTAAAGCTTTAAAATAGAAATGGTTTAAATGCGCTCTCCCTCCTTCCCGTTAACTGCCACCTTCTCTTTGTCCTTAACAAAAGATTAAAAAGAAATAATGGTGGTTGTTACAATGGAAATAAACCAGTGTAATGGCAGTCCCTTGACCATCCTTAATGTTCGGAAGCTGTAAGAGTAAACTAAGATTTTGTCAACACATCATCCCTTCCAGGCCCTGGGTTTACATCACAGCAAACTTAGAGCATGATTTATGGAAAATAAGGAGGAAAAAAAATGGAAGTTTGTGGGTTTTACATTCAAAGATTTTATATCCCCAGACACTAGCCTTGCTAAGAGAAGGTGAGACCTTTCTGAAAGCACACGGGTGTGTGACGCAGGTGGCAGCGAGGGGACGGTGCCCAGGCTTACAGACCCGGGGGGTGAGGGGGGCACGGCTGCCAGAACTGGGAGAGGACGTAACCAGCACGGTCGGGACGCAGAGGCTTCCCATTGCAGCGTGGCCGTAAATCTTCATTTATTCTGGAAACAACGCTGGTCCAAAGCCAGGCGGAAAGTGTGCGGAGCACTTAGCTTTAGGTAACGGGGCAACCAACAGCTATTTCTGACAGCACTGCAAGGGAAGTAAGTTAAACACACATTCACATGCCTTATTGACCAGGGATGGGATAAGTTGGATGTTTTAATTAAGTACATGCTTTAATGTCTACTGAATCATGGCTTCTGCCAGGATTTAAGCCAGAAACGGCTGAAGTCTTCAGATTTCCACTGTCTTCACTCTGTGTGACATCAGGTAACTTATCTGGATGATTGGTTTTGAGCCTTAGAACAACTCCAGTCACTTCAGTTGGATTGCTCCTGCATGCCAGCTGCTTGCAGTCAGCTGCACCAAGTTTCAGCTAGAGAGGCTGGTAAAGATGGTACTAAGAAGAAAAAAAAAAATTAAAATTAGACCCAGGAGAGTCAGGCTGTACTTAGAGCTCTGTGATAGCATTCCTGGGTAACCACAGGCAATTCATGCTATTGCTCTAGGCGTTAGATCTGCATCGGTGTAAGTGCTGCAAGACGATGAGCATGGCAGAAGAGCCAGGAATTATTGTTAATGCAAGGCAAGGACAGAGCCAGCAGGAACCAAGGATGGGTGGGATGACTCTAACACTCGTTCTGATGTGGAGGTATGGTAGCCTCAGCAGTCTGTGCGAGTCTGCAGTAACCACACAAGAGTATTTTTAAGGTATTTTTGTGTTGCTTTAGGTCAGGGGTTGATGATGTGCTGAGAGGAGTTTCTCTGAAGTTCGGCAAGGGCAAGGGGAAGCAAGCATGAACGTGATAAAAGGCCAGAGAAGGACTAAGCCCCTTGCTGGCTTCAAACATAAACATGTCCTTATAAAAATAAGGCCATTTCCTTGTAACTGGAGAGTGCAGGAAGTTTGTTTTTATAAGTAGAAAATAGAACCTGTTCTTAATGAGGAACACTTGTCCATGGTTAAACATATTGTCAACAATGATAATTCTTTCGAGCTCCTCCGCGCCTGTGACATCCCGAAAGAATTATCTTCTAAGAAATATGATCAAAAAGTCCATAAAACCCAAACAAGGAATTTACTGGACAAGATTCTAAGAGCAGGAAATTGGAAAAATGAAAGCACAGTTAAAAAGGAAACCTACCATAAACGCTGCTGAGCCATAGCAGCAAAAAGTGGTGTATTGATGCTGACATCAATTACTTAGGGAAGGCTGGGAAAACCTTCACAACAGGAATACATATGCCTTTCATTATTTGCTTCAGCCATTGGAAAAGACTGAACACCCCTGTGACTGCTTGTGTCCTCCCAAAGCTGATGTGACCAAATTCAGGAAATGTGGAAAACCAGTCAGAATGTGCATCTCATGTCAAAGCCCGTCATGGTTTAGCCCCAGCTGGCAGCTGACCACCACGCGGCCACTCGCTCACTCCTGCCCCTTGGTGAGATGGGGGGGAAAAATCAGAAGAAAAGGTAAAACTTGTGGGTTGGGATAAGGTCAGTTTACTGGGACAGCAAAGGAAAAGGAAAATAACAGCAGTACTCAGAATATACAAAGCAGGTGATACACAATGCAATGTGCTCACTGCCCAGAACCCGATGCCCAGCCCAGCCCCAAGCAGCGATCCCTCTTCCCTGGCCAGGTCCCCGCCTTATATACTGAGCATGACATCATATGGTATGGAATGTCCCTTTGGCTAGTTTGGGTCAGCTGTCATCGGCTGTCCCTGAGCAGCTTCTTGTGAAAATTATCCCAGCTGAAACCCCGGACAAAGACAGAGAGGAACAGTCAGAGGTTCTGGACACCTTTAGGACTTGTAGCTTTTCATCCTAAAAAGTCACACGTTGGAAGTTCAAAGAAGTACAAAGAAGCACTTAATGCAAACAATGGGTGGAGGGCAGGGACCCCAGTCTGTGCTGTCATCCCCGCTCTCCTTGTCCCCTTCAGGAATTATGCAGCCCTGTTCCATGCCACCTGAGTAACCCACATGTGCAGAGCAGGGAACGTCTGTAGCCTGCTGCGGGCATTGCCTGCACTAGTGACACAAATCACAGGGCATTTTCAAAAGTCTGTGATTTCATAGGCACTGCCTATAGACCAAAAAAAAGAATGTTGTCATCACATATGTGGGTGAAATTGGTAATGGGCAGAGTACTTTCAGAAATAATTTATATGATTTATTCTCAAGATTCTACACTATTCGCATCGAACCCCTTTTCAGACCTTAATTCTGCCTAAGACCTGCAGAAAAAGAGTAAACTTTTGATGCCAAACAAGTGGCTGTGTGAAGGTCTCAAGTTTGCTGCCACCATGTAACCAGTCACATTTGGGGACTCTGCACCTTATTATTTTTGTTACTACCTCCTATCTCCTTCTGTAGAAGGACAGACAGCGAGCCTGATCATACTGCAGCCAAAAGATTTGCCATTAACTTGCTCAGGCCAGAATTTCGTCTTCTGTATGGGTCCAGTGCTTAATTCCATGTGTGTGCAACCTGGCTAATGCTCCAAGGGACAGTTTTATCAACAGAGGCACCACCAGCGGCATCGCTGTTTCCTGAAGTAATTTAACTCCATAATGTAATTCAGGGAGGGAAAGGTAATACAGGTTGAAAGGTGCAGCAACTTGATTCAGTTCAGCTACAAAAATGACAGATAGCCCCATCTGACTTGGAACTATATGAAAAGTGTGGTTCCTTGTGTATTACAGTGGAACGGCCTCATTATTATTTCATGAGCTAGCCAGCCACAGTGTCAGCGTAGATAAACAAACATGGGAAAATCAATCTGACCGCTTCTCAGAATCTTACACTGCAAAGCATTTGTGAATGTAAATATTAAGGGTGGGAAAACCTCACAAGTCTCTGACCCTTATTTCCAAGATCTGGGATCTTGCAAGATTTGGTTACATAGTGAGAAATTTGAAACTTTGACAACTTGGCTTCAAAAATATTTTTTTAATATACATCATTTTCCTGTTACTAAGTAGAATAGAGACAAGCCTCTTCTCTAAAGCACAGATCAGAATAAAAAAGCACCTCTCTGTAACCATGGGAAATTGTAGACCAAAATGCTGCTTTGATTTAAATAGTAGTAACTACAGCATTAAAAAATAGAGTAGACATTTCTATCTTTAGTCATCTCCCTGGATCTAGGATGGGGCTCATTCCAGCCAATGTATTTTATGCAGAACTTAGACTGATTTCCCTGGTTTCAACTAAATTGTTGCATTCTGCTTCTCTTTCTTTACATCTGTATGCTTTGTGTTCTTATTCACAACTGCTTGAGGGTGTAAAAAAATATATATCCCTGAATACAAATCAAATCTTTTGCACCTTTGATTCTGCTTAAACAAAAAAATTGAGAGCAACAGAAAGTTATAGGTTTCACCAGCAACTGGCAATTCGCCCCAGTCCTCACCTAATTTGGAGCATGTGTCCACATGGCAGGACCCTCCTGGAAAGGACCCTGTCTGGGCTGTGGCAGTGACTTGCTCTGTAAGCTTCCCTTCTTGGGAAAGGCAGTTTTTTAACCTGGCCTGTCATCATAACAAGTAGCATTTGCCACAATCTTGAGACACTTTTGAAACTTGAGACAATTTTGAAAATTGCTAAAATGCTGCATTTCCCTGCTTTGCACTGACAATCCTAGCTGTGCCCTGCCTATGTGGGACACTAGACGTGAAGGTCATAGCTATAGGAAAGCATTTCCATCATCAGTTATGATAAGAAAGAAGGAGAGAAGGAGAGAAGGAGAGAGAAAGAGAGAAGGAGAGAAAGAAAGGAAAGAAAGAAAGAAAGAAAGAAAGAAAGAAAGAAAGAAAGAAAGAAAGAAAGAAAGAAAGAAAGAAAGAAAGAAGGAAAGAAAGAAAGAAAGAAAGAAAGAAAGAAAGAAAGAAAGAAAGAAAGAAAGAAAGAAAGAAAGAAAGAAAGAAAGAAATAAAGAAATAAAGAGAAAGAAAGAAAGAGAAAGAAAGAAAGAAAGAAAGAAAGAAAGAAAGAAAGAAAGAAAGAAAGAAAAAGAAAGAAAGAAAGAAAGAAAAAGAAAGAAGCTTTACACACTTCAAAAAGGAATTCATAGAAATATTCACAATTAATTGAGAATTGCAGAATTGAGACCATTTGGGGACATGCACTTCTAAGCATTTCTTCTGATCTGCTGAGGATTTTGGTGTGATATGGAGCAGTAATTTAGAGACTCTTCCAGATGGCTTAAGGCTGTTCGCTGAAGAAGACGACAGATAGCATGTAAATATATAGCTATAGTTTTCCCAGCTTCCAGATCTACTGAATTCATATGGGATGAGCTGGGGAGAAAAGTGGAAGCTCCACAGCAGCATAACGCTGAACAGCTGTGACCAGAGCCTGTAACTATCAAACTGCATTGAGAAAATGGTCAGGTACTGTCTATCGCCTAAGCTGTTCTCCTGCTGAGGAATACTTTGTAGATGACAATATTCAGGAGTAAATTGAGCCCATACGGGAGAATAGCAGTGCACATGCTTTTGTTGTTTCAGTCTGTATGTGCTTGGGGTACGAATGAGCTTCCAATAAGGCGGGAAAGGTCAGGTAGGGCAGGCGCTGTTTCATGTTGCTCCAGCACTATACGATGTGTTATCTTAATTATGTCATACACAGCAATCCATGTAGGCAACGTGTTTTAAATACAAGCTGGAAGCATGAGGCTTGAGTTTCCTCTCACATACGTTGGCTCCATGCTAGCATTGCTTCATCATTTTCAGTGCAAATTCACACTGGTTTAGATCAGCAGGAATGAAATCAGAGAACGACTATATTAGCCAGATGCGTATAGTCCCCTTTCTTCTAGATACATGTCAGGCAACCAGCTTTTCCCCTAAGCCTCAGAAAATGCCCATTTTCCAAAGCAGTACATGGTGGCCAAGGCATGCATGGCCACAGGCGCTCAGCAGGGTGCCAGGGCAGACACTGGGGGTTTCCATTCCCCTTGAGGGAGGCAAACATGGGGACAGACAGGGGTTAAACTTGCTGCTCTGCTGATGGCAAAGGAGTTGTGCACAGCAAAGCCACTTGCAAGCCCCTGCCCACAGCCCCAGGAAGGACCGGCATTTCCACCTTCTGCAGATTTCCCCTTGTGTTCCTGCAGAGATATTTGTACCCTGCACTGCCAGGTATGCTGTGCTCTGAGGATGCTTTTAAAGGGTCATGGCTTTGCCTTTCTGTCCATCTGCTTTTCCAGAATGTGGTGGGTGTCCAGAACATCCTTACTGGGCTCACCATGCCCAACATTTGCTCCCGTTGACCTCAAGCTGGGGTGCAATATTTTCCCCTTCCACTTTCAGGCAAAAGGCTCGCTGTGGCTCAGTTCCCTGTCTGGGAAATGGGGGTAACAAGAGCTCTGTTTGTCAGTCTGGACAGCAAATAGCCTTTGAAGCAGGAGCTGTGTCCTACAGTCTTTCTGGCTGTAATTGACACAATAGGGTCCAGGCCTTGGTGGTAATAATTATCCCCAATCAAATTCAGAGGCTGGATGAGTGCAGTTAAAGCACTGAACTATGATTTTGGCTCTGTTGACGCAGCAAGACTATCAAGATGCCCTACAGATTGTCTGAAACCTGTTAATTTTGCATAATCTGGAAGTGACATTTTTATGTACAGGTATCTCAGGAATACATGTTTCTGCAAGAAAGTGGCTCAGTGTTTCTGTTCTCTGCTCTGTTAATCACGACCAACTGCCAGTGTCTGAATAATACAGCAAATCTCCCACAGGATAAAGCTGACGTATGACAATTTGAATTTGGCTGACCTGGAAATATCTCAGTCATGGTTTTCACAAGCTGCATTGTCAGAATAGGGCAGAGATAATTGCGTCTCAGGCTAAAGGGCAAGGGGGACAGGAAACCACGAGGTGGTGAGCATGAAAATAAATAGCCCTCTGTCATGACAACAGCCCCATTGAAGGATGTTGATTTTGAGCAGGAGAAAGAAATCAGTCTGTGAGAACCCTGGATATGCATCAGTCCCCCTCTTCTCATGACCCCCAGAGCTGCTCGCTGGGAAACCTCCTGCTCATTGACCCCCTGGTTGTCCCCCCCAGCCATCCCCGGCTCAGATTTGGGAAGCGCTGAGAGCAGCCCTTTGCTGCCCTAAGCAGAGCAATCCCAGTGGCACACCCCTTCAGCCTCTGGCACTGGAGGTGAGATGTGGAAGACACATGGTTGAGCACCCTTGGAGAGGGTGGGAAGCATGGAGCTGTGTGAGCTGCAGTGGTCTGTGCCCCAGGGCTGCCCCCGTATGGTTCCAGTGCTAGTGGGGTGCCAGGACACCGACACCTCCCTCACCCCTCCACAGCATAGTACAGCTGACAACATTGAGGTTATTTTGGTGATCCAGTCTTGCCTGCTTCCCCTGTAGCAGGCTGAGAACTGAGGTGTGTGGTGACCATCCAGGCCCCTGAATCATGCTGAGCCATGGGTCAGCTCAAAGTAATGGACCCCCTTCCCTGGTCCTTGTTTTGGGACTGTTAATATCTGTTTTTTCATTTACAAAGTCCTTACTAGGACACTGGTTAAAGGGCAAGTGTTGCTTCAGGTGCAGCTGCTTCAGGTATCTCCATTTCCCCACTTATTAACACTGATTGCTCCCCAGGGCTGCTGGGAACACAAGCCCTTAAAAGCAAGAGCAGGGCAAAGAAGATTTGTTTTTGTTCCTGGGGTTTTTATCTGTGTTGGTGAGTACTGAAGAGGGTTGGGTTGGGTTTGGGTTTTTTGTTTTTTTTTTTTTTTTCCCTGAAAGAAACAAGCCTTTGAACACTGAAGGGCTAAAAGCTTTAATTATTCCTGTCTCATAGCTTTGATCTCTGTGTATACGGGGTGCTAGCAGGTATCTCCCACATGTTGGTGTTATTGGGGTGGGCAGAAGGAAAGGAAGGGTTTGTCTGTTTATTTGGGAATGTTTCAGGGAAGGAATGTTTCTGGATGTGATATTTTCAGACTTCTCTGTTGAATCCTTATTTTAAAAAAAGCTAGAATGAATGTTGCTGCTACTTGTGGTAACTTCTGTCTCTGCTTTGCAAGTCAGTTATACTGAGAAACCAGTAAGACTCTCCATGTGACCTTGAAGAGCATTGTTCAGTATGGTTACCCAAAGAGGTGGTTACCTTCAATGCTTTCCTGCAGGAGAAAGCTGGCCAAGAGGAGCTGGAGCCAGGGAGGTCAGAAGGAATGCCTGAGTGGACACTTTGCAGAGGTGTACGCACAAGCTTGCAGTCCTGGGGAAGCACTGGTTTTAGGCAGGTGCTTGTAACAGGTTGTTCCCCAGAGTTAACTGACTGATACTTTCAAATTACAACTTTGTGGTTAAATTAATTAAATCAAGCTTTTGTTTGGAAATTTACTTTCTCTGATGTGGACAAAGTAGTCCTTCTAACCAGAGGTAAGATAGAAGTATGAAGGAAAACTTGTGGATGAAGAAGGGAAGGTGAGGGTGCAGAAACTTTAACTAGGTAGGCACAGGCCTTTTTGGAGACAACCACTTCTGAGGAGAAATGGTGTTCATTGTGAACTGTGCCCTAAAATTATTTCTGCATATTTTAGAGGTGTAAGGGTAGCAAGAACAGGCATGTCTACTGTTCCTCACAGAACTAAGTCTTGTTGACCTAATGGACAACTTGATTGTGAAGCTGGGCATCTGTGTAACTGCAGCACCATGTGAACAAAGTCAGGGTTGCTCTTGGGGAGGGTCAGTAACTCTGGGTCCTCTCAAAAGGACTACATCTGGTCTGTGCAAATGCACTATTGCTTTAAGTATCTCTAATGAAAGACAAGGGATGTGTTTGCAATTAATTTGTATTTGTAAGATTTTTTTTTTTCAGTTGATGACTTTCAATGCTTGACACCTTTTTGTTTAGACAGAGGACAGTTAATACAAACCTCATGTACCACCTACTTGCATTTCAGCCTGGCTTGACTTCCAGGCTGTGAGAGGGTTCCCTCGGATGTTGTTAAATGGAGAGACCTAAGTATACAGACAGAAATAATTTTTGGTGGAGACTAATGGAGTGGCTCTTATTGCAGAAGTCTGCAGTAAAAACATGGGAGGTCTGGCATTTTGTGTTCCTAGATTTTGGCAGTAACTCTCATTCCAATATTTTAACCCTTCACCAACCTGAGGCCTTCTGCAACTTCCACATGTTTAAGAAATATTCTTTAATAAATATTTCTGGCTGTACTCATCAAGGAGGGTGGTCCTAAAGCATGCAGTTATGGCTGATTTCGAAGATGAGGAAGAGCAAATGTGCTCCATCGGGGTCTCTGAAATGGTGGACCCTCCTACCAGAGCAGGGCCACAGCACAGCCACCCAGTTTGCTGGAGCTGGTGGTGGCCAAAACTTGCATCCCTTCAGCTGGGATGTTCCTTGCCTAGCTGTTTGCCATCTTGTTCTGAGGTGTGGCTTTCATTTTTATTCTATTTTTCACTTAATTTCCCATGGTGAGCTGAAGGGAGAGAGGGCTGGACTGAAGGCCAACAGACTTCAGCCATATATCACTTGATGATGATTCAAATGTTTAAGCTTTTTTAAGGTCTGTCTTGTAAAAGCAATTCCTACTTGAGGAGAGGCCCTGCTGTGCTGCCTGTGGGAGTGTGGGGCTGCTGTGTTCCTGTCAGCAGGGCAAGGCCTTTGACTCTTCAGGTCTAGGGCTTGGAGAGAGGATCACAGCCTGAGCTCTGTATTTGAATCTACTGAGGCTTTCTCCATTTTTTGGTATTACATTTATTCTGATTTAGAGGGATGGGATTTAGAAGAAGATGCTTCCTTAAACTGTTTCAGTTTTGTGCTTGAGGATCTGCAGGCCCAAGCATGGGGGCTAGGCCTCTGCTCCACACACCCCAGGGGAGTTCAGCTGTGCAAAACATGAGGAGTCCAGTCATGCTGCTGCTTTGTAGTCTACTGTATCCCCAAGCTGGCATTTCTTTCAGAGGGGCTGTGGGATATGAGGAAAGCCAGCTATTCTGGCCAAAGTGAAGGTGTAGGAGTGGCAGGTGTGACTGAGAAAGCAAAGGCTGGGAGCTAGTTGTCTTAACCCCCATTTCCCTACACCATATTCAGCTGGAGAACTCATAAGGTACATCTGTCAGAGAGAAAAGACCCAACAAGACACTAGTTAGTGTGAAAAGCACCTAGGACTGTGGATTGTAAGAGTTACAAATGGAGACACCCCAGTGCCCACTGCCTGCGCCAGCCCCCCCCCCCCCAGCTTGTTCTGTATGCAGTTTCCAGTTGCATTAGTCCTTCTCTTGTCCCTGGTGCAGGCTTCTTGGGAGCAGGGGTTGTTTTCTCTGAAGCACACTGACAGGGCAAGGTAGTCTTTTGGGGGGCAAAGTTGTGATGACTGGGCCTGAGAAGAACATGGGCCTTGAAAGAGAAACACTGCTAAAGCAATTTAGTGAGGATATGATGAGGTAGCCAGGCTGTAAAATGTTTTTAGGCTTGTGTTTTCACTGTTTACCACCTTCTGTTTGTGCAGCACTTGGCCAGAGGCATCCTGGGCCCAGGCTGAGCCCTTGGAGATGATGGCAAAACATGGAGTTGCAGTGAAGGCCTGAGGGAAATGTAAGCAGTGGCTCTGGGCTGGGGCATGGAGGATCTGGCTGTGTGTCCTGTGTGCTCAGACAGTGTGTCGGAGGAAAAGGTATAGATAAATGCTAGGCATAAAGCATGCATAAGAGTATTTTTCTTTATTAGCTTGATATCTAGAAGCTGATTTAGGTGTGGAACAAGAGTTTCTCTTTCAAAACTTACTTGGTCACTTTCCAATAGACCTGTGCACCCTAGCCTGTGGTGGCCTTTGTGGCTGTTGATCATATCAATGTCTCAACTCAGTGAAGCTCTTGATCGTGATGGTCAGCTTGGCTGGTTAATCATGGATTCCTTGAAATAAAATTTTGATAATTTTGAATTTGCAATGTTTTACCTCATGACTTCTTCATGAACACATCTGAAGAAAAATTTGTGCCAGTGATCTAATTAATAGTCCTTTTTTCAACAGCTATGCAAGAGATCTCTTAAAATTCTGACTTGGAGTGAAGCCTTTCTTTCAATTCTTGTGTAGATGTGGATATAAGATAGGGAATATTCAATTGGTGAGCTAATGTATAATTAATGTCCATATGAGTCATACTGAAGGGGCAAGTAAGTAGGCCAATTCTAAAATTCTGCTAGCTTAAAAAAAACAAATAGGAGTTACATGTATCTGTTCTAAATTGATTTTCCTTTATAGATAGGAGGCAATACACTCTGGTGTAAACACTAACACTGTGTATCTGTGAGCTCCTGTGTCTTCCAGACCAGGATTTTATCAGGATTGATCAGCTGGTCATGCACAAATATACAGTGAAGTCACCATACTCTGTATAAATCTTCTGTATGGGCTTTCAACTGGAGAATAATTCTGTGTGGGGTAACATATACATTTCCTATGTTTTTAAATCTTATGACTTGCAGCTACTGGTCCTAAAAATATTTAGCTGGTTCAGGGGTTTAATCCCCACTTCTGGGAAAAATTACCCAGCTGAAACTTCTCTCTTTTTAAGGTAGGTTCAGAGAAAATTTTCTGGATGGTGGGAACTTTATTCACATGATTTTTTTGGTTGAAGATAAGTTCTAAAATTGAAAGGCTTATTTCTAATCAGAAGTGTTTCACAAAAGTATTTCGATTTCCTTTTTATGAGGCTGAAAAGTTTGTAACAAATTAAACTGTTCTGCTGGGGAGCAGGAAGCTTTTTTCCCCAAAATCTTAATTTAAAGAAATCTCCACCAAGAAGAGAGGAAAAACCCGGTTATTTCATCAGTACCTTATGCTCATCTGATATAAAACTACTTTCTAATGTATAGTTTAACCAGTTCTACCGAGTCCTGAAGATAGACTCTAGCCTGAATACCTTGACTGTCACTATCTAGCCAGGATTGAGCAGGTGGTGTCACTGTTGGTGCCAGGAGAGGGCACCAGACAGCAGTGACAACACCCATGCTCACTGCAGGGGCACCAACCCCTCTCGGGTCCCTCTGCGGGTAAAGAATAAACTTCCCTATTACAGCAGCTTTTTGTGGAGAGTGACTGTACATGTAATCAGAAAATGTTTGTGCTTATCCATAAAGTTACAGTCCCTGGAGACTGGATAATCTGATTTATGTAGATCTCAGGAATCAGTATTTGTGTATGAAGGGATGATATGAGTGCTGGAGAACTGAAGTCTGAGACTTTAAGAAATGTAAAGAGATTAGGAGCTGAACTCTTGCTGCAGAGGGGAGCTGTGTCCCATAAGCTGAGATGCAGTGATGTATCAGTGTGGTGATGCTTGTGTGAAACGTCACCCATGCATAGAGCTGAAATATGGGTGGGAATTGGGGGAATCCCCAGGGGACAGATAAAGGTGACCTGGGGTGCACACTTGCAGAGCCTGGCTCGGGGAGCCATCCCTGCCAGGAGTAGGGCATCCACTGGCAGTGCCCTCCTGCCTTCCTTTCCCTCCTCTATCCCGAGCCTGCCTTTCATGTCTCTTCCTTTGCCTTGTTAAAGTATATGGGAGCTTGGTGGACTCTTCCTGTAATCCACTCAATGACTTTTTGAATAAAATAGAGTAGCTCTGTAGAACTCTATGAATAATTAAACTATAATTCTGATCATCTGTTAATGGAAAATAAATGCCTACAGAGACAGGTCACAATGGAGGCTTAATTATTCTATCTAGAGAATACTTAAAATTGTCTGATTTTTTTTTGGCCCACCTATTTAAAGACACATTAACAATATTTAGGCTGAAATACAGAAATTGACTGCATCTAGTTTCCTCTAATTCTTTGGAATGAACTGTTAGCTCCTATTATTGGCTACCCTTCTACTCCTTAGAAGCATTAACTAGCTGAATTTATCAGGATTTCATAACATGGTAATCATCTGTTTTCTAATATACTCTGATCCTATGCCTTTATGGATGCTTTGACTCTCCTTGACTTCGCTGAGAATTGAGGATAGCCAGTTCTTCAGAGAGTTGGTCTCACAGTTAATTTGCATGCTGAAATTGGCATTTATATTAAATTACAAAAAAAGCAGTTTTGGCGAGACCTGTAAAAGTTTCTGCATCATGAGCAGAGCTCTGAATCAGCTGGAGGACTGAGGGCTGACTTTAAGAGCTGATATAAAATAGTGTAAAAATGTATTTATGTAGACCCTATTATTCAGAGATGTCAAACTCTAAAAGTGATTGCCAGCTGCCAACCAACCTTTCTGGACGTGTTTTTCTATTTCTGAATATTTTGTTTGAATTTCTATTTTAACCAATGTATTGCCTTTTTCATGACCTTGGGGGCAGCCTGTGTTTTAGCTGCTTGTTTTGCTTCCTGGACAGCACCTTCCAGCCAGGTGTCTCAAAGTGGTCTGAGTACTTCCAGAAAGTGGCTAGTTATCCCCTCAGGGATGGACAAAGTCATCACCCCTCTAAACAAAACTGGACTGAGACCAGCCCCTGGCCAGGCAGCAGCTTTCTGTGGCTGCAGAGCTCTTCTCCCCATCTTCAGAGTAAGACTGTCTTTTGTGATACTTTGTCTGCTTCAAGTAGTGGCACAACTTCTACTAATCCATTTCCCTAATAGTTTTTATACTAGCAGGATTAATCTGACAGTCTTGGCTTTCCTTTCTTCTGAGTTAGGTGAAGGAGTTTTATGCCACTGGATAATTAGTCCCCAAACCAGGAATAAGTATCTCTTATTCTTGAAAGCATTGAGGCAACTGGAAGGAAATTCCACCCCACAAACCCTGCTTTTCTTGTCTTAAGGTTTAAAAGCAATGGTGCCATTGCCCTAACCCTTGCTATGAGCATCTCTCTCAGTGTAAAAGTAAAGACTGTGTACTTGCCTATCATCCTGATATCAGAACTGTTTCTGCTTTCTGTCCTTAAACTGGGAGGAACCCCCTGCCAGCTTCCATCTCTTGTCCTGTTTCCTCCCCAGCCTCTTCTGTGATCTGGAATTTTTGCAGCAGCTTCAGGTAACTAAGGCTGAGCAACAGCACTTGCCATGAGTCCTTTTGCAGGGAACTAATAAAATATTCCTGGCCACAAGTTGCATGAAATACTGCAGAGCACCTGCAGAAGGGAATTAAGCTAACGCCTCCTGAATTGTGGTTCTTCAATTAATCTTTACACTGGACACATACATCAATAGTACATAGTTTATACAGAGTGACAGAAATGCGAAGAAATTAGAAGAAAATTAGGACTGGAGCTGGACTGAATTTTTATAGAAAGGAGTAAAGCCAGGCATTAATATTTACTTGTTTTCTTTTGTATTGTGCCTGACCTTGGCCCAAGCCTTGAATGTTTGCATGAGATCCAAGATATTTTTGGCAAACCCAAACCTCAGCTTTTGCAAAAGAGCTTGAGAAGGATTTTAATTCCTTGTCACCTTTCTCAATTTTCTGAAGCAGCTCTTAGTTTCTTCCATAACATTTTCCTGACCTTTATTAGCCACAAGATCCTAAAGGTATCAAATACTAATCCTGACTCTGTACCCAGCCTTTAACTACTGCAGGGTTAAAGCGCTGCAGGAGGTGCAAATGGGCAGTACTGCAAGCTCAGGGGAGGGGAGTCTTCACTCCAGTGTAAAACCGCTGGTGTCAGGAAAGAACTGTGATGTTTACTGGATATTTCTTATGTTGCTGGATACAAGGGGAAAAGGCATACTGTCTATGTTCAGCAAAGGCTTTGTACTCCCTGCTCAGTGCCATAATTAAGAATCTTTCACCTGGCTGTTTTCCTTACTGTACATGTTGGGCAAGAGCCCTGTCCAGTGAGGGTAAAGATGACAACTGGTCATCCCACTGGAGACAGACATCCCTGGGATGACAGCCTTATTCAGTGACAACTGAGACATGTCCTGAATCAAGCAACCTCACTCATAGGGCCTCTGGGTTAGTTTTGTTGCTCAAACTATGTGCTGCTGAAGGACTGATGGACAGCTGTAGCTGGGGTCTGCTGTGTAGAGTAAGTTTTCTCTTGACTATTGGACAGGTTTTAACCTGAAATATTCAAAGTATATTATGTTATTCAAACTGCTACTTCAGGATAACAGGATTGTGCTGAGTAGTTGGGAGGAAGGTAATCTGCAGCATTACCAGCTCTCCCTCTGGAGAGAGGGAGTGCCTTCCCTGTGTGTTTCCAGATTGTCAAAGCCTACCTCACATACTTGGCTCTATTGCTATTTTAGAGGGTATAGTGTCAGGACAAGTTCATTATCCTACTCCTTAACCTTCTTGCACCAGCAGAATGTGATGTTATCAGTAAAGAGCATGACAGTTTCTTGTAGGCTGTCAGCCTGAGTGCACAGGGCAAATGTGATACTTGTGCTCACAAACATGAAATCAAAATATACACAACCTGAAATGTGAAGCCCAAGGGTCTAGTCCCAGTGGAGCTGACTGCAGCCTTACATGAAATGATATTGTGCTTTCTGCATGTTAGTTTTTGAAGAATATACATAATTCATTGGGGTTTATCTATACCTTTAAATAAACTTTCTTGGTTTTCAGGCTATGTGGTAGAATTCATTCCTCATTGACCCCATGAAAGGTTCATTCTTAAAATGGCCATATGTTGTCTGATTATCCAGACTACCTATGTAACTCCCATATGCTTTTACCCAGTCTGGTTGCTTATTACTGCTCCCTCTGCTAGGCTAATGATGCCATCCTTAATGCCCCTATTCATCTTTTTTCTTCCACAAGTGTCACTATTCCTATTCTCTCACTTTTTTTCATGTGAGATGCCCTATTCATTCCCTTCACTATCAAAATCTTTCTCAAACACCTGATTTTTGCCAGTAATGCTAAATCCCTCTTCCCCATGCATGCATGTCACCTAGAAGCATGAGAACTGACTCCCCTGCTGGTTGTTGCCCACAGCAGGGCTGTTCCTAGTGCTGTATTCTTACTGTGAGCTTCCTCCTATAGCTCCTCTCTGTGCTTGTTTCATGTACAGCAAGAACTGTATTTGGCCTTGTCTGATGGGGGACTAGTGGCACTCCTGTGGTTCCCTGAACAGCAGCAGCCCTGGGAAGAAATAGGGTCACTGATTTCAATGAGGTGTGTCACTGGAGTGTAAGAGGTGTAAGGTAACTGCAGAGCAAGAGTGCTTCTGTGGCATGGTTTGGTGTCAGTCTCTTGTTTTGATACCAGGAGATAATTTGAAGCTGGAGGCTTTGATAAAATGAGGCGAAGGTGGGGAATAGCTGGTAAAGAAAAACTTGCAAAGCTGATGGTTGGTAAAATTCTCAAGTGTCAGTGAAGCAGCATGAATTTCATCTTTGTTTCAAAAAGATCTAGGGATCCTGTCTGCTTCTTGGATGGGGATGAGGTATCCTTCATGACAGGCTGCAAGCCCCCCAGGGGAAGCTCTGACTGAGAAGAGTTAAATTAACATCCTCTGAACGCTGTCCTGGTTAACCAGTGCCCATGTTTTGCCTTGTCTTCATGTGATTGCCACTGGTGCAGCACTGTCTTCCCCTCCGCTTGTGTGTGGTGAGTTACTGGGCAGCAGCAAATCCAGGGATAGCTGTCTGAAGGCAGGGTCGTGGTGAGGGGGAATTGGGGATGTTTTCAGAGAAATATTGTCTGTAGTGTCACTTTTCTCCTTGAGAGGCTGACTGGGAAGCCAGCTTTTTCTGCAGTTGGTTGAAAAATCACATTGCATCAATTAAATGTTCTGGCTGTGCTTAGTGCTATTCTGTGGGGGGAAAGTCAATTAGGCAGCAATAAAATAAATGTGGAATACTTTGACCAATCTGGCATGAAAAAAGAGCTACCAAAAGTATGTCTGAGTGTATCTTGCTAGCAACTTTATAACAACATGTGGTGCTGTTGGCATCGGTATCTGAGGTGGGGAAGTATGGGCTAATGCTGGAGTCTGTGCTCATCCAAAGGCAGACTCCAGGTCCAGCACAGGGGTGGCTGCCTTCTGAGTCCTGTTCAGACAGCAATCCTGCAGCATGCACGCAAGCTGTTTGCAGGCTTGCTGTAAGAGTATTTGAAGTATGTTGCCCTTGGTTTTAGTTTCATGGATAATTTTAGAAAGCTTTATGCCTCAGTCTCTAATTTCCACATTACTGCTGCTGTTCCATGTGTCAGATGGTATCTGCTCTTTCCTGACAAAACTTTCTCATCATTGCCACTGACACTCAATACCTTTGCTCCAATGTTGCTACTTTTAGTTCATGGGAGAGTTTCAGAGCTTGCTATGCTGACTCTGATGTGCATGTGGGAAGGGAGGTGGCAGTGAAAGTAGAAGCACTCTTGCACATTTGTCACTTTTTGCTTATTTCATTACAGAACAGCCATATTCGTGCTTCAGCACATAATACTAAAGGGGTTTTTTGGAAACATCAAAAGCATTGAATTCAAACTTAAAAGTTTGCAAGTGCAGTTTTAGATGCATAGTGGACAAGTGTAACCTGTGAGATGTTAGCGCTCTTGACTTTATTTGCTCATGATCCATGTGCAGATGTTAATTTGAACTCCTTTGTCTCCCTTTTGGCCTCTCTTTCATCATAGTACTGACATCACCATCATTTCCATAGCAGCCAGGACGGTCTTTGTGGGCAGCCTGACCTCATCCAGCTGACAGTTGGGAGGAGCTCTCAACAGTGTGGGACCCTAGGGCTGACCCCTCAGTCAGCTGCAGGCCTGCCCGAGAAGCCCTGCTTTCACTTGTTCATACTTCAGTGGTTTAAAGCAGCTACTTAAAACCAATTACCTGCATATAGTTACAGGTGGAGCTGGAGCAACAGGCAGTGGTCTGTTCAACCTTCCAAACTTCATCAGAATTCAAGTACCATGGACTAAAGCTTTCCAGTTTTCCTATCTACGTGAAGCTGAATGTTTTTGGGAGGCTTCAGCAAGAGTGGCACGTGCATTTATGTAGGTACTGTTACATTTATTTTTGTAAATTTTCCTTTGCAAAGGTCTAAGACTAAACTTTCCAATACAGAGTGTTTTGGTTTAACAGGATGGCCTCTCTTCCTGTGCGAAAGAGCCATTCAAACCTGGCCAAGAGGTCTTTACGTGCTCTCCAGTCTTGCAGTCTCTGAAATGATTGGTTGGTAGCTGCTTCCCAGTTAATCCTGGATATGCCTTCTGGGGTACATCAGCATTTCCCCAAATATCTGCTGGAAAAGTAGATAAGTAGTAGGACATGTGCCACATGTTTTCTGGTGGCTGTGTGGCACCCAGAAGCTGAGGGATGAATGTGGCTGGCTAGCCTGCAGAAAGGTTAAAAGCTAAGTGGGGAGATGAGAAAACAAAACTAGGAGTGAAGAGTCTGAAGATTTGGATATGGAAGAGTAATTTTAAAATTGGCAAGCCTAAAACTGCACACAGGCAGGTGAAATAGTGAAGCCTCAGAGGAGGAGGTGTGTGGCATGATAGGACAAAGGCTGCCTGGGGAACCTTTGACTGAGTACAGGATCAGAGGGTAACATTTCCAACTGAGCCTTCACCCCTTCACTGCACCTCATTGTACTTGGTGGCTGGTCCTTCTGCTACAAGATTTGCTTCACACCTGAACCCCTGTGTGGGCATGCTGTAAGGGGAGTCCCAAAGTTGAGAACCACAGGGAGAACAGGCAAGCTTTGTGGGATGGGAGATTGAGCCTTGCCTTTCAGGCATGTTTATCTATGCCCACCTTTGCTTCCTGTGGAAATGAGTCCATCAGCATCTGCTATTATATATTAATTATTTTGGAGTCAGTTTTGCTCAGTGCCAGAGTCCCAAATGTCATCTTAAGCACGTTTTGGGTATGTAAAAACCAAATATAATGTCAGAGTTTTGAGAATTGGTCTTAGCTGACTGAGATTAAGGTCTGGAGTGCCTTATCTTAGATGCGGAGTCTGTTTTGCATACACATAGTAAAAGCTCCTCATCTTCTTGTCTTATTGTGAAAAGATATTCACTGATGTTTGAAGTGTTTGGATGCAAGAGTGCTGAGTACTGGAAGAGGCCATAAAGAAACATTTTCTTTAGTGCACCCTTGGAGCAGTGTGCAGTAAATAGAACCATAGGGGTAAGTACTGGTCACAGAAGATGAAACATGATATTGTCATTTATTCTGTGTCTTGAATGCAATGGGAACCTTCTGGAGTAAAATAGGATGTGATCATGTAATTAGACTGTATCATAATACAGGCTTTTCAGGAAGCAGCACAAAGGCTCAACAGATATCTCTGAACTATGTAACACCTGGCTTCACAACCTTCCTAAAGTTCTTTTAATATAGATGGGCATAGTATAATACCTCATACTGAAATAGCTCTAGTTGCTAGGTTTGACCTTTTCATTACTTGTTCAGCATCCCTGCACCAGTTAAATGTGTTACTTCTATAGCAAGATTAAAATAGAGTGAAGAAGCAATTTCCAGAAGGATTTTAAGGACTTCTTGATAGGTGCTGTCAATAAGTGCTTCTGAAAAATCCTAGTCTAAATACCTTGTCTCTCATTTGCAAATACCATGAAGTTTTGGCATTATGGGGCAATTGCAGTAACCTCCACTACAATAATTTAAGAACCTGATGTAAGACCACACATACAAAATTTTGCTGGAAACTTTTGTGCAACATGTTGTGGTTAGATATTTGAAAAAAGCTGTGGAGCGTGAGGTATCCCAGCATGGGCTGTGTTGTTTAGCTGTGCAGATTAGAAGAGGGCTTGTGGATGTTTTGTGGTTGAGTAGTCTGCTTCTGTACCAATTATGGATGCTGTAGGAACTTCCTGAGATGGAGTAGAAGGGGTGGTCTGAGTTGAGAAAACAGGGTCACAGGAATGTCTAATGTACAATACATAGCAATGGGTCCCTTCTTGGGGAAGAAGGGACAGTCGATTAGTTGACTGCATCCTGCCAGAAACAGCTCTAAGGGAAGAAAATGTTTAATTCATTGTGTCCCTGCTTGAATAGTCACTATGGTTTGGGGAAGATGAAAATCCTAAAGCATGCTTGAAGGAAGATTGTTGTAATATAAAATTTCCACCTTGATTTTTCTTAAGTATAAAAGTATATTGAAAGTAGGCTTTAAAAATGTCTTTGCCTACATGTGTGTGCACATACCCTCCTTCTAATCATTCCAGGGAAAAGCTTGAAGTTTCTCAAAGAAATAACACCAGAGGCTGACAATGTTATAATTGCAAGAAGCCTGTTATTTTCAATGTGTTCACTTGCTCCCTTTGAAATCGTATCTCATGTTCCAGTCTAATGCAGGTCTCATTTTCATAGTGTGTCCACCACTTTCAGAGACTCCACACTCTCTCCATACCTATGTATCTCATTGCTGTTCTTGAGCCATAATTAGCATCCTGTAATATGCAGTAATGGGATGAGTCATACCACCTACTCTTTAGTGCTCAATGACACCATCTCTCAGGGTTGTTTCTGGTTTGCTGTGTTCTCTGAGGCACTGCTGCTGTGTTACCTTGAAATAATTGTCTGATTGTAAATGAGGTTGCAGTGGCATAAGTCAGGGTTAATTTTGTGGAAGGCTGGAACATGAAACTATGGCAAGTAAACAGGTGTGGTGGTGCTTGAATACTCTTACAGAGCCTTACACCTCCAAGAGATGTCCTGGACAGGTGTGCTGCTAGCCCAGCTCTTCCCCTTCCTCCTGTCAGGTGGAGGGCAGGGGAGGCTTCAAGCTCTTGCATGCCCAGTCCCATCTGCTAAGAGAGGAAGGACATCTAATGGAGGCTGGGAGATTAGGACATTACCTGTATCAAGAGTGGGGACTAGAGAAAAAGGTCTTTATGTCCTTGTCAGATTTTGGATAACACCAGTGAGAATTAAATGTAACAAAATAGCAAAATGTGTCTGTCACTGCTAGAAATGTCTGCAAAGGAGCTGAGATAGTTCAGAAATTATTTTCTTCCACAGACTGTATTTTTGTCCCCTCTTGGGGAACAGCACTGGTCTAGCCCTGACAGATCCTGGGGTGTTCCTGATCTCTTGGATGACTGTAAGTCTAAGTGCTGGTACTCAGGCCTTACCTGAGAACAGCAGGACTCAACTGTTGAACTTTTCTGTTGCTATGCAGGCTTGCAGTTCTCTAGATCCTATATTTGTGATAATGGTATTGCTACACAAAGAAGCTGATCTGTTTGCAATTCCTCCTTCACTTGGGTTTACTAAGACAATCTTGTATAAGTGCATTCTGGTTTTATGTGTCTATAAATAGTGCTTGGCATTGTAGCTGGCATAGGAAGGACATTGCAGCAGAGAAGATGTAACATTGGTTTTTCTGCCAAGCCATGATTTTTAGGAAAAAAGGCAGGAACAGAACATTCAGCAGCCCTTAATTGTGACTTTAAAAAGTGCAGATGTTGGGAAGAGCTTTTGGGGGAATGCTTTTTGTAGTAGTTTGGCACAGTATGTGCTGCAGATGAGCTGCATCTGAACTACTGAAAACTTTGTGAGCTTGTTTCGTAATCTAGACTCAGTTCTGTGTATGATGCCACCAGCTAGATTTTGATGTCAGTTTGGTACATTCGAAAGTCTTTCAGACTTTTGAAAACCTGAGCGTGGTGTGCACCAGACATGCCCCCAAAATCTCACAAGGCTGGATTTTCCTCTTCTCTCAACCAACTGTGAAACTTGGGGAAATGAGAGAAGTAATTGAGGAACCCTTACCCCAATGGTTGATTTTTCCTGGATGAAAAGGCTGAAAAGGGCTTCCTGGAGCCTTTCAGTTTGTTCAAAGGTTTTGTCCAGCTGGGGCTCTGCATGGGCACCCATAGTCTGAGGTTTCCCTTGGAAATCCTGGTGTTATAGAAGAAGCAGGAGTGTTGTCAGACGTGCTGATCATATCCTTCTTCATGAAGTGGTTAACTGAGGCTGTTGTGGCCATCAGGGTTACCTTGGTCACCCATGGGGATATGTAGCAGGTAGGGGCTGGAAGGGTGCAGAGGTGACAAACCAGCACAAATCCCTGAGCTCAGTGTCCCCTCCTGAGTTTCCAGTGCAGTATCTCCCTGGCAAGACAGAACTGCAAGAGGGAGGGGGGATTTTTTAAGCCTAGCGGGAGTATGTGATATAACGGAGCTGGGGCTTAAAGACTTTAGTGTTTACCGGCTAAAAACATTGCTGGCTGGCTGAGGGAAGTTACATAGGTCACTGAAAACACCAATTTTTTTTGCTTGTTTGCTTTGCTGCTACTAATGTTTGAAGTTCTGGAATTCAAAACTAAATTGTTCCTTGGTATGAAATGGTCTGGGTGGTGTGAAGCTGACTGCCTGGAGTGCAGAAATCCAGTCCATCAACAGAAAAAAGGGTTTCTTTTTTCAGTGTAATGAGTATTTACCAGTCAGCATGTTTGACAGGCTTTTAGCAGTAAATATCACTTGAAACCAACTGCTGGAATCCCTGACTGTAATAACAGAAAGGAATGAATGGAAAAGGGAATTCACATTCCAAATACTTCCAGAGTAAGTTATTAAAAATAACAAAGTTGGAGTAGAGCTGGGAACAGGCTTATCAGCACCTGGAGAATGATGAATTTCATGATTACTTAAAGCTGTTTGTGCTGTTGTAATTAAGGTCAGTATCTGGCACATGCTGACCTTGGAAGTGGTCAGTGGTCTCAATAAATATTTATTGGGAGGAAGCTGACTCAATTCCTTGGATGTGTAAACCTGGGAATCTCAGCTCTGAACAGTTTTGACAGCTATCGTATGCTACCTCCTCCAACTTTACTCCCCACTGTCTTATTTTTCTTCCTTCTGTCAACCTCATATGTGGAGATTTGTATGCAAAAATGGTAACAGTTTCTACGGGTTTTCTATGGAAAAATCCTATTGGAGAGGAAAAAAGGTCTGACTGAAGGGACTGACTGGGAGGCAGAACTTGAGTTCAGATCTGTGCACAGCTAAGGGCTTTTTGGATAGTCTAGAGGCAAACTGTTTAATCTGTTTGTTCCCCACCTATAAGCTCAGGGTAATGATGATTCCTCTAGACATACAGCATCAGGGATGTGGAGACCTTGATTTTATCTTGGAAAGCCACTGTACTAACTTCTACAGGAAAACAAGCAAGACAAGATTAACAGATGGAGCACCTTGTTTCTCAATTTGACAGGGTAAAGCTTTAGCCCATTTGGGGGACAGAGGAGGAATGAAGGCAAGAGCAAATGCACTCACATAATCTTTTTTAGCTCTACTCAGTTGGGTCATTGACTGTATCTGCTTAACCTTTGCAGCTGAGGGCTCCTGCTTAAGCTGAGACAAGTCCTGCTGTTTTATCCCAGAGGAGTTCTTTGAAGTTCTCTTGTGTCTGTGTGTTGAGGTGATTACACTGAAGTGCAACCAGCTGAAAGAGACTTCAGGGACCAAAAAAGTGTGTGAATAATCACTTTACTGCCTGTATCTGGTCTTGACCAGTATATGCTCCAGTTACTGTTCAGCATTCTGTGGCTACAGCATTTCAGTAAGTTGGAGCCAACCTGGACCATGCCTCAAAAAGTCAGAAGAGATACAGTTTCTAGTACATAATTCCAAAACCTAAAAGCTTAACTTTAGACTGTGGCTTGGTGTGCAGCAGAATGAAAGAGGAATCATGTCCCAGGACTCTTGCATGCTGTATCAGATGTGCTCCCTGTAGATTAGAGAGGCAGCCTATGAGTATGCATTTATATTTTGATAGTGCTAAAGGCCTATCTGTTTAGTGTTCTCTTGTGCTTGGTGCTGTATAAACGTATTGAAAGTGATAATTTCTGCATGAAGAGCTTTTAGTCTCAAGTTTTAACAAGAGAATAAAATAGGCAACAAACCAGAAATTAGGTGACAGGGAAAAAATTAAGGAAACTTTCTTATTGAGTTGAGATCAGTAACTGCAATCTGTTTGGATATGACACAGGTTTCCAGTGTTCTCCCCCACTTTAAAAACAGTCTGCTTCCCGTAGCAAAACAATAACAAGTGTTTGATCTAATCTCATGCTGTTGTGGATTAGGCAAGTCTACACTGCAAAGACTAAACAATTTATACTTAACCAAGCAAGCTTTAAATGAGCTCCTTTGGAGGCCATTAGCAAGCAGGTGAGGACACAGTGCAGGCTGCAGATGGCTCTTGGCTTCTGGGGTGATGTGTGGGGTTTCTGCCTGTCCTGAGCCTTGTGCTGCTGTGCGAGATGCAGCATAGGCAAACCAAGCACTGCTGCTCTTGCGCTGTGAGCTGAGTCTAGCCCAAAGGAGTGATGCTTTTTGTACAGTGGTGATAAAGCATCTGGCCCATCACAGATGGGTTGGGTTATTGCTGCAGCAACCTTGGAGTGAAGGGAATTTGGGGGGGCTAAAGAGGTGCTTCTGAGATTGTATAACAAATCTCCACTTAAGATTAGAGAGGAAATTTGAGACATGCAGAAAGTGTGTGTGGGAGCTGGGGAAGAGCACTGAGATGAATTGAGGATGGAGACTGGTGTGCTGGGGAAGATGTGACACAAGCTTTCCTTGATGCTGTATGTGGGGGGTCACTGTCAGTATTTTAAAAGGGACACAACAGTCCTGTGGCTTTTCTAAGGAGAACCAGATCCTCTTAATGCTTCCTTGTACTGGAAAACACATGGGAGATCAGGCACTGCTACCAACTGAGTTTTTCAGAGTAGTGCTTGCTTGTGGAATTTAATAGCAAGACTCCTCCTAGTTAAGATAAAAGTGGGTGTCTGAGAGAATCACTTTAATCCTTACAATCCTTAGTTCTCAGATTGTCTGTGCTTCCTTTGTAGCAATTGACACTCAATTATGTCACAAGTGCAAATTGCCACAGCATGTTTTCTTAAGTTTGATGTAATGAGGAGAGTTCAGATAGCATCAATACCTCATCATTTTGCACTGATTGTTAGTGGGAACCAGCAACATTGGATACAGCCTTTCTGTATTAAGTGTACAAACTATCCATGAGATCAAAACTGCTGACTTCAGTCATGTCAGATTTCCATGATTAAGTCCATGTTTCTAGGACAAAAGGCAAATGCAACTGAGCATTTTGGATAGCCCTGTGTTCTAAAGGGGCATTGCTGCAGTGCAAGGTTTGTGACTGGTCCTGAGTGGGGCATATGGGTTTGGAAAGGGTTGTGGTGTGGTGGGCACTGCCTTGGTGAGCCCCTGATATTAAGCCACTGTTCTTCCACACTTGAGTTGCTCAACTGTTTCATCACCCTGTTTTCCAGGGAGTTGTGTACTTGGAGTTTATTGAGACCTCATCTTGTCTGCAGGGAGCCAGTACTTTCCCTGAAAGATATTTACCTACAGTGGCTGGGGAGCACATTCTCTAAACACAGATAGGGAAAGGCATGTGGAGGGCAGCTCTGGCTGCAAGGAATGAGCCTGAGCTCTGCAGGGACTCTGTGACTTTGTGGGAATCGCTTCTGCAGTGGTCTCCGGTTAAGATTTCCTCTTGTTAATCTGCTCTGTGATGAAAAGTGTACGGGTATAAGTATAAGACTTTTGGAATCTTACAAGATACTGTTTAGTTTGAAAGAACTAAAATAGAAACAAAGCACTTATTTGAATAGTTCTGTGTAATACTAACAGGAGTCACGAGATGGGGCTATTTTAGCTAAATCTCCCCAATTCTGTGTCACTGGCTGTAGGGGTGGTTAGATGAAAATCCCCGCGCATGTAAAGATGCACTTGGCCCGAAGGTGAGCCCAGCACCAGCAGTGTGTGTATGTGTGTCTCCGCAGTCCTCTGTTTGTGTGGATACAGCTCTGATAGAAGCTTTCCTTGATGCAGAAGCCCAAAACTGTGTGTGTAAGCTTGAGAGAAGGGTTCTCCCTCCCTTTTCACTGCCCCCTTGCACAGTATGCCTTAAGACACCAATTTTATTCTGTGTGTAGGGCAGATGAGTGTTCCTAGTGGAAGTCTTCAGTTTATTTGCAGAGATTCCTCTCCACACTACCAGGAAAGGGGTTAAAAAGCACACTGAGTTTGGTGTTCAACACCTTTAAACAGTCATATCTTCTCTTTAAAATGTATAAACTGTAGCTTTAAATCTTCATTCTTCTACACTGCGTGTTGCTAGATGCAAGCAAGCAGAACTTTCTCCCCAGGTATTGTGTGCCTCTAAAAAAAGGCTGAAATAAGAGATTTCTGTGACCTGAAACACCTAATTTAGGCTCTGTGGGACTCTGCCATCCAATGAGCTCTTTGCTCCAGAGCTCAGAAATAATCTTTTAAAATTGTATTAAAATAGCAGATGTTAAAAATATGCAGCTTGGGAGAGGGAAAGCTCCCCTCCCCCTTCCCAAAGGCACAGAATAATAGATAACATTAATATATGACATCTGATTCTGTGCCTTCATGCAGTTGAACATTTCATGGTATCTGGACTAAGTGATGATAAAGAAACCAAATTGAATGTGGCTTGGAAGATTTCGTCTGCATCTGTAATTCATCTCCAGCTTTTTTTGTCACTGAGGGAAGAGCAGCAGCAAGTGCTGTAACAAAGGCAGCAGGCTCTACAGGTTGGGTTTAGCCCTAGTGTAAGCTAGCACAGATCATCTGAGGTCAGAGGAGCTGCACAGTTGCATGCCTGCTGAGAATGTGTCCCAGATCCCTGTTATATGTAGATTAACCACCAATTATGCTAATTACATTCCTAGTTGAAGCACAGAATTGGCCAATGCTGTTTGTAACTGTTTGACTATCTGCACATTTCTTTTGTTTCAATGAGCTATATCTGAGGCATGTGCAGAGATTTTGAGGATACTGTTAAGTGGCTAATACTTGATGCATTATGTTCTATGCCTTGCAGAACTCCTTGCATAAGGAATGAACTAACACAGAGCTTACTGTAGGCTTGATGGCCAGAAATAGTAGATGTCAAGATATTAGCAGAGCTGCTGTGGTTTTACATATATGTACGTAAATATTTTCTCTAAACTATGGTGCTTCACAAACAAGTTGGGGTGACATTGTAGCTTTGAGCTGTCTTGAAGTATGGTCATTAATCCATATGTGTTGGGCAGCCACAGTTTCTCCTCTTTGTATAAAAAGCAGAAGAGGAGGACAAGACTATCTCTAAAACTTTTGGAATGTAAAATACTACATAGAAAGGTGGTTTGGGTGACAGGAAATGCTGGATTGAAAACACGAGGAGACTGTGGAAACAGGATAACGTGCTGTCTTGGTTTATAGCTTGGGACATGGGAATTCCAGGCTCCTGTAATGGGCATGAGTCATACTTATGTATGTGTGGTTACAGCAGAAAAAAGATACAGATGGCTGCAGAAAATAATGTTTATACAATGCTCACTTAACAATTGGAAAGAATGCATTTCTAAATTGCTTGAAGCATGTAGGGCTAAAACCTGAACATTCTTCAGGGTTTCTCCACAAATATGTATTGATGGCTCCAGATAAACCCAAGGTCTGTGGGATTTTTGCAGTTAGCTACTCTGACAGGAAGCTTGATTGCTGTGTTTTTGGAGGAAAAGACCACAGGGAAGAACAGATTCCTTCTGCTGTGTCAGTCCAGTCCCACTGAAGCCACTACAGTCATGCCAGTGTAAATGAAGAATTCAACCTGTGGTTCTCTGTAGTGCATCTCAGGGCACCAGTATATGGCAAAACATGGATGTATTATATGGATGCACATATGCCAGTTGTGTATCAGTATCCAGTGTACTCTGGGTTTGTGTTGTAGCACGTCATCTTGAAATGCATTCTTTGGCATGTTTGGAATAGCTGTTTGGGTTACCTCAATAACTCAGAAGTACAATTTTTTTCATTGTATTAATCTAATTTTCCTCTTAAAATATTAATAAAAGGAATGTTGTCATTGTACAACATTGAAGTACTAGCTGCTTTCTGAAGCTTCCCTCTGATTCTATTTGCACAGTCAGGTATAAAATGGCTATCATACAAACTTTCTGAAGAAGCCCATTTCAATCCTTCACCAAGTACAAGCCCATTTATCCACAGCTCCTATGGTAATTTCTAAATGAAAGGAAGATTGACACATTTGTGCTGGAAATCTGGGTTGTTCTTGTTGGGTGCATGCTAAGGATCAGATGTGTAATATCTGTTTTTTTAAAGGGGCTTCTCAGTGATGTAGTGCATAGTTCATCTTTTAGTGTCGACTTTGTAATGACAGGGTTAATGTCCTACACTGCTGGGAGAAATTTCAGCTCTGAGCTGAGGGAAGGGCAAAGTAGGAATAAAGGCAGTGTCAGTGACTCTAAGGAGCACTCACTGACCACACATGTCATGTAGCTGCCTGCTATGGTTCACAGCATGTAGGCACTATCATCTGAGTTTAGGTTTTATAGCCACAAAACTCTACAGTGCTTTTGCTAGCTTGGTTAAGATGAAGTTTTATAAGGCGTATTACAAGACTTGATGGTTTGGGTGTGTGACATGTCCTTAGAGGTGAACGGATGCCTTCAGGTGCAGCCGCAACAAAAAGGGATGCATTTCCCGCTGGGGTGCCCTTTACACTGAGCAAAGGCCCAGCCCACGCAGGGGAGGATGAGTGCCTTGGGATAGAAATGCTGCTGTAATGTCATGTACAATACAGAAATCAATCAAGTGCAGATTATTCCTAGAAGCTATATTCAGGTTAAGTTAGTGAGTGATTAATTTTCAAACTTGATCCATTTTCCCTCTATACAGCCAAACCCACAAATGGTATGCTATTTAGTCACTGAAGTGTCCAGTCTGAACAGTCAGATCCTGAACAGGACAAACCCCGTGTCTCCCAAAGGTGCTCATCCTTTGGAAACTGCTTGTGTAGAGGTTTTGGTATGATGCATATGAAAAGCATAAAGATGAGGTGCTTTGTAGATTGCCCCTTTGTAGTAGGGCACAGTCATGATGGACTGGCACTGGTAAAATCAGACAACTAATTCTACGGCTTAACCCAGTCTGTCCTTTAGTATGCAATAAAGAGCAACAGTGGCCTCAAAATCACTTTCTGGGATACTGAAATACCTAGGTCTGCTCTGATCTCTAAATCATGTAAATCTGAGAAAGCTAAACACCATGTTGTGTTATCCTTTAAAATGAAGGTGAAGACAGTTCATGTTTATAGTGCTTATAAAATGGTTGGCAAATGATGCTCACTACAACATGAGCTATCTTACCAGTTGCTGCTTTTTAATATAGCAACCATGGGAATTATTCATGGCCACCTAGCTTAACCTGGCACAAAATACTGCATCTCATCACAGAGAAAAATTCTGCTACTTGCTCACGTACAGTAATAAAGATTTAAAATCACATTACTTTATAGTGTTATATATAGACTGTAGGCTGAGAAGTTATTTCAGTCCTTTAGGATTCTGGTTGTACAGAAAGCTATAGTTATGCAGTGAATTAAATGCAAAAAGATCTTGTGAATGTGACAGTAAAATGACAGTTCTTGAGTACTTGGGTCAAGAAATGAAAAGATTCAGGTTTCCATAGTGGCAGTTCTCTGTGTGGCAGTTTATATATCAAGGCTGCCCCTGAGACAGGGCTGCTGTGCTGTAATTAGGACTGTAACAGAAGGTCTGCTCAATGAAGACCATAATTTAGGTAGCTTATACAAAAGGTGGGAAGAAGGAAGCAAAATAACCTTGTTTTGCAAATAAGCTCTCTGAAATTGAGCAAGGACATTGAAGCATACTAACAAGGATCTGAGGTGTTAGATGTTCCTTTTTTTTACTGAAGTAGCAATACTGGAGCCAGACTTCAAGTGCTCATCTCTAAGGGACCTTTTCAGATTAACCTCTTGAAGGAAGTTCTCTCTGAGGCTTTAGCTAGAAATAAGAATAAACTTAGTGGATGATGTGGAGCTGACTTTTTTCTACCCTCAGTAGCAACTTAGCTTCGTTCCTGTAAGTTCTTCTCTGATACACTGTAAGGAGTGATTCAGATGCTGGACCATCACTTTATCATCTGCAATAAATCTCATCTGTAGTTTCCAAACTATACTTTCAAAGGAAGTAAAACAATCCTGATGATAAAGCAAGCCACATCACCCCAATGTGACAGGACAGGTTACAGGCTGGGAATTGTTTCAAAATCACTAGCAACAATTTGTCCAGTTTACACTGGACAGAGGCTGAAGTCCTTATATGAAGCTTCCTGCTGAGCATGTGTGTTTAGTTTTGAGGTTTTTGGGGGTGGAGAAGCTATATAGTATGTGTTCCTCCACCTTTTTAGGAGTCTTTGAAATCGGCAGAGGAGGTTTAAGCATATGTATTAGGCTTGATACCTCTGGTACTTGGTATCTCTGAATGTTTCATCTTTTTCTAAAGCCAGAGCATTTCTTAATGACAGTCAGTGAGACTAAAGCACCTAGATCTTTACAGCTTTGACTGTCTTAGCTGCCATATGTCTAATATGCAATACAGCACTAGGTGAGCACTGAGGATAGCCCCAACTTCTGTTTGTAAAGGCACATGTAAAGAATTAGTAACAAGAGTTAACTATGGAAAAATAATCTAAACAAATAAGGAAGTTCCAATCTGGTATCTGTTACCCATAAATGTTTCATTCTTTTGTTTTATTGTATGCTCACTGTCAGTCAATGGAATGAGAAAAAGAAATTGGACATTAGCTACACAAAGTTTCCAGAAATAATGTCTAAAGTAAATGTTTTTGCACTTAAGTCTTATCAAAGTATCTTCTAATTAGTACTGTGTGCAGGCTAAATTTACTGAAGTGTTTATTGCCAGTTATTTATGCAGTAAGGAGGGCAAAATGGTCTTGGGAATATCATCTTCTCTATCTTCTTTGTAGGCTTGCATTCTTGCCTCTTTTTTTTTTCTTCTTCCTAGAAACTGGAGGAATTTTCTGAGGCATCCAGCACAAATTTTAAAAAGTGAAGCCAGACTCCCCTAAGGAAAATTCCCACCCAGAGTTAGTCCAGCTGCACTAGCTTTAGAAACCCGTCAGGACACTGTTTTTCTTAGGAAGGCAGGACAACATTGCCAAGGATATTTTCAATCCTTAAAAAAAGATTTACTGTGGCTCCAGTAAGGAAACACATGGTTACAGCATGGTTACATTTGCCTTAAGGCAAATAAAAGTAGAAGAGACTTTGCAAGCATAAAACCCAGAAATACAAAACCTGTTTCTGAAAATGAGTGGTAAAGTGGGGGGGAGTAACACATAAACTACTAGACATAGAATAGCTTACAAATTCCAGAGGATCTGGAATGAAGTGAAAGCTAAATACATATAAATGCAGAAGCTATTGTGTTTTAAACCAGATAAGGAACTTGTCTTTATATCGAATTATTGGGCACTTCACATAACAGCAACCAAGTGGCATTAACCTTTAGGATGTTAATTGTTTGTTTTGATCTATGGGAGTTTTAAACTATCAGGAATGTGTTCCATAACAGAGCTATTACCTTTTGCAGGTAGATACATTGGCATCCCCACAAGAATAACAAAATACCATTTTAGAAACACTTCAATTCTTGTTGCTTTATCACTGTTGTCAGGATAGCAAAAGGGCTTAAAACACAACCAACCTGCAAAATAACCATTAATATTCCAGTTCAGAGAATGCTTTTTTCTCTTCCCGGTTCTGCTCCAGCACCTGTACTGTTGGCCCTTGAGAACCTGGTGCTGCTAGGTGGTGAGCAAATGCACTTGCCTGAGTAATATATGCAGTGGAGACTTTTGATTGGGTTTGTATGCCCACTCAGCTTCAATCTTCAAATGTTAGACATAGAAGCTTATGTGGTGCCTATAGCAGTCTGAACCACAGTGGTTGTGGTCTCCTGGAGAGCTACTTGGAGCCCTTTGCTTCAAAGCAGGATTGTGCTGTAACTCCTGGACTCCCTTTGGCTGTAAATCCTCAAAAGCCAGGGGAGTTATCTCTTCAGAGACATCTGTAACTGCGCACTAGGACATAAATACACTGAAGAAAGTGGATTTACTTGGAGTAGGTGAATAGACTTGTCCTTTGTGTGGCTTGATGAATTCAACATCAGTTGCTGCATTACACTGGAGTCCTTAACAAACAGCAGCAATCTGGAATAGATGTGAAGCTTTTTGTTAGATGATGCTACAAAGTTTCTAGCACAGCAGATAAACACCTAGCTGCTCCAGAAGCTGAGTGCTTTACAAATAAAAATAGGTTTATCAAGAAAGACTGAAGACACTGTAACTTCTTTCTACTTTTGACTTGTTCTCCTTGGCCCTTTACTGTTGTTTTTGTGCCAGGTTTTTATCTTTATCCTAATGGAGGTGCTTCCCTAATTTGATGCCCTTCATGCCACACACCTACTGGCAGTTATCCAACCCTTATATTACCATCTACTCCTCTGAGGCTGCTGTTGATACTCATGTTAGAGGTCTGATATACCATCAGGAGAATCCAAGGATATTCAGATGGCAATGGAAAAATTTCTTCTGTCCTGAAATGATAGATGGGTGTGTTGTAGTTTCTTAGCTCAAAGATCTGACTTGCAGACTTATCTCTCACGGTATAGCAGCATCCTAAGTCAGGATCCTGCTGGGTCAAGTGGTCTCTGTAAGTCAGATCTGTTTCAGTTCTTCTGATTTCATTGATAAAGGAACAAGCTCTTAATATTTCAGGGAAGTTTTCAAACATGTTCCTTTTAGTGTTATTTTTTTAATAGTGTGGCTTTTACTAGCCAGTCTTCCAAGATTAAAATACTGGAGGGTTTTCCCTTTTTGTTCTGGAGAGAAAAAAGTATGTCTTCAAAAGTTAGTGAGCAGTTTGCTCTCAATACACCTTTCAAAACAATGTTATCAATTGTGTCTTAAGCATTTATCTGATGATGACAGTATCTACTTGAATGTGTGGGAAGTGTCTTAAACCTGTTACAAGACCAGGCTTAGATGTTCATTTTTAGGTAAATTATCACCATTAAAACATTTAAAAGGGAGACAAGAGATGTGTGGAAGCATGTTCTTAATAAACTTTGTGTCAGTCGTGACTTCGGCCAGGTCTCTTGGCACAATGAGCCCTGGTGTTACTCTAGGCTTGCACTAGGCAATCTGAATGTTGATCTTCCACACGCTTAGGAAAATACTTTCCCAGAAGTTGCTCTGGTGAAATTTGGATGGGGAGTTGTGACTAGAAATGTGTTTTGTTTTTAAAGAAATGAGGAATTCCGAATTTAATTGGATGATTCCTAAGCCTGAAAAACTAGGTATAAACCTATATGGCTCTAGATTTTTTTCTTCAGAATTATTTTTATAAGTGTTTGGAGCAAGCATTCTAATGTAAGTATCAATGTCTTATCGCAATTTCTGTAGAGTGAATAAACTTTATCAGTATGAGGGAAAGTCTCAGACAATATTGCTGCAAGCTGAGCTGCTGTTTAATATGTATGTTCTGGTTTTGGGTTATTGCTAGGCTTTCTCTGTGTGCTCCTAAAAGCAACAAATTCTGCTGACAAAACAGGATTGTTCCCTGTATAACATCACAGGAGCTGTCAAATAAACCTTGTACAAGCCCATTCAATACAACCAGCTGGGCAGTCCTGTTTATTGAGCAAACCTTATAGGCAAAATTGAGTTCCCCATAATTTTTTCCTTCTGTTTAAATTCTAAGTTTAACAGGTGTATTTCCTCTAAATATAAAAGTTACCAGATGATAAAATCCTAGTTAAACTCTGAGGAGGTTTTTTATTTTTAGTGTTCACTTCCTCTAGATCAGTGGAAACAGCACAAATAAGAATGATGTATATCATCCATCATCATTGTCCTTATTCCCCCTCAAGGGGAGTTGCTTCCTGTCACTCAGTACAAAGTCATATAAGCTCCTCACATTATTCATTTTTAATAATGAGCAAATTGTTGCAGGTAGTAGGTGCGTTGCAGATTAACTCACTGGTAATCTCCACGATTGCTTTTTGACCTTTTTAAATTTTCCCATTAATCAGCTAAATCAAATTATCATTGGTTGTTCAAATGGTTTTTCTTACATGTTAGGTGAAACCCTAGAATTTTCTCTGTAAAATCCATGGGTCCTGCACTGCTTTTTGTTGGACTTTACTGATCCTTCCTGGGCTGGTTCATGTTCCATGACGGTATGAGGCCTTGTACTCTGTAAGACATCCCCAGTTACCTGTCTTGCATCTGATTTCCTACATTGTTTTTGTTCTGTCTTGTTTGATGAGTACTAAAGGTTAATTTAAACTGCTAAATTAGGGACTTATTTCCAGTAACTGTATTGTTAATTTACACAATGTGATGTTAGACATAAATGTGTCAGTGTGATAGCTCCACACAGGTTGTAGCTGGTCTTGCTTCATCTCAGAGCTGAAAAGGTCAGCTTTGGTGTCAATTCCTGACCTGATTATTGAGACTGCAAACATAACGCCTACAAGCATCAGTTGTAAAGGTGTTGGTGGCGTAGACACCTTCTTGTTAAGAGCTGGCCTGAGATAACTGCCTTATTTCCCAAAGGTGGCCAAAGAGTCATCACAAGACAAGTTCAAATTTAATTTGGAGAGAGAATTAGAGCTCTATTGGGTGTTCTGTGAACTTTCCAGTACATCCCAGTTAATGACTGTTGTTACAATGAGACCCGAATCAGGGGAAACAACTGTCAGTGCCCCCTTTCCCAGTTGATAGTAACTAAATATTTTTCTTTGAATTTGTTGAAGGCAGTGCCTGAGCTTCAGTAAAGGTCTGGAGAGTTGAGTACCTGATTGCCCACCTACAAAGTTGCATATTTTGGTTCCTGTCTAAGCATCTGATGAAATGCCTGTAATGAGCACAAAGCTAGGTTTCTGTTGGTTTATTCTAGGGATTTTCTGTATAGCTTATAACTGTTGTTTCACCTGCAAAGGTATTTATTCCTTTTTTTAAGATCTTTCCTTTGTTTAGTAATGAAGCATATGCAGAGTAAAAAAGCGAAGAAAATACAACACAAATGCTCAAAGCTCTAAGCATAATTGTTTTCTAGTTATCTGTAACCTGTCCTTGGCAGGCCTCTGTCTTTAGTCATTGGCACTGAGATCTGAAAATTCAACTTTTAAGGTAGAGCTGGATTCTGATTTCTCACCTGCTTGTTTTAGGATGAATCTTGATTCTTAACAGAGGAACTAGGTGTCTGCAGATGGTAATTCAATATGAAATTAAAGTCAAGTTTGTCATCTTGCCTCAACCTAAAAACTGAGTGGATGATGAAAACTTGAAGCTGTTTTTAGAGCAGATGAGCAGCACAGAAGCCTGAGTCATCTCTGCCATGTCAGGATGCTATAGGGAAATTTCATTAAAACAAGGTTTGGGGGAAAATAATCATAGCAAATGGATGGGAACCAGTGATGAATTAAATTTGGTATCAAATGTACAAAGAAGATTGAGCAGACAGGATGTGTATAGGTACTTTAGCAGTCCATGGTATTAATGTGTGAAGAAGCCACATGTCACAATGTTACCTTTTCCAGTTTTATTTCTTGCCTTTTTCTGTGATGAAATGGTTACCTGTTCCACTGTCCTTGTGCTGAGGATATTTCTAACCATTTGTTCATTATGTGCTTATTCAGTCTGCACTAATGGTTTAGTTTCTCTTAAAAAAAAAATCACTTTATCCGTCATCAAGTTGTTCTCCCTATTTATATTTTGAGTGGTGTTTTACTCTGATTTGCATCAATTGTGAGACATTTTGAACTGTGAAGTGCTATGAACTCACTATGCAACAACCTCTACCACAATGAGCCATTGTCACCATCCAGTATCTAACCCACATCCCATTAGTCAGCTGTTGACTTTGAGCCAACATGTGTAATGGGGGAAGATAAGGAAACAGATTCATAAAGTTATTGGAGCAGCTAAGTGTGGGTAAATTCCTACCAGGGATTTGCACAATTTAACAAAGGAGGCTGTCTTTCCGTGAGGTAAATCTTAGCTCTTTCAGGTGGCTTCTGTAAAATCCATTCAGCGTTTACCTGTATATTTAGGTCCCTGAAATACCCTTGCAAATCCAGGCTTGATCCCTCCAGTTCCTAGAGGTATAAGTTTGACTTCTAGATCAAGAGGCATTCTGTTCAGTCTTTGCATATAACCTATATATACACATGTGTATGTATGTGGATTCCAGACCTCAGCTATTACTACCTGTACACTGCCGGGTATGCTGTAAACTATTTACCCTGCATGTGTACATACATGCAGATTCCAGATCTCAGTTTTTATATATTAAAACACCTCTGTGTGTGTGTGTATATATACAGAAAGCCTTATCTCCAGATTACGTCAGTGGCAAGCTGGGTTTAACCATGACTTGGGGCAAGAAAGAGATTCTGGATGTTTTATTCATAGCATATAAACATTATTGTGTCCTTGATGTATGTGAAATATAGATGTTGACAAATATAAGTTAAATTGTGGCATTTGAACCTAGCTTGAACTGAATTATATGTTTTTGTTGTTTGTCAAATGTGTAGTTTCATTTTTGACTGAGAAGAAACAGTTTTTCTATCTGTGGCTCATGTAACCTTAGTCTTGTCTGAGTTACAAAAAAATTGCCAATTTTTTTCCATCTTGTGGCTCCATTGATTGTACTGGAATTGCACCCAAGATTAATGTCTAAAGTTTTGGGAGTGTTTTGTTTTCTTAAATTGGACTGCTGAACTTCTGGAAAATTTAAAGCACTTCCAGTGTGGGAGTCAGCAAAAACTATTAACCCATATGGTAACATTCAGATTGAGATCACTGACATGATCTCATCCTGCATGTAACTTTTGATGTTTGCATGTCAGCAAGAAAGCCAAAGAGTAGAAGAACAGATTCAGCATCAGAAATTAGTTATTTTTCCTCTTGCTGAGGGTTTTTGTGGTGTGAAGAACCCTTCAGCTCCCTCCTTTCCCTGTAAAAGGCATGTGTCACAAAAGCCAAATGTGAATAAAGAAAAGCCTGTTCAGAAGCCATCAGTTCATCCTGATAGCAGTTGGCACAACCTATGCCTGATAATCTGCCTATAAGACTCATCAGCCGTGACATCTAGCTCCAAGAGTGTGTTTATTCTGTCTGATTAGTCATCAGAAAGGGAGTTTAAGAGTACAGAACAAAGAACAAATGGGAATGTGTTGTCTTTCTGTTCATATTCAGCCTTACAGATGTGATCATGGCTACTTTTAAAAGACCTCTTTGAAGGCCTCAGCTTGGTAGTGTGCTTTGCATTCAGAGATGAGCCTTGTTTCTTGGAAGTCATAAATTAACCAGGATTGGCAGACAAGCAGGACAAAATCCTTCTTGCTAACTGAATGATTCTTACTGCCTCCCATATTTTCCTTCCCTGATTTGAGACCTTGGTTGATGGTTCTTAGCCTCTTCTCTCATTCTTCAGCCACTTCTCTCAGCTATTCTTGGGGTCATGTTAGTCCCAAGTGTGTTTACCTGTTAGTCATCCCATGGATTTATGTCATGATTCCTGTGCGCACAGAGCATATGCAGATACCTTACTTCGTGTCTGGTTTCAGTATTAGCTGTTCATTGCTGTGGTTGCAGTCTGAGCAGTCATTTGTGGTGTTTGTTTTTTAAATCCTAGTTTTTGTGAGCTTCAGAAATGTAAGGATTAGGTGGTGCTTGTATCTGACTTTCCAGACTGACTTGTTACAGGGAGGCAGAAAATGCTTTCCTGTGGCTTTTCTTGTCAATGATGAAGCTAGCATTTGAGGCTGTGTACGTATCTCAGAACTGTGTGCCCTCTATGTGTTAAGAGCCTGCTTAATGTCCTTAAGTCACTCTGTCTTCTCACTCCTCCTGACTGGGTGGTGTCCATCACCTCTGGAAGAGGTGGGATAAGATGCCCTGTCCTCCCAAGTGATCCTGCCAGAGCTGCACTGGTTTTCAGCTGGGTTGTGTCTATGTTGTAGAGAGGACTCTGGTGCTTGGAGATCTTCACCTGGTACTCAGTACAGCTCCACTGTGCTCAGGCTGAGGAGCTAACTGCTACTTTTACTATCTGCTGAACTGCTAGAGCATAGCCAGTAGCTGTTACAGATGAATCCCTCTCACTTTTTTCTTTGGTCAAATTTTATTTACATTAGTCCTACAGGAACAGTGAGACAGAGGTTGTGGCATAGCAACATCTGTTACCTTTGTATCTTGTCTGCTGAAGATCAGATTCATTTGTTGTCTCCTCCATGCCCCCCAAACTGTACAATTTAAAGCCAGTTTGTGCTGTCAGCAGCTAATTAATGGTATCTTTCACTGACACTAGCAGCAACCCATCTGGGTTGCAGGCCATGTAAAGCTGTAGCTGAAGCATTGGGAAACCTTAGCTTTACAAAGCTGCTTTCTAGCTGTTTGGTAAAGAAATTAATAGTATTAGGGCTGCCAGGAAGAGGTTCCATTGCAATACATTTAAACTTCAACAGGTAGCAAAATAAGTGTTTTGAGCAATCGGTAACAGTCCTTACCTGTTCATATGGCTACAGGTGGTACTTGGGGTGGGTGAAGTTTGTAGATGTACCCCCAAATTATTCCAGCTGCTTCCATCAAAGTCAGAGGGTATTTCACCAGAGATTACTGAGCAGCTTTTGAAGTTCAGGCTCTTGACACCAAGCTCCTGAAATCAGTGCAAAAGTGGCTCTGAAGCCATATTTCACCCTGGCATGCTTGCATAAACCAGGAGTCTGAAACTTAGTTAATGAGCCACACTCTTGCTGCTTTTTGTGATGGGAAGTCCTCAGTGTCATTGAGTACAGCCTTCCTGCTGTTGCAGCTACATCACTAGTATTTGCTCCCAAACTAGTTCTAAAACCAGCTTGTTCAGACTAGTGGTGATGCCGAGAGCTCAGAGGGGCCTAACCATGCAGATTTTTACCAGATTCATGGATGACCTGCACCCAGGTGTTTGGGCCAAGCACTCCTGTGTTTCTACTGCCAGCCACATCTAGTCTAGTGAAGTTACAGAAAGCTTAACCTGCCTTTATAGTTTTGTGAATTCTTGCTCAGCAACAGGCATAAGGGACTTAAACACTAAATTCCAGGACCATCCTATTTCCCTGTGGTTCTCACTGGTGTGCTATAACCAAGTGAGCCCTTAGATGTGCATCAAGCATCATAACACTCGGAGGATCTCAGAATAAGAGTGCAGCAGGGTGTCACAATGTGAACTGATAGCTTGGGATTGTGCACATCTGTATATGATACATGTGTGGTATAATCACATGCTAACTTTGTCCTTTCTCTACCATAATAAGAAGTCATGTGAAGGAACCACTAAAATGAAAATCTAGTGATGCCAAGTGCTGAGTCATTAGAGAGCTACAGCTTTCAGCACAACTTCACTGTTGTGTGTGGCATTTCTCCAAAATGCCTTAAATGGGGGAGCATACTCATGAGGCTAGATGTTTAAACCTGTCTGAATTAAAAAAGAAAAAAAACTGCTAGAGATTTTGCACCTTTTCTCATAGAGGTTCTTCAGGTGATGAAGGATGCGTTTGTGTGATGGTAACTTTAAATTTGTTTAAATTGTTCCTTACAGTAGTTTTTTGGGTACAGGTTAATCTGTACTGATGATGCATATGAAGTTCTTGCTGCTTTCCATTAGAAACTGCACTTGGTTCTGGCAGGGAAGAGTCAAGCCCAGGACCCTGATGTAGATGGATCTGGCCTCTTGCAGATCCTTGGAACATGATTTTGGCTTAAGTCTGTTCTCATTAAAAAAAAAAATTAATGGAAATTATACCACTTTGGTTACTAAAAGCAGAATGATGCAGATACTGACTCTTATCTTTGCTCAGAGTTCAATTGTATGCCTGAGAACAAGCGCTGCTGAGGTTACAGGTCAGGGTAGGTGATCTGCATTTTAGGTTCCAAAGTAGAAGGGAACTTTGCATATACAATGTAAAAGAACACTTTGCTCATGACAGTTTTGAACATTGAGCTCAACTTCTGTGTTTCTATTAGAGCTTATTGCCCATGAAATGAAATTTCTGGGACCAATGAGTCTTGCAAAACAGCTTGTATTTGGACTTAACTGCATACTGGGCAGTTCTGTGGTCACCTTCTCTTGTTTTCCACAATCATCTCTAGTTAAGTGAAATTCAGAACCCCTTTGGTAACTCACCACCTGCTGAACTTGCAGATTAATGGACCAGATATTAAGGAGATGTTATTCTTGGACATAAGTTCCCTGTCAAGAACCTAAACCTGAAAAAAACAAAACAAACTTTAAAATAAACAATCCTTGCTTCATTTGAAATATATAAAAAAATTTCTTTACTTACTCTGCACTCTGTTTTTATCTGGAAGCAGGCTGTGCAAGGTATGATCTGGAATTGCTCTTGAGAGGGAAAACATACCTAGGTTTTGGGGCAGGGAGAGAGTTGAGCCTGTTTAAACAATCCTATCAGTTTTGCATCTAAATTTAATTCCGTTTTAAGTATATGCTATGTTGACATAAAAACAAAGTTGGCTAGCATCTATCTCTAATCTGGGCCTTAAATAATAACCTTTTTAGGTTACTTCCACTTTACAAGTTCAGCAGACTCTTAACCAAAAGCAATGAGATTTTAGGCAGCTGCAGCACATTTTGCTTAGGAGGTGTTGAGTGACACTGGTGAGGACTGGAATATTGACAGATCAAAACTCAGTAATAGCAGCTGGGCAAAATGTTGGTGAGGAGGGAGGTGAAAATCTTAGTCTATACCTTATGCTCCTTCTCTGCAAGCAAATAGTTAAGGCCTGCAAAATGAGACCAAGCCTCAAGACACAGTCATTTGTGCAGGGAAGACATTCTCCAAAGAAGCATGCTGCCAGTGTTTGAATGTGCATGCTGTGTGTGTCCATGCTGATTTCTGCCATGCTTGTCTGCAAATCATTTTGTCTGTAAGAGCATATAGCAAAGTGGCCAAAGTCTGCAGATCAGAGTGCACTTCTCTGGAAACTCGCTGATGAAATGTGTTTTGCATTAAATGCGGGTAGCTTCAGGTGATGTTAAATGTGAGTGTGATGTTTTCTGGGCCCAGCCAGTGTTACAGGAAGGTCACTCCCAGTTCTGCTAGCTTATTCTGAAGCTCAGCAAACTTTTCTTACATGAATAAAAACAGTGCTCCTGAGTGGTATGGGCAAAATTGTTTTGAACAACTTCTTTTGAACCTGTTAAACCCAACTCATAAGTCTCTTTCCCACACTGAAGTTAGACCAAAAAGAAGTTATCTTGATAACCTCTCTGCAGTCACAGGATACAAGGATGGCAAGCTCCTTGTGATCTTTCTTGCTCTGTGTATGCTCTCAAGAGCTGCATACCCACAGGGAGGTGAAAACCACCAGCACTCCTGGGCATCACAAGGGCCTATTTGGAAACATCTGTGAGTGGAATTAGGACCTATGGAAAGACCACTCCCTTGATCAAGGGGGCAAGAAATAAGTACTATATTATATGGACATCACATGGAGAAGCAATTCAAGTTTGTCTCAGTTCTTACAGACAACCTCATAGAAATCCAGTGCCTCCTTTCTAGATAAAGGGACCTTTTTTCCCTTTTCATCTGTTTTGCCATATTCTAAGATAAAGCATTAATTTGAAAAAAAAATAAATTGCTTTATGTTTCCAGAAACTCTTTAGACAATGTTTGAAAGGGACTGGATGTCTCAAGAAATACAGTATTTCACCTTTTCATTTGCATTGGAGTACCAGGGCTAAGCATCTTTCTCATACTAGATACTATACAGTAAGTCAGACCCTTAACATAGAATGTGTGGTCTAAAAATAGATGAAGGGGGGCTTGTAAAAGGAGGTGGTTTTAGTCCTTTTTATAAATGACCATAGAGGTCCAGAGACCTTCAGGTCAGCCTGACAGTCTGTAGCAAGACTCAGAAGAAGGATAAACTTCAACCTGTCCCTACTCCTAAAGATTTCAAGTACATTACACTTAATGTTAGATATACGTAGGAGATGTGTAGATCTGAGTGACTGTCCTTGAGATGCTGTTGCTGTGAAACATGCTGTGAGCTCCGTCTAGTGCATTTCTCCAGGTACGGGTCAATCCTGATAAAGTTGGGAGCGGTTCAATCCTAGAAGAAAGTTTGTAATCATGCTGCTGATATAATATTTTTTTCTTACAATAGGAAAGGAGGACACAGTTCCCTAGAGCAGTGTCCAGCATGCTTCATTATGAGAACTAATTATAGATAATAAAACAATTTTTTTGTTTAAATGAATCATTAGGACCAATAGTCCCATTAGAGTGACTAAAAAATTCTCTGCATTTTGGGAGAAGGGAGGGTTGTTTTTAGCCTTTCTTGTACAGCTACGGACTTTTTAGAGTTTGCTTGTGTGGGGTATGTTACTGCTGCTTGTATTGTGGGTGTTACTGATGATCTCAGATGAGTTCAGAGCCCCTTTGTGTTAGGCATTGTGCTCCTAGGGCTGGGAACAGAGCTTGTACTGCAAAGCTGGTGAGAAAAGAGCAGGCTGATAAGAACTGTTATCTGTCAATCCCATTTCACAAACACACAAAAAGTCCCAAAAGACTGAAGGTAGTGATGACTTATGATGACACAAGCAGAAAAAGAGCCGGTTTTCTATAACAACTAGAATTCCCATTAAGATCTGTATAGATTCGATTTAAAAGACTTAAAAGATTTTTTTTTATTTGTTATAGCTGAAGATACTCTTCTCCCAGCTTCTCCCCTTATCTGCTCCTTTATTACCTCTATCAAATAGGTCTACAAGTCTGTTGCTGTGCTGCAAACTGAATGCAGATTTTATGTATTCCAGGCTTTGGCATTAGTTTTGATACTTCAGTTTAGTGTCTGGGCAGATGAGCCTGTAATATTCTTCAGTTGAAGGGGTCACTACCATTAGCTGGCAGTGACTGCTAATGGTGATAATTTCTACTGATGAATTAGAGAACTTTCTACCAAATAACAATTAAAGAAAAAAAGTGCATTTTTTCCAGATTACTGTAAGGTTCTTGTATAGGCCATATTGTAAAAGTTCTCTCATTCACTTAGGATCTTCGTAGGATAAATTTATAGATCAGTTTTATCTTTTCTGAGCCACAATTGGACTATGTTGACACTACCTCTCCAGAAACTCCTCACTTAGACAAATGTATTTATTTTGGTCTTAAGCTACTGATTCTTTGCTGCTGAAATAAATTGTAGCTAATCTGCCTCCTTCCAGAAACTATCTGCCTTCCCTTGTGCTAATCATTCTAGTGAAGGAAATACTTAAACTGATGAGACTTGATTGTTTTATTATGCATCTGCAGCATTTTTATACTTACCACTTTTTACAGGAGGAAAAGTTTGGAATCTTAAATTTTTACTTGATAGGCTATATTCCTTTTGGCTTCAGGCCCTTATCCTGTGCTGCAGTTTTTGAGCACATCAACTAAGTAGCTATTTTAAGGACCTTCTAGTTACTACAGATTTAAGCCATCTCTCTTTGCTAGCCCTATTCTTTCATCTTGTATCTTGTCATATGTTCATCCTAAATTTTATGGTGGAAGGCAGTAACACAAATGTGCCAAGAGCTTTACCTGTCCTTGTTGTGGTTTTACCCCAGCTGGCAGCTGAGCACCATGCAGCTGCTTGTTCACTCCCTCCCCATCGGGATGGGGGAGAGAATTGGAAGAGTTAAAGTGACAAAACTCGTGGGTTGAGATAAAGACAGTTTAATAGGTAAAGCAAAAGCCGCGTGCACAAGCAAAGCAAGGAATTCATTCACCACTTCCCATGGGCAGGCAGGTGTTCAGCCATCTCCAGGAAAGCAGGGCTCCATCATGCGTAATGGTTACTTGGGAAGACAAATGCCATTGCTCCGAATGCCACCATGCCCCCCCGCCCCAAGCTCCTTATAAACTGAGCATGACATCATATAGTATGGAATATCCCTTTGGTCAGTTTGGGTCACCTGTCCTGTGTGTGTCTCCTCCCAACTTCTTGTCCACCCCCAGCCATCCCGCTGGCAGGGCAGTGCGAGAAGCAGAAAAGGCCTTGGCCCTGTGTAAACACTGCTCAACAATAAGTCCATACAACAAAAACATCTCTATATTATCAATGCTGTCTCCACCACAAATCCAAAACATATCCCCACACTAGCTACTATGAAGAAAAATCAATCCTCTCAGCTTAAACCAGGACAGTCCTTCTGATAACTCTCCTTTGCTCTGCCTTCTTCTATGTACCTTGAGAAACCAAGTGCTTAAAATACCAGTCTCCAAAGGTAATTAAGACCAAGACATCTTGCTAATTCTTCAATATCTGCATGTATAGTGAGATACAAGTGTACAGGGAGGGGAGATTTCTCCAAGGGTTTTTACTTTGCTTCCTATGTGATTTATTTTTTTTCATGGTGAGTTTTAGATCAACTGATCATGGGTGACTTTCTGCTCACCAGGCTGTGTTCTTATGGGCTGAATGTACCCTGTTTCACTTTCAGCTCATATTTTTGCCCTCCCCACTGAGACACACACATCTTATTTTTTGCCAAGCAAAGAACAGTTTGCACTTAAGATGAAAATAAGTGAAATGGCAGAATGCCAGAACTTGCTGTTTCTGCTTTTTGTGTAATAACAGTGCACAGTTGTGTTCTGGAGTGTGATGGGAACAATAGCACAGTGCTATGCAGGAGAAATGCGTGTTGTTAAGTGATCAAAGAGAGGAAAGAAACCGATTATGTAAACCTGGAACAAAAATAAAGGGGATGCTTTTTAATATAAGGTCAAAGTAATTAAATGCTCAGTTAGAATAGCTTTGTCATTCACTTAATACAGTTACTCTCACAGATTCATCTTCAATGTCCTCTCTGCCTGCTGCTTTAAGGTGACTTATGAGCCATGAGGCATCTCTAAAACATTTTTGGAGAAGTGATTGCCACTAAGTCTTTTGCCCACAGGCACTTCCAGCTGTGCCTTGGTAGCTTCATTCCTGAAATGTAGAAAGCTCTGGTGTGGTCACCATCCACAAATGGGGACGTGCAGGAGTCACCTTCCTTTATTCTTGAGTCTTACCTTGGAAAAATGGGGAAGCAAAATCTAAATGACAAAATGCTGTTGCTGCAGAGTGCGGTGCAGAGCTGTTACAGGGACATAGTGCAGTTTTATGTCATCAACTTAGCATGGCAGGCATGGTGCAGAGGGCTAAGTGCAGTAGCATTACTGCTAGCACTTCTCTAGAAAACTGCCTTCCTCATCAGAGGTGGGCTTTCCTCTCCAGCTGAGGCCTAAGGTGGGCAAAGGCCAGTCCTGAGGCAGGGACTAAATTCAATTATGAAGAATATTGCTAGAAATGGGTGCCCTGCTTGCATTTTAATCCTCTAGCATGTGTGTGCATAGATATGCAGGCAACCTTCATCTACCACTGCAGTGTGTGGAACAGAACTTGTCTGGGGATGATGTGAAGTTATCCATCCTTCTGTCCAAAGTATCTTCAATTATTACTTCTGACTTGTACAGGAAAGAACAGATTATTTCCTTTTCCTTCCTGAAGAACTGACAGAAGCCTGTTAAGAAATCAAATAGTATGATTTTGAATTTGTCAGGGACTGGCCTCTACCATAAGTCTAAAGATTGAACTGTACGAAGATGGGAACTATCTTCAGGCCACTCTGAATAACTGAGAGCTGAGTTCACAGAATAACTTACACAAGGGCCCTGGGGAGATTGTCTGGTCCAAACTTGGCTACAAAGCATTCCTAACATGTTAGTTCAGGTTATTCAGGGGCATCTGTTCTGCAGCCTTTCTAGGATGTGCGACAATCACGTTTGGTTCAGTTTATTTCTAGCAATGTTTCTTGTGATTCAAAAATGGCATAAAATGAACTTCAAATGCATTCTTATTTTCAAGGTTCAAAATTAAAACAACACACCTCAAAGAATTTCTGAGAAGCTTTTAACTGAAGATTGAAGTATTTAGGAAATAATGCAGAAAGTGGGTTTGAACTGAAGAAACTTCAGGTTCTGGTTTCTTCTGCAATCAAAACAATTTGCTAAGATTAACAAAAGGCTTTGACCAAACCACGTTAGCATTTTTCAGCAAAAGTTTACTCATTCAAAAGAAAAACCCTCTTACTCCACTGTAATCCTTTTCAGTGTTTATCTTCAACTTCAGGAGAATCTTGCTGCACAAAGTAGCAGTAAATCTGAGTTGCTTTTATCTTACATGACAAAACTAAACCACTATCTTAAAACTCCAATGTGATGATCTACCAATCTACCTTTCAACAGCTTTCTATTAAAAGGATATGATCAGGAAAATGATTCTTTGGGGCCTCTAGAAATTTCATGTGTTGATTTACTTGAGTTTGACTTCTAGCTTATTTTTCTTTGAAGCTATACCTTTGATTTTTTTTTAACTCTTAAGTTTGATCATATTCAGCCACTTTCATGGAATTTCTACTCTCAATGAAAAAGAAGAAACTGTCAAAACTCCAGAAATATGACTCTGGGAAATTTGGCTTTAATGAAGTTCTTTAGCTTGTCTGATATCCTATTGCTTTTGGACAGAATACCTCTGGCTTTGTACATTAAGAAGCTTTGGTAGTAATAGTGATAAAGAATGGTTTTATCCCTTTTGTAGAGATGAACAGGACTGAGTTTTCCTGGCATGCTCTAATTCTCCCAAGGGCATTACAGTAATCCTCACATTTGTCACTTGTCTGTACTATAGTAGCCTCCTTGGGGGGACCAGGACTCCATTATGCAGAGCGGTTTTCATGCAGAGGTAATGAATAGATAGCTATTCAGTTGGTGATCAGCATAAGTAGGAGACTTAACAGGTGGCCCAGAGTTTGATATGAGTATGATGCTGATGGGAAACAGCAGCATTTCCAGCCCACCTTCAGTGTAGTCAAAGGAAACTATCCTGATATTATGTTAAAAAAAATTGGTCTTGAAAGATGTTTTCTGATCTAAATCTTTCTCAAGGGAGAAGTTTTTGGATTACATTGGGTTACAGGTGGTGTTAGTCTATAAAAGCGGGTACAAAGATCATGTTCAGTGCTACCCAGAGCTCTCTGCTTTCCTTTAGTTAGATTACTACAGAGAATGAAACAGGTATTACTTACCTGTACTTTCTTGCTTGTTGGTAATCCTGTAGTGTCTCTTGGGAGAGAATCCTATAGATGTTCACTGGTTGAACGCAGGCTGCATCTCTGCTGTGCAGAGCCCTCTGATTATCCTGCCTTGGAGTAATGTGTGATCCCAGGTTTGTGAGGTGAGCTGAGCTGGCAGGGAGGGATGACTAGGTGTAGCAGGTGCTTTGTCTGCTCCCATCCTTATTTCTTTAACAGGGAGCCATTGCTGGCAGCAACAGCAGGGTAGTCCTCCTGCTGAAGACCAGCTCAGTCTGGCCTCAGGATCTTTGAGGGTTGTAAGGACTTGAACTGTGGTCACCCACATGCTTTGTTTTTTTTAAATCTCCATCATGCCCTGAAAGCAAAGCTTGCTGAAATCACAGGTGAAGTGTATTCCTGAAATCGGCTACCTTGTGCTTGATGGCTTCACTACTGGCTGCCTAAGAAACTGGTGGACCTTGGAAAGGGCTTACCCAGGGTGGGAATGTACGGTAGATCAGTGTCCTTCCATACACTGACCTCTGGGCTTGATCCTCTTTGAGGCCAAGAGTTTTGCTCCCAGCAAAGGCTGTTTAGCCCCAGGCAGTGGGGGAGGCAGGTGGGGGGCTCCCATGTACAGGAGGTGCCCAGGGCAGCAGCCACCTTCAGCAGAACAGGAGTGCCAGTGATTAGACAGGTGAAGACTAGGCTGTGCTGAGACACAGGGGACATTTCCACAGCCCCACACCCACTTTGCTCTGCTCTGTAGTGGTGGAGACAAGGGGTGCCCCAATGTATCCCAACCATATGCTGGTTTATAACAACTTTGGCGTTAAAAATTAATTGCTTGAGCATGTATGCTAAACTTTAGCCTGAAGCTCATTTTTACAGCCAAGTTATAAATCTTGAAAGTAAGGATTTGTAATAAAAACACTGGTACAATCTCGAAGCACAGCCGTGCTAGTGGCAGTTGCTGCTGTGGTGTGGTTTGAAAAAATAATAGCGTGTGGAATAGCTTGTGTTAATTACTCTTAAACCTGTTAGTGTGTTATGCCTGGCAAACCCTGAGAAGCTCAGCTTTCTGTGACAGAGGAATGGTGTTTAGTTTGGGGTTTACTTTTTTATAAAATCCAAACAAAGAAAAGATTAGACACTATAATGATTTCATGGTTTAAAATCTCTGTGCTAGAAACAACCTAATTAAATTCCTGACATCATCAGTTTTGTTAGTAAATAGTAACCATGGATGCGGAAGAGTCTTGCATCTCATTACATTCAGCATAGGGTTTCAATACAAGAGCCATTAGCTGTGGTGTGGAAATGTAAAAACAAAGGGAAAGTATGGGACACATTTTTTTCTCCCATTGATCCAGAACAGAGTCCTGGAAGAATATCTGTAATTAATTAGCAGGGCTTTAATGTAGGGCAGTAGGCCATTGGCTTTCTCTAGTGAATTTAGTAAATGGCAGTATATTGCACAAGATAGAGGAGACAGAATACATAAGAATTACTCAAACTCCAGGAAATAAGTGTACGGTGTAGTTGAAAAGCAAGTACGGATTTTACACTGACTCATGAGGGTATTTATATGTATGTATGTCTCAGGACCAACGCAATCCAGTTGAAGAAATCATTTACTACACCTGTCCTAACATGGCTTAAAAATATCCAGATTTACTTGGATAAGTGGTGACAACATTGCATGTTTAAGCAAGGGTGAATTAGCATGCAGACAGCAAACATGGGCAGAAGGGAAACAGACTTGCTCATAAAGGAACTGATTAGAATTACTCAATGCCACTCTTTCTTTAACAGGAGATGTACTAGTTAGCACTTCATTTCAATACAAACAAGAAACAAATGATGTTCAGTTACCAGGGTTTGACATAAAACTGGTGTCTTCAAAGGAAATGAGGCTGATTCAATGCAGTTAGAACAGATTTTGCTTTGGACTTGTGAATAAATTGGTACAATGTGTCTGAAAGCCACTATACAGTATACTTGTCCACTCCATAGGCTCCAGTTCTGCAGCGGAGAGGATTTATGCTCAGCCTTGCAAGTAGTGCTAGCGGTTTCAAAGCCAGTAACAGGGTCCTCAATGAGTATATATGCAGGTGGCTGACAGATTTTAATTCTTACATTAATAAATGAGTTCATGGTACTAAAAATGCATTACAGGTTGATTTGTAGCAAAGCTTCAAATATACATGACAATCATATGAAAAAATAGCAATACAAAACCCATAATAAACCCACATTCAGATAACAGTAACTTAAAGTGTGTCATCAGTTTCAAAAGGGAGATTCGCTTTAAAAACAGCGACGCAATGCTGATCATCTGTTTCTTGCCACTTTTCCTAATGGTTCCATGAGAACAGGGTTCTCTTAGAAACTCAGGTAAGGCTTAGTCAGAGTTACAGGGGGACATACTCTTCTTCCTTAGGAAAAGATGAATGCGATGCAACTTTCTGTTAAGTGGCAACCCCCAGTGCCTTTTTTTTTTTTAAAGGAAAATGGAATGATCTAGAGATTGTGGGACTTGTTAAAAGTCATGGGAATTTCTTTACTGGGTGTTGGGTCTGAGGCTGTTCTGTGATTCCTTGCACAGTTTTTAAAAATGCTAGTTTTCAAGACAGTGTTTAGGTTTCTCCCATTGTATGGGATTCCTTTACTGGTAGATGGGGTCAGAGTATACTTCATGAACAAGTATGTCTTAGAAGTCTATGAAAGAATAACCACCTTAATATGAAAAAGGGGCTTAGAAATGTTTTCACTATCAGTGAATGGAAGAAAGACAAACAGGAAAAAAAATTGTTTGTAGCTTTGATAGTGAAATGTTAGGGGATAAAGGGGCCTGTATTGGAAGCTGCTATCAATCAGAGTGTACCTAGTATATAATGCTGCTCTGGAGACCTCTTAAATGTGGAACTTTGTGCAATAAATCCATTCCTGCAACGTGTTTATTCCTTTGTTACATTTGTGGGAAGCAGAGATTTCATTGCATATTCTGTATAGCGATACATAAAATCCATATTTATAATCTTGCTGTATATATTCCACATGTTTGATCAACGTTATGTTAATTTGTTATATAGATTCATTCTTTGCAACCAAGCCTTCTTCTAATGAGAAACTTCAGTGTCCCTAGAGAAATTATGGAAAAAAAAGTATTCACTAATTATCTTTTTTTTGCTGATTTATTTGTGTATCATGTATTTTGTCATCGTGGTGTCCACAAAAGGACTTACTAGATCTAATGGGGATATTACATAGCTATACTGCTAACCTTAAGCATTGTTAGGCAAATTTCTTGCTGAAATTAATGGCCATTACTTGAGAACTGTCTTTTTACTAGCAGAAATTCTGTCCTATTTCTAACACAAAACTTGACTATATTGGAATGCCTTTCATCAACCAATTGGAATAACTCTTCTGAATAGAGGTGACTTTTCTTATATATCATTTTTCACTTCATTAGCTACAGTCTTTTGTCATCTGGAGAGAAGGTCTGGCTTTTGAAAGGAAAGGTTTATTTTGTTGCAACTACAAAAAAGTAAAAAACAAATAGAAATCAGTGATGTCTCTAAATGCTCAACACTTCATGCATAGCATTCAACTAGAGACACTATTTTTTAAAATGGGGAAGAATCTGTTGTTAAATTACTAAATAGCAGTAAAATACCATGTTTAAAATGTGAAGTTTTTAGTACCAAGAGCTGTGACTCTAGTCCAGTTCTGCTTCTGTTGATTATAGACTCTATTATTCAGCTGGCAGTGAAGTGGATTGATAGCTGAGGCCAGACTGGTTACTGCATGGAGAAACTATCCTCTTAAAAAAAATCTGATTCAAATGATTAGGTTAGTCAGGAGTGTTAAGGGGTAAATGCATCCTTCTCCAGTTGCTGCCATAATTGAAAGAGGATTGTGATCCTTAGAAGATCCAAGATTTTTTACAGCTTGATTTTTTTCTGCATATGAAATACTTTGAACTGACTTTGCCTTTTAATAGCAAGTTTTATGTTTCTGTTTGAACTTTTACCTCCCCCTGGAGCTTTGCCCCAACTTGCTGAAATCTTACATTTCATGTAGAATTCCTACCCTTTTTCAGGTGGAATTCTAAATTAGTGACAGTGCCTTTTTCTGCAGCGTGCTTCATAACAGAGAGAGGCTCCCTCTGAAGAGGGCAATTACCTGAGAATCTAAAGCAGCCCTTGTGTGCCCATTTCTGACAGCTAATTGCAATTCCACAGTTGCCTGGCCCTATGCAAAGAGACCTCCAAACCCTCTGTGCTCTACCAAAGCAATTTTGTTTTCTTGTAACAGGGATGAAAGCCAGTCCTCTTGGCTCTGGAGATTTCAGTAAAGTCCACTGTCCTTGTGGATTTCCCCAGGGGAAATGAGAATACAGATTTATGATGGTATGACAAGGGACACAGGAGGGAGTCATTTGTATGATTTCCCTGCTGCAGTGAACAGCTGTGGAAGTCCTGATTGCAGATCTCTGTATACTTTCATCTTGTTATGCAACAAGTACTGGGAGAAAAAGCCTTCAGAAAGGAAATAAAACTAGGAAAAAAGTTCCAATGAAGGCAGTTTGACATAAAGAATAATCCTGAAAAAAGTGCTGCTTTCATGCCTGTTTTCTCACGGGTGAACTGAGGTATCAATAGAGTTGAATTCTCCTGATAAAAGAAATTGTTAAAAGAATTTGGAGTAGATATGATTGCAGCCCACTGGATTTTTAGCCTGGGCTTTAAAAAATACATTTAGATTTTTCAAGAGTTTCTAGGAAGGGGCTTGGGAGCCTGAACTGATCAGATATCAGAAGGACCTTAAAAGTGCCTAGAAAGAGCATGTCTGCCATGAACATGAGTTAGCAAGGTGGATTATCTCCTATTCCTATTTCCAGCAAGATGCTTCCCTCGAGCATATTTTCTGGATAGTTTTCTGGACTGCTCTGATTCATCATCCCTCCTATTTCCTATCATTGTTTTCCTTTCTTCAAAACCACTGGTGCTGAGGGGGAAAAAAGCAAGTGCCTGACCAATGTATTTCACCTATGAGGAACAGAAAGGAGGATCCCTTTTGGCCATTAGCTTGACATGGTATTGAAGAGAGGAGGAAAAGTAGAAAGAAAAGGAATTTGTCGAGTTCTCGTAGCCAGTTGTGGGAAGGGTTTTCTGTAGAAGATTGTTGCAATAGGAAGAGAGTGTCTAATTCATATAGCAATCCCTGATGTGCTATTGCTACCAGATGCTCTTGGATGCTGCCAAGTTGGGCAGGTTTCCTCTTCTAACACCTCTGTATAAGCATCTGCTCTCAGCTTTTCTGAATGAATTTACTGAATGAAGAAGTCCACAGAAAAATTCCTGGTGGTGGAATGCAGTGTAACTTGAAGTAACACTGTGCCTGGTTGTAATAGGTCAACAAAAATAGGCAAAACCCCCCTTGGGTTCCTGTCTCCTGTAGTTTGGAGCGCATTCCTGTAAGGTAGATTGGATGTTTTGGAGGGGGTGCTGTCTTTTGACTCCTGTGCTGAGCTATGAGAGATTGTAAGAGTCTTGCCATGTTTTGTTGTCACAGCTCACCTGTGGATCCCTGTGTGCATAGTGGTAGTGATTCAGAGCAGCTAATTAGATAATGAATTACTGCCTTGCTAAGGCAGCCCACACCCATTGCATAGCCACCTCATGCTCTTGAGGAATTGCATCAGCTTTTTGCATTTGTGTTCAGTTCAGAAGAGGGGTTGGGAACTGACAGAGAGAAATCTCAACTTGCTTAGGGCCGTAAGTGTCAAAGGTACGTTATCCAAAATGTTGGCCTTAAGACAAAGACAATGGAGTTGTCTTTACTCAGGAGGAAATGAAATGTAACAGCCTGCATGAGTCATACATTTTTAGTGCATCAGTTTTGACTCTATTGCCAGAAAATTGTAGTGACAGGACAAGGGGTAATGGCTTTAAACTGAAGGAAGGTAGATTTAGATGAGATATTAGGAAGACATTCTTTACTGTGAGAGTGGCAAGGCACTGGCACAGGTTGCTCAGAGATGCTGTGGATACCCCATCCCTGGAAGTGTTCAAGGCCAGGTTGGATGGGGCTTTGGGCAACCTGGGCTAGTGGAGGGTGTCCCGGCCCATGGCAGGGGATTGAAACTAGGTGATCTTTGAGATCCCTTCCAACCCAAACCATTCTGTGAAAATGTACTAACTACATAGGATTCTGTCTTAAGTAAAGACATATTTGAAAGCTCTGGCAATGAAAGAGCTAATGTACCAGACTGTAGATGCTATTGTTCTCTCCAAGCAACTCACAATTTTTACTTGGTTCTTCCATATGTCTGCTTTCTGCATTTATCTTCTAGATGTTAATAAGAAAGGGCCTCTGAACATCAGTAAAATAGATGTTCAGTGCTATTTTGAATAGTGTCAAAATGAGCCACTTGTCCATTTTCAATGGCTTAGATCTGGTTTCGCCATCTCACCCACCTTTAAAAGGGTTTCTCCTGTGTTTATCCTGATCTGAATGCTGCTGTGTACAAAGTAGCTACTTGCAACTCAGCAGAGCATTTTTCCCTCTTTTGGTATAAAACCATTTTCTGTGTAGTTTCTGTATCACATGTTCATGAGTCCTGTCAATCTGTCACTTCAGAGTCATGGGTAGCTAAGAACTTGTTCTGTGATAATCATTTCTAGATAAAATTTTCTGAGTACTCATGTGAGTTGATGAGTACATAACGGATCATTGAGAAAGGAGAGAACTGATTGTAGCAAAGGGCTTAGAAAATACTCTCAGCAAAATAAAAATAAGACAAAGACTCATTTTGGATAGCAAAACATTCCTAGTTGAAACTTGCATCAAATGTGTGCTTTTAACTAGTATCTTTTTTGAGTCATTGTCTTTGTGTCACTTTAAATCCAGGCTGCCCTCCGACATTAGATGATACCAAGGAAACTATAAAAGATCGATTTCACACTGTAAACATGACCTTTTATAAACACAATCCATGCAGGATTCTCATAGCTGGATAATCAGGTTGTTTCAGAGAATATTGCTAAAACAAGTGATCGTGCTGAATCATTGTAAATAATTCCAATATTAGAGGTTTTGCACAAAAAAAGCCATGCTTCATAAGAAAGATCATATACCAGAAGGAGTTCTGTGGAAGACTTTCAAAGGCCCATTAGTCAACTAAGGCAATGTTCCTGTTTGTTCCTATTTTGTGCCTTTGAAAATATCCTCAAGGTGCAGGTTTTTTCCTTCCAAAGCAGAGCTGTGTTAGGTTAATTATTGCTTTGTAAGAGGCAATTTAAGGTGGACATTGATGCAAATCAGCTGTCCATGAATAATCTTTAACATGATGTACTTTGACCAGAATAGTTATGTCTTTCTCCATGCATCACTCATCTAAAAACAATAAATGAGGAATAAGTTTAAGCGCAGAATATTCTTTGTTGGTATAAACAGTGTATAAAGCCTGATTAATAGTGGTTCTATACAGTCTTATGCTTCTTGCATCTAGTACGGATATCAGTGTGTAAAATCTGGCAGAGAGGGACATCAGATGGATTTGTAATGGTCTCTGAAGGGTCTTCGGCTCCCTAAGCCAGTTAATGGATAGCACACAGCCATACGCAGCATTTCCATTTCCTATGGCTATAATGGAATAGTAGGTTTCATTTAATAACCAACCCAAGTGTAATTCAATACAAAGACACGTTATATTCCATTTTAGCGAATGAAGCATGCCACAGCTTAAGTGGCATATCAGAACTAAAAATAAATAAATAGTCTGACTCTCTACCTTTTCCTTCACAAAGAAGCTTGCCACATATAAAGATCTTAAGTGCAAATTCTAGTTGTGAGTGTATACTAGGTCCTAGTATCTAGTTTACTGGTGATTTTTAGGGCTTTGTTTTGGATAGATGATCTATTTCTTAAACTCATACTTTAAAGGGCTAAATTCTTGCATGCTGGCTTCACAAACAGTGCCACTGCAGTCACTGAGGAGAGCTGTGGCTAATACATTGCTTGGTGGAAGTATAGAAACCCTATCAAAAAACCACCAGTACCTCTAGTTTCAGGATGAGGTCCTGCCAGTGAGCTGGAACTGCTGCCTTGGAGGCCAAAAGTTCATGTAGATTCTTCCCCAAGGATCAGTCTGAAAACTGAGCAGAAAGTGGGTGTCATCCTTGTGAGTTACAGCACAGCATGAGCCCTTGTTTCTGTATGGTCAGAGGTGAGACACGTACAGGAGTACCAGGTGACAGCAGACCTGTCCTAAAGCTCACTAGGGTCACAGGAGCTTTGCAGTGTTTTTGAGGAGCCTTGGATCAGGTACACCGTTACCATTAGGTAGACAAATCCTGATTTGTTCAACTCTTCAACCATGTGAAGAGCTTGACTATAGGGGGTGACATTTTGGGGCCCACGTTTGTTCCGGATTGACTGTGCAGGGCAGAAAACCACTTATAACCAGCTCTGGATTTCTTCCTGAAGAAAGAAAATGAGCTGTGTATAATAGGTAGTGCTATCACTGCTGAGTAATCTGTACTTCAAAGTCAAACAAAGCTTGCCTGTTACCTTGTGAAATACGGGTGGGATTTATCCTCAGTTTTGTCACTAAAAATTGCCTGTAAGAAATCCCAGCAGTCAGTGAGAATAGATGGCTAAAGAATCAAGCTATGGCTCTGTGGACCTGGAGTCCTCCAGGGACTATCACAAATCTCATGATGTCTCCCAAATGCTTGATTTGTGCAGATGATGCTCTGATTTAGCAGAAAGATGCATATAAACTCATGTTGCCAGCAGCCTCTATTGGCGTCATAGATGCAGAGGCTCAAGAGAGTACATTATTCCAGCAAATGTCAGCATTAATTTATACTTGCTCAGGGCTCATCTGCTTTTTCCTGTAGTCTGTTGGAGAAGAGAGATTACAGTCACGTGCATGAAGAATTTAGTGCCTAGCAGACGAAGCCGGGACCTGCTCGGCATCCTGGAGAGCAGTGTGTGTTGTGGGAGGAGGTGTGGTGGCGGAGGGGTGGCAGCAGACTGACCTCCAAGCAGAGGTGTTTTGTCACTGCTTGTTACACCCTCTGTTAATGGAAGCATCGTGAAACTTGTGTCAATAAGAAGCTACAGAGATGCCTCCCCAAAGGAGTTGCAGTTTAAACTGCTGATCTCTGGCAAGAACCACTAATACAGACCTATTGCAACAGAGGAAAAAAAATTACTGAAATCAGTGGACTTTGATAAGAGTTGGTCCGGCAGTAGGACTGGAGCTAAGGGGTTGAATTCCCCTGTGTCACTTACGTGAAGGATTGCTGTGGTACTCGTGAACAAAACCAACAGGGAAAAGTTTGCAGACACACAGATTTAACTCAGCCATTGCATTCAAGTTCTCTCAATTTGAAAAAACACTTTTCAGCTCCAGGATTTCTTCTCAGATTGGATCTACAAGTCACTTTATGGTGTAAGACAAAACAGCAAAAGATGACTTTCGATATTTAATCAAAAGGAATCAGTTTTTCAATATAGTTGTTAAAAAATGCAGTGGTACATCTAACATGTAATGTACATTAAAATGTAGCCTAGTGTGCTTCCTTTTTATTTTTCGAATTCTATATCACCCTTGCTCAGTTTGCAAAGGTGTTGAGTGTTTGCCCTAACAAAGATCCTGCACCAAGTTATGCAAGAGACCTGCCTGATTCCACCATTTGTAGCTCTTGCTCAGAGGGACGCCTCTACAAGTCCATTTGGAGTGAATGCATTGGGCAGTTGCTGAACCAGAGGGAAACTGAGGACAGTGGACTTGCCCCAGCAGCGCAGAACCGGGAAGATTTTCACAGTTTTCTTGAAGTGCAGATTTCTTCTCCAGAATTCTCCTATTGGAAATCTTTATCATACTCTTCAGCACTGAGATTTTTAGCAAGGGTGTTTGTCTAAAACTGACAACACTGAATGCCAATTAGAAAAAGCTCTTTTCAATGTGTATTTTTTATGAATCGCATATTTTAAACAAATGTGTTTCAAACTGCATAGGCAAACTTCCCAGGCATATTTCAGCAATGACTTGTGCCTGTTCTGCTATTGCTGTTCCAGCCTCTGGGCTATCAAGCTGCTGTTGCCCTTCATTACAAAGTGGACTAGGAGTATAATATGGATCTAACATCTGGAAGATGGACTTAGTGAAATGTGGTGCTCTGTTCACGTCTAGCAGTTTGTTCCTCTCTCCACTGCAGAATTTACTGGTAAATGATGGTCTGTTTCCATGCCAGCATTTTTTAACACAATCCTCTCTTGCAGCAGCTCACATACCCAGTGGGTTGCCTTAGCACAATTCATCCAAGACTTGTATGAGTAGCTTTGCAAAGGCTCCTACCCAAAAGTGTAAGGCAGGCTGATGGCTGTCCACACAGTGAGTTGCCTGTCTCATTTGACCACTACCTGCTCTGTGGAGCTGAGCTTGAATGGAATTATTGGCATTTGGGAAGGATTTGACTTCAGGGAAAAAGGCAAGTTTGTGTGTCTTAAATAAGTTTGAAGGCATGATCTTAGGCTACAAAATATAATTATACAGCAGCTGGTCCTCTATAAAACCTTTTCTACAGCAACAGAAGTTATCTTCAGTACCTACTTGGACTCCCTACTGGTGGTTGGTGCTTATGATGCTGTGTGTGCTGACTGGAGCGTGCTTTGATCAAGGGCAGGTGCTGCATGCTGGCTGCTCGGTAAGCTTCACATAGGTGTATTGTCGTGTCCCCTGATGTAACCCCTACAACCAAATTGTAGGGAAAGGAGCGATTCTCATGATGTGGCAAGGGCTTCCCCTGGGAGCCTGCATTACAGCCAGCATCATGGTTTGCAGGTGGGATGTCATGAGGCTGGCAGCAGTCTTAGAAATTTGGTCCTAGCACCCTTTGTGGGTGTCAGATGGGGGGAAGTTAGATAAGCTGAAGGCATGTGTGCTAATCCATAAGCTAATGTGAGCAGGTGATGTTAACCTGCCATGCTGTACATGAGGGTGGTGGCAACCAGCCTGCTTTTGTCGTAGCTGCAGGAAGAGTCATGCTTTTTTGCTAGACTCGACCTGTGTTGTGCTGGAAATCCAGATCCCTCTCCTCCTTCCTTTCCTGTACTCCTTCCAGACAGAATCCCCATCTGCTGCTGCAGTCCGCCAGCCCCTCTTGCTGGATGACACCTGCAGAAACTTGTGACTCTGTTTTCCCCTATTTGACCCTGGGTTTGCATCTGTCATATACCCTCCCCATGAAGGGAAGAGGTACTACCATTTTATGCGATCCAGCATGTGGAGACTTGCACTCCAGACACACAAAGTTGGAAAGGTCTGCAAACGTGCTAGTGGTGTGTGGGAATAGCAGCAGTATGTTTTCTGGTTGTATGTTCTCGTTAAAGAGATTTACTTTACTTCACATCCATATGATAATGAATGCTGCTGTACCAGCTAAGTAGTACAGTGGTTCTGAGCTATAAAGTTTTGCTACAAGGCTGAACACATAAGAATTCTGAGGACAGAAGATGATGGCTACTGGGAACAGTAATGTGAGATGTCAGAGGAGTTCATTTATTTTGATAAACTAGTTTATATTCTAGGATGCTTTTTCTTGTGTTGAAAAAGTGTCAATCTTAGCTATGAACTTTGCTATTTATGACCTTTCATGTAAAGTTGCAAGGCAGGAAGGAAAAATAAACAACTCAATATAATTAAGGCAAACCCAGAATTCAGTCAATGAGACACACCAGTGTTAAGTAAATCATCCCATGGAAACAGAGCTATTTGAAAATGCAGTGGCATCACTTACAGTACAGTGGGCAATTAGTTTTAATTAACTTCAAATTCTGACACATAGTTAAAAATCATCTTTTCTGAGTGCCCAGCTAGACAAATGAAACTTGAGCCATTTTGTCCTGCTAGAAAAAGCTATTACAAGTATCATAATGATGCTATTCACGCTTCTATTATAAGTATTATGTCATCTTTTTAATTTTTTATGAAATAGTACTTTTGGAAGATGAACTTGTTCTGCAGCATAAGCCTTTGAATAAGAGAACTATTTTCCAAGAAGAGTAGATTGTTAATCAAAATTGTTAATCAATTCAAAACAGCTTCTCAGCTGCTCAGTGACCAGGATATGCTTTAGGAAGAAGAATTCAAACAGAATGAGCTGGTATTACTGAGATGAGAAAACTGTTTGTTACCATGCAGTCACCTTGACATCGTGTTCCTCGTGCATAGTGTCGTTTATTGACCCTGAGAGATGCTGTATTTCTGATTAAGAAAAGTCTGTGTGCCTTTTCTTCCCTTACATCTCCAGTGAAATTTTAAGATGCCTATTTCTTGGGAAAATCTTTTTATGACAAAAAAAAAAGCTGCCTTTCTGAGGATTAGACTGATGTTCTCAGCTGATGTCAGAGAAAATACACGGTAGTCTCTGGTGGCCAGAGTGTGATTTGAAATTGTGATCTAGAGAGAGCAAACTCTGATATGTTGCATGTGGTGTACTCTCTAAATAAGCATAGTAGGTCTGATCTCTGCTAGAGGAGTCAAGTCAGTGGGCTAAAGGTTTTTTTGGTCTGAACCAACATAATTGCTCTCACACTGTTAAAAGGAAATACTAGAAAATGATGAAAAAGTGAATGTCTCTTCAGCATTGTCTGGAGAATGTTTTCTCTAAACTTGCTGGGTTGTTGCATCAATTGTATTTATTTCATAGATCTTTTGCTGGTTGGTGGTCCAATAATTTTTTTAAAATTAGTATTATGGCATAGTTAACAGCTGTGCCTTTCAGGTATGATTTTTTCTTTCAGGATAAAAAAAGTACAACAGGCACTTTTAAACTCTGCATTTGAATAGGTCTAGTAAAATGAAAAATACCTATGAAATAATGAGGCAGCACAGGAATACTGTGTTCTGACCATCAAAAAGGTCTGCACACATTTTTTCCATGTGGAGTACAGGAAACAATTTGTGGTATGACAGCATACTTCTTGTGCTCAGTACTTTGAATGAGAAGAGAAGGAAATGGGATCTCTAAACAACAACAAAAAAAGAGAATGATAGGCTTATGCTGCTAATTTCTCTATTGGTTTGATAGCATTCATTGCTTTAACAGGATGAGAAAATTTTGACTAGAATTACCAGAAATAATTTTCTAGCGGTGCTTTTTAGTCTTGGCATTGTTATGAATATTTCATCTGACTTTTTTACTATTAAAATCTATATTTAAAATTTCATACTCAGCTTTAAAGTTTGCTCTGACTTGAAATATAGTAGTCTTCAGAAAATAGATTTAACTCTCTTAAAAGAAGAAAAAACTGAAAATTAGAAAAACCTGAAAAAAGAAACTTAATTACAGATTCTTCTAGACAGAAGATTTTACATTTCTTTTGAGGCTGATTAAGTTGTTTTTTAAATGAAAATCAGCTTGTGCTTTGGGCTTATTCCAGTGACTTAAACAGGTCCCTTAATTTTACTTCTGAGTAGTCAGCTGAGTTCCTCAGGTGCTTCAGTGACACAGGTACCTTGGAAAATGGACCTTTAAAAATAAAACAAGGCTTTTAAACCCAGATTACTAGCTTTCTTGGAATGGCTGAGGCGCACACAGTAAGGCTTCACTCTGGCAGCTGAATTGGCAAGAGCAGACCTTGTGCCTGTTAAGTCCCATTGGTGGAAAGTCCAGTGCTGGAGATGAGCTTATCTTAAACATAAGGGAATTAGTCCAGCTTCCATTTAAATTGCTGGCAAAGCTCCAGCTATATTCAACAAGAGAAGGGCTGAGGCAACAGGCATACAAAACCCTGTTTCTAGGCCTGATCCCAGCTTTTCTTACACATCCAAAGCTCATGCTGAGTATTGTGGTCGCTTTAGCAGGATTAAGGCTGAGTGGATTGTTTGGGCAGATTTATATTGCTATTCATTGTAAGAAGGACTGATACAGTTCAGTGATGTACAGTTAATAAATATTCATTTGTTAAAACAAGAAGATACTTGTTGACAAGGTAAACTCTGATTGTTCCAAGCAAATTGCTGAAGTGTGGTAGAATTTCATGTACAATAATTAGTTAAATGGCTTGTCTGTTATCTGTAGCCCCCTTCCATCAAAGCACTTAAGCATGTGTTTGTCATTAAGCACCTGACTACCTCCACTAAAGTCAGTCTGACTGCCCTGCTGTATGTGGAGCATGTGTTTTGGAGAAATAAGACCTAAATAACTTGGTCTGCTGTATTCTGCCTGTGGTGTGTGTTCTCAGTCCTCTGGGAAGTCAGTTGTGCCCAAACATGACACTGGGTCTGATCAGCATTTTGTAGGGGAAACACCTAAGGTGCCTGTCACTTCACACTCTCTCTCAGTGGGTTAGAGTAGCAATCTTGCATGCTCATTGGTGCTGTAAGGTTAGAATTTGTCACCAAAGTAGTGTCAGAAAGAGGTGTGATAGTTAAGTGTCAGCTCAGAGATGCAGGGCTGTCAGGGAGGCCAGCATTTAGCTGTGTGAGTGTGTGTGCATGCATATCACCCGTGACTACTGAAGGTGATAATGACCATCTTATTGTTATGGGTGATTCTGAGCGATGTGTTCTAAAACATTTCTTTTAACTAAAAAGGCATATTTAAATGTATTCAGACATGACAGTGATCAAGAAATGCCCGTTTCCTAAATTAGCCTCAAACTTTTCCTTTTCCCTTTCTCCTATCTGCACTACATTAAAAAATAAAGGAAAAAATGTAATCAGTGACAAAAACCTACATCCAAACAGTGTACAGGGTGGGGGAGTCTATATTTTTTGCAGAGGGGAGAAAATTCAAACTTTAACCTGAAAAACATAACAGGCCATCATTAATTCATGCTTCTTAATATAGTTATTACAAAACCATTAGAAACATAAATGTTTCCTTATGTATTGAAGTAACCAGTATTATATATATGGACATTCCAGTTCACTGACACTAAGGTTTCTGTTGTATTTGTGTGCATGTATAATTCAGGTTCCTTAGCAGGATTTTGAGGAGAGGAGGGGAACTGGAGATGATAATGTAGTGGACTGTCCTCTGCTAACAATATGAGGACCAATTATGAAATACAGATAAGCAACATGCCATAACATAACCTGAAAAAGACAGGTGAGAAATAGAACATCCATCATATAAAGATGAGGCACTAAAATAACAGTCATGTCAGAAAAGAACTAGCCATTTGGGATTTGAACTTGCCACCCACTGAAAACAATGGCAAATATCCCACTGAATTAAGTGCCTCAGGCCCTTGCACAGGACCGATTAGATGCTGTTCATAGAATAATGTATATGCCAAATAATGCTGTTATTCGTCAAGTAAATTGTTCATCAGATCCATCATCCTGCCATTTCTTTTCTGGTAGAACTCCCACAGAAGTCAATGGGAGTATTGTCTGAATAAAATCTTTTAGGATTGGGCCTGAGGTTACACAAAATGCAACTGGGACAACTTGTTCCTCTTCCTTGGGTTCATAAAACCACATGCTGGACAACAGGTAGGCAGCCGGGGTGCTGCGCCTTGCAATGCTAATCGTTCTTTCACTGATACCGATTATTCCCTTGTGTCTATCTGTTGGTACCTTGATTTGGGGTCTGATCCTGTTAGTGCATGTGTGTGTATGTAACGTAAACCTTGCTGATGGTATAACCCATATCGAGTGGAAAACAAAGGTAACCTGTATCAGTGTCTGCGGGCTCTGGGCTTCCTGGAGGTCAGTCCTTTGGGCTGTGCTGTCCTGGGCTCTTGTGGGGACCTTTGAGAGCTGCAGGACAAGTGAAGAAATGCAGCTCTGACTGGGGTGAGCAGGAGGGGTTTAAGGTGACTTTTTCTCTGCTTTTGAATATAGAAGCCTGATTATATGGCTGGTGTGTTCTTCCACACTTTGTTTTTTAGCTTACAAGTTAAATGTTCTGAATCTAATTGGGGTTTTTTTTTGTTTGTTTTTCAAAAAAAGAGAATTAATCTCTTGCTGTCTTGATAGGAACATAGTTAATACAAGCAAATTGCTTAAAGGATTTGTGCTTCTAGCTATTAAAATACAACTCGGGCAACTATCTACATCACTGAGCTCAGCCTCTCATTACTGCCTATGGGAATGTGTAATGGTTAAATTAGCTGCAGGTAGGCTCCCCTGTTGCTCCGGGAGCACATTAGAAGCATCTTGAGGGTTGCGAGTAACCTTAAGGAAATCAGAAATAATGGCTTCAAACAATACTAATTCGTGTAGCTCGTAACGTGCTCCGTATGCCTGAATGGTACTGTGCTAATGGGGCTGTTTGTGGGAGACTTCTTGTGTTCGGCTTCTTGGGAAATTGAGTGTGTTTGTGAAATGGAAAATATTCATCGATGCTGAGCATAGTTCTATGCTGAAATGTGTGGTAAAGCAGTTGATACTGAAGCAGGGTTAGGGCAGTGAAAAGATTGCAGAAGACTTCTGATGGTGACACCAGCTGCTCTCAAGGTGGTCTCAGCCCCAGGAGGGGGCTCTATGTCTCCTAAAACAATACAGGACGTAACTGCTGCTGGCTTTTGCACAAATCAACTGTTTATCTGTGCAGTTGATCATTAAGGATATGTTTCCTGGTGCAGAGTTTTTCCTAGTCTCTGCAGTGACTGTTGGCTGAAGGTAATATTTGTCTTGTGAAGACTCTTCTATGGCCTCCATGTCATAGGGTAGGAATTTCAGAATTGAAGCAAAGCGTGCATGATTTTTCCAACCTGCTGGGCTTAGGGTTTTAATGTCTACTGCTCTGTTTGCACTCCATACCTGTTTTTCTTGACAACCACATGCAGAGAGAGAGAGAGTCTGAGAGCGCATCTCCCTCGGTACAGATCTCCCTGCTTTTGAGGCTCTGGCGACTTGAATTGACCTTCACGGCCTGCAGAGACTGCACGGATGCTCAGTAGAAACTTTTGCGTTCAACTTTCCGTGAGGCTGCGCAGCAGCACATCGGCAGTCCCCGCAGCTACTTTTTGCTGCCTCGCGTGGGTTAGCGCCGTGGGGGAGCCCTCGGTGGGGCTGGAGGGAGGACCAAGCATCGCCCGAGGTCTTCAGCACCCCCTCTCCATCAGCGCTGCCCACGGCTGAAGCCCTCGGGCCGGTCCGGGCGCGGTGTCAGCGCGGCTGTACCGGAGGCGCCCGTCAGGGCTCTTCCCTCTCCTTTCTCCGTTCTCCCCCTAATTACGGCAGAAGCCAATGAGCGGGGGGCGGCGGAGCCCCCTCGGACCCCGCGGGGAGGGGCGGGGGCGGGCGGCGGCGGCGGCCGCACTCGCCGAGGAGGAGCGCGGGAGGCGGGCGGGGGCAGCGCCGCCGCCGGGACTGGCGCCCGCCACCGCCGCCCGGCACACGGCCCGCGCCCCGCAGCGCTCCGGCCCGGCCCGCGGCCGCCGGGGGTGCGAGATGGCAGCTGACGGGAGCCGCGGGGTCCTGGGGCTGTGGCTGCTGGCGGCGGCGGGGCTGTGCGGCGGGGTGGCGGCGGGCAAGTCCCCCAGCTGCCACGAAGTGCGGACGGCGTTTCAGCTGCGGCAGATCGGGCCCCTCAAGCTGGTCCCCGACGTGCCCACGGCCGGTCAGTACCGACCCACGCGCGGGGTGGCTTCTCCGCGCCTGGGGGTGGGGGGTGTGTGTGTGTGTGTGCTGCGGGGCGAGGGTTGCGGGGGGCGGGGGGGCGTGCCGGCCGGGCTGGCCTCTGCCTGTGCCCTCGGAGCGGCGGGGCTCCCCGCGGGCCGCTCCGGTGCCGCTGTCGGGGGCTGCGCGCCCGCTTGCGAAAAGCCGGTGCACCGCGGCTCGCTTCGGCTGGCTCTCCTGCCAGTCGCAGGTAGGGGGGAACTGGGCGGATTTGGCACGCCTCTTAGTAAAATAATTTTGAAAGACTTTCCTAGGAAAAGAGACCGCAATGACTTTTCGGTTTTTACATTGTGCAGGTATTGCTTATTGATCGCCACCGTAAGCACCAGACCTTTTTTCCCCACGCGTAAGCCTGGTGTGATCCCTTTGCTAGGTATTTAAAGCAGGGGCTTCCTTCTGTAAAGGAGCCCTTTCTTAGAAAGCAAACTAGTAACCGAGTCGTTAAGTAATGCTTGTTTGCTGACCAGCTGTAGGGATCCTCGGGCAGGCTGGCGAATACATTGTGCCTTCTGAATTAAGAGTTACCTTGCATATGGATTCAGAACCGTTGTCATAAGGAAAGGTGGAGGTAACACCTTGGAGAGATACTGTCAACAGGACTTAGCTTTTGTGTAGTTAAGCAGTAGGTCTGCAGTACTTGTGAAAGCTGATGAGTAGTGTGTTGTTCCCTTTTGCCTTTTCATATGGTTCCTGAACAATGCGTGACCACAATGAAATGGAAAAGTAACACACATGTAATAAGAAAAGATTTTTTGTATGTTCTACAATTACCCTGTAGAATTCATTGTAAGGGGATAAAGTATGTTATAATGTCAAAAAATGAATAAACTCTTATAAATGACCATGCATCTATCTAGATAATGAAGTCACATCCCTGACTCTTACATGTTTTAAGAAAATGTTTGCAAGAACTGGAATAAAAAAAGCAAAGACTATCAATCTCAAAACAATCTCTAGCTGCCTCATGCTAGCACAATTGCCTGTAGGTGTGTGGTATAAATGTCAATTTGGGTTGTTGCTTTATTATTTTTTTCACATCTTTTTTAAAGTAGTTCAATTCAAAGCCTGCTGAGCCTGATGGAAAGACTTCTTATCTTAAATGAGTTTTAGATATGTTTCCTACTATGAGTTTCTGTCTTAGGGACAAGATCTGATAGGCCATTGGGCTGATTTCTTATGGCACCACTTACGGCTGCAAGCAATTGCACAGTGCTGGTGATCTTTAACTTCGCTTTACATAACATAGTTGAGATGACGCATGACTGTAAAGTCATCGATGAGCAAGGAGTCATTCCTTGTTTTGTGGTAAGAGGAGATTTGCAGAAATGGCATTTTGAAGCTTCAATTATGGTACCATTCTCTTGTGCTGGTAGAGGTATCAGATCACACTTGTCTTTGAGAGCTAAATATGAAAGCTAGTAAAAAAAAGAGGGAAAACAAGGCTTTTCGTCCATTTTGATGTACACTTAACCCTCTTTCCTGAGCTCTTTCTGGAAGAAGCTCTTCAAACTTCAATTAAATTGATTATTCTACGTTTTCTATAAAACTGTGGTACTGTAGATGAAACTTGGGGGGAAAATTGTGTGCTTCCAGAAGGAAGGTGTTGATGCTGTGATGCTTCAGAGAGGTGTCATTGTGTTCTTGTGTCATATTGAACTTTCCTATTGAAAAACAAGCTCTCAGAAAATAAATAGCATGAGAGAAGGTGAGTGAGGGTAATAAGCTTTTAAATTTTAGCTCATAAAGGTTTCTTTTGAAGAGGATGATTGGAGCAGAGCAAAGCTGAGGAAAAGTGGCTTATATTGATCTTCCCTGTTCGTTAAGTATACTCAGCTCCACCAAAGCTTGCGTGTTTTAATGATATATTGCCAGGCAGTAATGCCTCCTGTCTTGTGCTCTCTTAATTAAGTACTGAAGTGTTTTCCAGTGTTTTCATCTGGTAGCTGTTATAAGGGAATATACCTTAATACAACCCTCCCCCCCTACACACACGCTTTTTCTCTCTCTAGGACATTGGGGCTCATTTTATTATACACTTTAACAACACACAAATATTGAAGTCTTCAGGAGAGATGCTTCAGTTGTCAGTTTAAGAAGAGGAGGGGAAGAGCAGTGGGCATCTGAGGGTGATGCTGGAAAGCAGCATGCTCAACTGAAACTAGTGGTGAATGAAACCTGCGGAGAGCTTCCCACTAACTTCTCATGTGGGCCAGACCTCCGCATGCACTGGAGTAGTCCTCAGTTGGCTTGTTTTATCATAAAGTGGTTTTGGTTGGAAGGGACTTCAAAGATTATCTAGTTCTAACCCCTCCTGCCATGGGCAGGGACACCTTCCACTAGACCAGGTTGCCCAAAGCCCCATCCAACCTGGCCTTGAACACTTCCAGGGAGGGGGCATCCACAACCTCTCTGGGCAACCTGTGCCAGTGCCTCACCACTCTCACAGGGAAGAATGTCTTCCTAATATCTGAATCTGCCCTCCTTCAGCTTAAAGCCATTACCCCTTGTCCCGTCACTCCCTGCCCTTGTAAACAGTCCCTCTCCAGCTTTCTTGTAGGGCCCCTTTAGGTACTGGAAGTTGCTATAAGGTCTCCCTGGAGCTTTCTTTTCTCCAGGCTGAACAACCCCAACTCCCTCAGCCTGTCCTCACAGGAGAGGTGCTCCAGCCCTCTGAGCATCTTTGGAGCAAGTCCAGAGGAGGCCACAACAGGTCCATGTCTGTCTTGTACTGGGGCCCCCAGAGCTGGATGCGTTTTCTCTAGAAAACAGAACTTTTGCAGTCATGTTCTCTGTTTACTAGATATCTTCAATCACAAAAGTGTTGAAAGCCCTTGGCTAATCTCAAGTTAGTATTTATAGGCTAATACAACAAATCTGACAGACTTTAAAGTCTTAAGGATTATTAAGTTCCTACAACCTTCAGGAAAATCAGCAGCTTGGTTGAGGACAGAGGCCCAACCCAGTGCCAGGCAAGGGATCAGCAGACAGTCATGTGTGTATTTTCTGTCTCCCTTATGGGTGGTGCCCATTTCACCATAATAAAATTAGAATCTAATATTGGGAGAGCTTGTACCCTACACCCTCCTGTGGTATTAGGTGTGGCTGCGGTGTTCAAGTTGCACACTGATGGATCCTGGATGCAAGCTCCGTGGGGACTTGTAGCTGCTTCCCCATGTTACACGTGGTCTGCAGACAGGTTGCTGTGATCCCTAAGTGGGTAGGTGACATTAGAGAGGGACATTAGCGTGACCTACAGTGACATGGAGAGCAGCTTTGGGCAGGACCTGCCAGCCTCTGGTATGAAATGTATTGGTGAGGGAAGGAGGAAGGCTGCTGGTGAAAATAGGCTTTTGTTTTTAAGGTGTGATGTGAATCTGGCAGCACCCTTGCTGAAAAATCACCTTTGCAAGAGAACAATTATTGATGCCTAGGAGTCTCCTCTTAAATTTCTCTTCCATAGTTTCCCCAAAAGATAGCAGATATTTTTCTGAATCTAGTCCGTTAACAAGTGCAGGACTAAAAGAAGAGTGTTTTGATGTGGGATGGATAAAGAGGCCTGAACAACAGGTATTTTTGAGCAGCAAATCTCTTTTTAGTCTGTGTCTAAGACTCTCTCTAACTAGCAGAGTCTGTGATGCTATTTGGTAGCCTGTTTCTCTAGAACAAACTGGATGTTTCAAGGGTGATTTGCTGCAAATAGCAAACAGATTGGTCAGGTAAAGGTACTGCTGCCTTGGCTGTGATTCAGAGGAAGGGGGTTTTTTGTGTCTTCTCCCAGACTGGAAAATGAGGTAATATGTTCCCAGTCTTGTACTTTGATTATCACAGGCTGAGCTGGGTTGTTTTTGTAGGAGCTCCTTGGTTATCATTTTGATGAGAGAGAATTGTATGCTGCCTCCAAGAGTGAAGGGCTGCGCTAATCCTGCCAGGAGACTAAGCCTTTGGTTCCAGGGAGTCTAGATATCTCAAATCTGATGTGTACTGCTACGTGTGGTATTCCTCCCAGACATGGGGCTGCCGCTAGTGATACCTTATGAGCTGGGGGTTATATTACAGCGTAACTGCACACTGGCATGGACTGTGTTTAAAGTTCTGTTTATTCACAGGCTTTTCCGTGGAACCGAGCACAGTGGTGGCTGGCTGTCAGTGCTTTGCAAATTCACAGTTGGAAAACTGAATGAACCCAACTGGAGTCTGTGACTTGTCCTCATTCAGGCAGTGAATTGTAGCAGAACCAGAATAAAAGTAGCCCTCTTGATTCCTTTGGTAATCATGTAACCATGAGAACATCTTCTTTTTATATAGGCTCAGTTCTGTCTCTCTTGCTTATTGACTCATAAAAAAAATAATCTGTAAATGTGTAAGTGTAGACATAAAAGAATTGGGCTGATTTCTCATAAACGAGGAAAATATTTGTCATTTGTGAGAGAGTTCTAGGAACCCTCTACCTTCTAAATAATCATCTTGAAGACTACCAAATGGACAATTTGCTTATCTTGCTGCTCTACTGCTTTACAAAGAGCATAGAAGCTGCTCGGGTTGTGCTCAGGGACTCACCTCTGAAAGGCAGATTCTGCCATTAAGAGCTTCTTTATTCTTTACTGTTGTCCCGCACCTTAAATCAGCAGAAGTGTTCATTACCAAATGTATGTCTGAATATCCCTTAGCAGAGCTGGACGTGCATTAACAATTTATACATTAAAACTATTTTACCTTCTGAATAGCAACAGGGAAGTCCTAGGTTCCTACCAGAAGCTCCTTGCTGCGTGTGGTGCATGCATTAGACTGGATCTCAGCCTGTGGCAAAGCTCCCATCATGTTGAGAAAGGAGCATGAGCTAGATCCCTTTTTGAGTATATCCAAGAACATCTATTAAACTAGCCATTTTATTATTAAATGGGTCATGCCACACTTTATTTTCCTGTTTTTCTCTTTTATTGCCACTCAGCTCTTTATTTCTATCATCTTAATGAGAACACTGTAATTCCCCTGGTAAAGGCAGAGTGCTGAAACACATTTTGCTCACAGCAGCATTCTATCAAAGTCACTCATAAGTCTGGTGTGCACCAGATGTGAAATGTACTTGCTTTATTGGCTCTGGAAAGCTTTTGCCCCATCAGAATAAGTGACTAAAAGCTTCTGGTGTGAACTGCAATTTATACTTGAGTTTACTGTTAACCTGCATACATGGTTGTGTGGAACTGCCTTCAGTACCGTGAGTGAAGGGTTGCTGTATGAGCACAGTCATGTTAATACTTAGAAACAGTGTAGAGTGGTTAAGACTTTAAGAAAAGGTACAAAAAGTAATCTTGTTTCCATGAGGTTTCTTTTTCTTTTAGAAAAGCTATAGCAAGTTTGTAAAATGTCGTTGGCATTACTTGCAGCTTGTTATAATGGAAGGTTTTCTTCCTATTACACTTAGTATTTGCTTTTTTTATGGACACACAGACTTCTTGGTGATTTAAGCTGCAGGCTGTTGACCTGTAGAGGGAGTGGACTGGTCCAGTGTGAGAAGGATTCTGTTCCCATTTTCATCACTGTCTGAATAGCCTAAAACACAGCCAATCGTGCCTCAGTTTCCCCTTCTGTGGGCTGTATCATGGTATGTTATTTTGAGGGGTATTGCTGAAAAGCTGCCATGAAAGGGAGGTAGATTGCAGCCAAAGTATCAGCAAGTTATACCTTTATTTCTTCAAGTTGAATTCTTAATTCTCTCTTTATGTGGGGAAAAGGGCTAGAAGTTACCTTGGTTTCTGATGAATTGTAAGCTGTACCTGATGGCTGTCCCTCCTTCACTCCTCTTGTCCAGGGGCAGTCCCAAGGAAGAAGGTGGCTTTCTAGAGTCTCTGAGCAGTCATGGGCTGTAGTCTGCGCTTGCTGCAATAGCTGTTCTGAGCAGAAGAAAAGCTGTGCTTTTGCAGCCTGCAGCTCCTCTGGAGTAAGGATGCTTCCTTTGTTAATCTTCTGGGGATTTCATAGTGCTCTTCAGGCTCAGACTGTCATCAGAAGCGTTAACCTAAAGCTGGTGATGACTCTGGTGCAGGCAAGACTCATGCCAGCGGTAATAACTTTTTCTCCCCTCTTCTTTTCCCATGCCTTAAATTTCTGTTTGACGTGGGACCAGCTGCCCACTCTGTACTGCCCTCTTGGGAGTAATCTATACGCAAAAAAATCTGTTTAAACTTACTTAGTGCCTCATAAAGATGGAATCACTGTTCCACTGCAGATGGAAATCTATAGTTCTCATATCCATGAGCCTCAGAAGCAGCACTGTCCTCAGTGACTTGCATGAGTGTTTGGTCCAGGTGAGGAGAAGACTGGCTTGGTTATTCAGATCAACCTTTTCTGTAAATGTCTTGGGAAGGAAACCAAGAGTCAGCAGAGAACCTACCCTCCCCCAGCACACAATCCTATTATCACACTGAGTCAAGGGAAAGAGCCAAGTGTTCCTACAATTCACATCGTCTATTCATTCTCTCAAAAATCTCTGCTGAAAAGACTGTGTAGTGATTTTATTTTTTTAATGATCAGCTCAAAATCTGGTGATTCTGGTGTTGAACTGGATCTCAGGATGGAGAGCAAGCTTAGTAAGAAATGACTCATCCTTAAACTTCTGGTGGCTGCTAAGAGCTGCCTCTGTAGCACCTATGTGCCACTGAAGTTTTGCCATCAGATTGTAATTGCAAAGTAATAGAAAAGTCTCTCCCACACCCCTACCCCAGTATTGCAGGGATGAGCAGTCAGTTCTTAACCAAAGGGCAGTATTAATGAAAAGGCATTAGTGTGATAAGTGAAAACAAAGCTGGCATGATAATAATCACTATATAAATCAATAAAATAAATACATCAAAATGAGTAAAAGCTTTTATAAAGATTAATCATGAAAATTGGCATGAACATGAGGATCTGTAAAAAGCAAGGATATGTGTAAAATGCACCCTGGGCAGTAAAATGGATTTCTTATTTTCAAAAATGGTTTTGCTTTTAGGTGGTATAAAACTAGAGCTATAGTTCCAAGTATTGCAAAGTCTTTGCAATTGAATTTTTTCTTCCATGAAAGCATAAAATGACATGAGAGAGAGGCATATGTTTAATAATACCTCAAATACATACTCATCACTTACCAGTTTAAAGCACAGCATCTGCTTCTAGGGGAAAATATGAATTTTGATGGATCAGAATCAATTTCCAAACAGCAGCCAAGCCCATGACACAGAATTTATAGTTAGTCTCTCAGTCTCTGTCAACTTGATTAGGTATTGCTATTCAATATGATAGAATCATCTTGATATCTATAAAGAGATATTTACAGATATTTGTTTCATTCACATTAAGGTAACTTCTGAGCAGCATCAGTGGATGAAATGAGGTACCTAGCTACCACTTAATGACTTCTTAAGAATAAAAAAAGATAGGGAAGTAAGTCTGCTTCAACCTTCTACCAAGCACTTAAGATTTAATTTTTTAAGGCCATATATTATTTGATGGAAAAATGCAAAATATTTTTGCACAGTATCTTGTTTTGTTTAGATCTACAAAAGTGATGTGAGCCCCAAGCTAAGAGCTGGGACCACAGGATTACGTAGTACAGACTTAGGAGGACAAGGATTTTCCCTCCTTTTTTATCCTTCATGACCCAAGGTGGTCTTTTGTAGATTCAGGTGCGCTAGGACACTACACGTAATCTGGCCTAGCTGCAGTCTGGACAGGTCTTGTGTTGTCTGTGGAGTAAGTATAGTAGGACTGTGTGCCAGACTGCTCTGTTGGAAAGACAGCAGGTGTCCGGAATACTTTTTTTATGGCTGTTTTTTGTCCATTTCAAGAGCTAAATATTTTCTGTAGTGATGCTGATACTTGGAATTAGCCCTTTGTGTCTGAACTGCTTTAGCAAGACTGGTCCTTACGACTACCCTGTAGAAGAACATAAGGACAGTATTTGTATAACCCCATCTTAAGGTGTCAAATGAAACTCAGGTGGCTGAGAAGACACTGCCAATTCCATATTGAGTCCTGTAGTCTAGTGGCATCTGATGGCAAGTAAACCTACATAACTTAGAAAGCAATGTAACCAATTCCACTGCTCCATGGCTTTTTTCAGCAGACACTTCAGCTGCCTCTGGTGGGTGTACTCCTGAGATGAGAGGTTTCTGCACCGTTATAGTAGGGTAAGACCCAAAGGCTCACTTGGTATTGAAGGTAGTATCTTCCGTACAAGGTGCTGCACAGGCATGCCAAAGGCTTGACCTAGCAATCTTACAGATGAACTTTAGAGTGCCTGACTGTCCTGAACTGCCTTGGGGCTCTGAGTGCTGCTGTATAGAATCAAGCACCTTAGTGGTATTTAGCAAGTGATTTATGATGGAGCAACCACAACCTTGCCTCTTATTATGGATAAGCACTCTGCATATACTTTCACAAGAATAAATCCATCTATTTTACTCTTTTCAGTACATCAGTTTTAAAGGATGGTTATTAATTACCTTCTTAGTGTATTCATACATGCATGATTAATGTGTAAAGTTTTTACTTGTGAAATTTCAAGGCGTTAGTTCAAAGAATACAGAAAGAACTTAAGACAATGGAGGGATTTTAAATATCACAGATGATACCATTAAATTTATTTGCTACTTTCTGGACTCAAAAGTCTCAGGAAGTATCATTAATACATATAATATCTCTTGCATTTTGCTAGCTAAAACATAGGAATAAAAAGAGCAAGTGTAGCGAGGCAATTGCATGGGAACTTCAGAGCTATAGAAGGCAGAGAATTATTCCCCCAGAAGCTGTTTTTAATCAGCCTTTCCCCTCTTTAGCCTGCTTTATATGAATCTGTGCCATATTCTGCCTTCCTCTGTTCTTACTGGGTTTCCATTAATGCTGACAGTCATCATGCATATATATGCGTTTGAAGTATCTATGTATGGATTTTTTGTCTTCTAATGACTCTGCTTGCTTCCTGGGACCATGGTCTTTCCCTCTCCAGAGTTCTTCATCACATGGTGGATGTGACAGCCGTTCTGGAGGGCCATCCTTTTCTGAGGGGCTCCTTCTGACAAAGAGCCACCCACTCTGCTGTGCAGACCACTGTCAAGTCCTTTAAAAACAAATGAGAGACAAATTTCAGAGAGCCTCGTTCCGAACCTAACAATATCAGATAGGTCATGGTAGCTTTGTTTGGCAGCTAGTTAAATTGGATAGTTCAGCACATCCCTAGATGTTAATGGTTAAATGTATTCATTGTTCCAACAAGGGCCCTATTCATAAGGGGACTATTCTCTGCTCGTTATGCATGCATAATTCCCATTAATGCTGCTGGGGGTTAAGTGTGTATAGCGAGGGGGGGAGAATGAAGCTTAGGTTTACACACCCATGTTTGCACTCAGAGAAGAGGCTTTGTAACACATGAGAAATTGATTGTGTTTCCCTTAACTTTAAGGAACTTTTAAATCTCTGCTTTAAAGAGGAAATGAGAATGGAGAAAAAGTGACACTTGCATAACTGACTACTGCCTTGCACACTATACTTCATCAATGATTAGAAATATTACTCTGGTGCTATTATTAGGGAAGCCTTTTGAAAGTAACTAAGTGCTTGGAAATGCAGAGTTCTTATTTGGGTATCAAAAAAATGACTCAGAATCTTTAACTTCAGGCACAAAGTTTTGCAAACTTTTGACTCGTGTTAATCAGGGTGACAAGATTTTGTGATTTTATTATACAATATGGGTATTTTCCATAGAAAACCTTCAGATTAAGATTCCTCACTCTTAGGTGCACATCAAAGTCGTGTAAAAGCCATAAAGAAGCTAAGCATCGCCTAAGAAAGCCTTTCAAGTTCCAGAAAGTGCTTGAACTACTGAGGGTTTTGAAGCGCTCTAATCTCTGACATGGGTGACGTGCTAGGCTAGCACTTTTTTGTTTTGTCACAAATCATCCATGCACATAGTGCAAAGGGACCCTGACAAAGTCATTTTACTTTTGAAAAGAACTGCTTTTTTCATACTATTATGTCTCCCATTCACATCTACATGTTTGCTTCCACTTTGTTCAGGTCTAAGTAGCAGGGCATTTGCATAGTCTTCCCTTTGTTCTCGGTAAATATGGAGTAAAATGAGCAAGATCCGTGCTGTGAAATTAAAGCTCTACTCTTGAGAGATCTTAAAGGCCAAATCCTCACAAAAGGTACAGCAACATAGTGCCAAAGGAGCTAGTGTCCAGAACAGCTTGCCCTGAGTGTTTGTGCTAGGAAATGTGAATAAAGGGAACGTAATCTGGTGAAAACTGGGTGTAATTAGAAAAATACACTGCTGAGAGCTGCTGAAAGAATAGAATAATAGAAAATAGTGCTGAAATGGACCTGAAGTGATCATCTGGTCCATTCCTACTACTTGCAGCCAGGATAAGCTGTGTTTAAATCAATGATACAAGATCACAATCCTTTTAGGCTGTTTATTCCAGTGCTTAATTACTTTACTGTTTTTTCCTGATTTAAAACCTAACTCTCCCTCACTGAAATACAGGCCTTTTGCTTCTTATCCTATTCTAAACCTTCCTCTTTGCAGTAACATTCATGTATGTGACAAACTGCTCTGGTTTGTTCTGTTCTGAAGCAGTGCTCTATGCATTTGCACTAGTGACAGAGCATTCAGCTTTTTTGTGTAAGTGAATCCAGCCTAAGTTTGGGATACATGCACCTGGAATGAATGAAGTTAATTGAAGATGCGGTGACTCATTAAGCATCATAACTTGATTTGGTGTTTGAGCCCAAAGAATGTGTTTCTTCCTCCTTTGTAAATTTTGGAGTATTGTGAAGAAGGAATTGTGTAGCAGACATAGTGTGGAGATATCAAATTCCATGCTCGTTAAAGCAAAATAGCTAATTACAGATTTGCCATATAATGGTAGAGGGGAACATGCAGAAAGAGCAGTTTTCAAGTGATCAAACTCTCAACAGCAGTTGAGTTGCAAGGTTACTAGTGGAAAACTGCAGTGTTGTCACACAGCAGCATGGAGATACCTGGAGACCTGAGACTTACATGAAGTAGGGTGTCTCAGGGCTGCAGCAGGGCATTTGCTCCTAACTTGAAAAGAATATGTATTCACCCTAGACTTTGCTGGCAGTAGTTCACTATATTGCAGGTGTGTAGGACAGAAGATGGAAATCAGGCTATTGAAAGCAGAGGAAGGTAGGCAAAGTTTGAGATCTCTTGCAAAAAGAAACAGGATTTCTAGAGCAAGTCCGAGGATCTTCAGTTTTTCAGGTAAAGAGTAGCTCTGGCGCTTAACCCTCTGTTCTTCAATGTGTCACTGTCTTGGGTCCTTGTTCTTGAGCAATGTTTTATTGTTACTGATGAAGGGGAATTATTCTTACTTTGTGGCTGAAAAAACAAGCCTCAGAGATTGGGTTGTTTATGGTTGTCTCCAGGTGGATTTGGTCTTGCTCCAGCATGCTCTAAATAGCTACAGTCCAGTGCTGTGCTGCAAGCAGCCATACCTGGCATGATGCTGTGCCTGAATTCAGATTATCCTCTACTGCTTCCAGATCAGAGTTTGTGTCTTGCCACTCCAGAGCATGCATGTCTGTCTGAAAAGCATTGTATGGCTGTACTCCACATGACTTGTCCGGGAGTCTGTCAGAGAATGAAATCTCAAACCCTTCTGTCCTGTGTTCCCACCCCATTGTCCTTCCAGAAGGACACACAAAAGGTGGGAACTGGAAGGCTTGTGTTATGTTTCCAGAAGGGATGGGGGCTTGCTAAGTAATATTTGGGGAACAGCACCCAGGATCTTGTATGGCTGCCCTGTGTTGGCAGTCAAAATATTCCTTCCTTGCAACACATAAGATGAATCAGTTTTTCAGAAGTGCAGAATAGCGTGAGCTTTTTAGTTATCTTCTCCTTTACATGGGCAGTTAAAAGGAGAAGTGCAGTAAGTCTGAAGGCCAGAGAACAAAGCATATGTAGAAAAAGCACTCACTTCCTGAAACAGAGTAGGGCTTTAAAAAAAAAAAAAAGAGATTGGAAACATTACTCTGAGAGAGGCTTTCAAAATTCTGCTCAGAGAAGACTTGACTTTAGTGTCCTAATCTTAGTTTTGAAGTCTGGGGAAAAAATATATTTTGCCATTTGGAGCAGCTCAAAGTTGTATTTGGCTAAAGTATTGCATTTTCAGTTTCAAGCTGCAGTAATCAAATTTACTCTTCCTAACCTGGTTTGCCCTAGATGTGTCAGAAAATATAAACATTTGCCTTCCCCAAAAAGTAGCTGTGGTTTGGTTGTACCTGGTTGTGATCTACAGCTCACTGGGAGCTCCCCCTTTACTGGTCACGGACCTGCCCTGCTCTGTGGCTTTCTCCGATGCAAATAAACCCCAACTGTGATGAAATGTGTCAATGTTGTTTGTTGGCAGGGCTGTTGGCTTAGATTTAGGAAGTTTACTCTGGAGTCACTATCACAGGTGCCAAAACATTAGCTGAGTAGCAAGAACTGAATAGGGCCAGCTTGTGTCAGTTTGGCTGCCGCTGTGTCTCTCCGATGCCTGCCATCCTCAACCCAGCTTCCTTGCTAACTGCCTGCCTCTGGCCTTTCCAAACGTGGACTGTGTGTAGCCAGCGCTGCCTGCCAGTGTGTATAGCTGGCTTCAAACAGCTCTGCAACATGGTGGCGTGCTCTGTGCATCTTGAATGATTAGCTCTGAAGCATCAGTAATGCTGTCAGTGTTGAACAGAATAACACAAGCAAGAAGGGAAACATAATCAGTTCAATGTACTGGGAATGGTGCCTTGTTTTAGTGATGGAAGGGAAGAAACATGATTTCTTAATTTATAAAACAGGTGCACAGGATCACAATCAAATACAGGCTCTCAGAGAACACTGGACATGCACATAACAAAAGGCAGTATCTACTAGGAATTGCTTGCAATCTTAGCAAACAAGTATCCTCCTTTCTTACACATGGGAAACAGAATGTGGAGACTAAGGGACTTGCCTAAGGTCAAACATACATTTTTTTTTTTGTATTGCCAGACCTAGGAGCTCATCAGAGGTTTTCAGAAGTTGGTCTGTATTCCCAGCTTAAAGGCTTTTGGAACATCTTCCAAAGGATCCTGCCTCTCTTCAGTGTTTCAGGAAGCTGCATCTGTTTCCGAATCCGTTATCTTGGCTCATGATGTCCCAGCAAGATACAGGCCTTCCTGCTAAACATACTGCTGGGGACCAGGAGTGGGTGGCAGGATGCATCATGTGCAGCGAGCTTGGCTACTTTCCAGCTTGGGGGTATGGCTGGTACTCAGAAATAGGGGAATGGTTCCTTCAGGTGGGATTTCATTTTCTTTAACCAGGACAAGACTGTTGTTTTCGTTACTGTGCAGTTGTCCTGACCTTTCACATGGCATAACTTGGAACAAGCATTCAGCTCGGCCAGCCTTACTGCTGGGCTGTGTGGATGTGCAGAGGGATGGACTAGCATGGCAGTGTGGGGCCAAACTGCTGAGAGAGCACTTGCAAGTTTTATTTCTTCTGCACGCTGGTGTGGAATGAGTGTTCATCTGTAGTTAAACTGTCATGTATGTTGGGTTGTTTCCTCTTTTGCCTGCTGCGGGTTGCCTCCCAATGCCTGTGGGTCCAATTCGTGACAACAAACTCTAGTTTTACATCAGTGTCACTGCTCCTGACAGCAGTGGAATTATCTGCATGAGGAACTGAAGAAAGGGAACAAGATGCAGAGACCTTGTGATACTGTAGCCTTGCTGTTGCCTGTTTTAATTACTGTGTCATGGGTGATGAAGTTGAACAATTGGAACTGTGAGGGGTGTCTTACCTAGTAATCAGTTGCTTTGTTCTGGTTCAGCTCTGTAAATGATTGCTATTCCTTTTGTGTAAATAGCATCAGCTCATTGTGCTTTTCATCTAATTTTGGGGTATTTCACCTAGGTTTTTAGAGTCTTTTCCCCTTTTCTCCCTAAAAACAAAGAAATAAAATGGAAGGGGGAGTGGAATCCTAAAGAAATTTGTTCAAATACTGGTGAAAATTCTGATAGAAACTGTCCAGTAAGCCTGTGTATAACTGTTGACTTTGGTCCGTGACTTCAGAATGAGAAATGACCAAACTGGTCAAAAGCATTTGGACTGTAAAATTAACACTTCAGGGAAGATGGATACATATGTTTAAAGGCAAGAGAACATGTTGTCTGAGTACTTGACTTCATGTATGGCTTTCAAGTGAGATGGCAAAAATGGAAATATTCAAATCTTGGAGGAGAAGGGAAGGTTGGGGAATTGTTAGTCCTCACTTCTCCAATACTGTTTTTCTTGCATTTTCCTGTTCTGAGGCTGTGGCCCAAAGATCTAATAGCCCCATGGTTCCTTTTGAGTTTGCTTTGCTTTTGTTTCTTCTCCCAGTCTAAGCTTCTTACAGATTTTTATGTTGACAGATAAAATGAGAAAGAATTGAATGTGAACACATCAATATCTTTGAAATTTTCTGTGCTGTGTCACCTTATATGGATCTTACCACAGTGGCTAAAGCATATTAGGAAGCAGTTCTTATAAAAAAACGTCATCTGTCATTGGTAAAACAGTTGGCGCTAACATCTGAATTATTGTTAGGTTTCAAAGTTGAGATGAATGAGGCAATTCGCACCTCTCATAAAGCTATTTTATTTCATCTCCCTGTAGAACTAGATAGACAGCCTCATATTGATTTGCATTTGGAAGTTTTCTTTATAACTGTACAGGGCTAGAAACCTACCTCTTTCATTTAAAAACAACTTCCGTTTCACTGTAAACACTATAATCCACAGAGTGCTTCATAGCTGTGTTTCAGTTTAGGCTTTCCACCATATGTGGTTTGTGGCACTTTCTTGTGGCAGTGAAATACTCTCCCCCCACTGGAGAGCAGAAATGGAGTTGTTAGTTTGTTGTTGTCCTTGGGTGATATAGAGCAGGAAGATTTACTAGACTTTTAGAAAATATTTTGTATGCATTTATGACTTTTGCTGCTGGGAGAAAAAAGTATGGAATTTTCTGCTGTGAATGTGGTGAGATGTAATGAAAGATGAGTCATAGTAGACTCTAAATTAATGAAAGTTCTTGTAATTTTTTTCTCACTTCTGTATTGCAGTTATACATATTGCCCCAGGAATGTTGAGGAAGGAGTTGGCATTATGGTACATAATGTAGAAACCCCCTTGGCATAGACCCACTGACCTCTATCAGCCTAGATTGTTTTAAAATGTACTTTATATGCATCAGTCCAGTTTTCATGCTTTTATATCAACTCTAAGAGGAAAGAGAAGGATGGATCCTCAAGAGTGTAAATCTTTTTAATTTGCGTGTACTGTGGAGTTAGCAAGCCCTTTAGCATTCACAGTCTTACTGTCAGCAGGTCTCCCGCAGAGGCCCATATTCAAAGAGTTTGTCTTACTTAACACTGGACTGATGTGAAGTCATTTCACTTAATCAGTGTCAAATAATTTATCACTTGTCTATAGGAGTGCAAGATCTGGGGGTAGTGACCACTGTGCTCTCCCTTGGGCCTGGTAGCTAGTGCTTGCTCTACTCAACACCTGGCACTTACCAATCTGGGTCTCTTCTCAGCTGCTCAGTTTTAAACATTAACAACTTGGACTGAGATTGTCCTTACAGAACTTACAGATTCTGTCCTTGGGTTTCATGCCTTCTGCTACTGAAATTATGCTGTTCCTGAGGTCAGGGCTGGCGGTGGGGAGGGGAGGAATACAAGAGGAGGGAGTAGTGAGCTGGAGGAAGGCAGTAGAGGGGAAGCTGAGTGGCCATGGGGAAGAACAGTAGAACAGTGCCTTGTTTGAGGAGGGTGAGAAGTGGTCGGAAGGAGTCCAGGGAGTAAAGGGAGGAAGTGGCTAGTTAATGGTTTTGCAGGGTTTGAGTGGAGGGATATTCAGTTTTTAGGGCACAGTCAGACATGTTGTGCTCCTCAGGTCCAGGCACGAGGCAGGTTCTATGGGGTACAAGCTGAGGTGAAAAAGCTAATGAGTATAGGCATACAGTTAACCTATGGTGTAGGGCAGAAGGTGGTTTGGAAACTAGGCCAAAAGTCAGAATACAAGAGAAGTGAGAACCAGGCAAGCAACAGAGGGAAGTGGGGAAAATTTTGGATGAAAAGTACTTAGCAACAGATCTAACAATGCTGCATTGTGCAGATGCTGCCCTTAAGACCTGTATATTTTGGAGAGTTCCTGCTCCGGAAGCTGATCAGAGCCAGTGCCTGATGGTCTCCAGCTGTCCTGCAAGCTGTGGCACTTGCTGATGCTGCCAACTCTCTGGAGTCGTGACATCTTGCTGTTCCCCTTCCTTTCCCATTCTAGGTTTCTACCCCCCTTGAATTTGGTGGCATAATTGCAGTGCAATCAAAATTGTCCTCCCATTTTGTGGGGTTTTGTATTTTTTTAGGTTTACTCAAGCACTCTTGAGCTACTAATGCAAGCTATTTGACTTTACTAGAGTTGAAAGTAGCTACATGTGCTAGTAGTTACCTTAGGTCATCTAAGTGGTGCTTGAGAAAACTGGAGGTGTTCATCTTTTATCCTTGACTATTTCAATTGGAAATCTGGTCATGACCTTAGTGATGCTTCAGTGTATTTTAGAAAAACAGAATGTAAAGTCCACAGATCAAGTTAAACAATACCTCTGTTAACGTATAATATGAAACAAGGGATCAGGGAAAGGAAATTTTCACAGCTTGTATTTTCCAAACTACAGTTCTAAGTTGTCATGCTGGATATATACGTGTTGTCAAGCTGCATATAGCGAGAAGGGACAAAGTCAGGATCTACTTTGGTATTTTTTCAGCTTTTTGCCCTTAAAGGACCTTTAACATACTGTTTGTCTATGTATTCTTTATATTAAAGCTGATAGTGGGATTACTTTAACAAAATAAAGAGTTAGAAACAGATTGGTAAGTTCTTTCTGACTAATCAGAAAATGTGTGTGGGAGGGCCTGGCCACAGTTTATCTGAGGCAGGAAGAGCAGACATTTCCCTTTGACTTAGAGTCTCTGCCCCTTGGAGCCTACCTGGATGTTACCCCTTGCTCATGGGAGCAGAAGGTTTATAGGGTTAGGTGCTATTTAACATACCAGTCATTTGCACTGGTGCATAACGCTGTGTGCCAATCAGTCTGTTGCACTTGCTTGTTCATTTTTCTGGTAATTCCTGGCATGCACTACTTCAAGCGTAGTAACTACCATATTTTAAACATCAGTAAATCAAATAGTAGCTATTAGACTATGCACACGTGCTCAATGAGTTTAATATACTCTGTGTGTCTGTCTAGTTGAAAACATTTTATTAGTTGCAATGGGACTGGGTTGTGCACAGTGAGCTGTACTCCCTGCAGGTGAAGATAGCTTGTGTTTCTGTGGATGAGTGTTTCTTGACAGCAGCCTTGCAGATGAAGGTAATGATGGCTTTAGCACCGCTGGGGCACAAGTAAAGGATGGACCTCACAAATTTCTGGCAGCCTACAGTGGTTGGATTCCCTTTCCCTGGTATGGCTGTGCTAGTGTGGGCTTTTCTCATGCACCAAGTAGTTGCAGGTGGAGCCCTGGTTGGAAATTGCTTCCTTTTTCACTTGATTTGTCCTCCTCCCCTAAATTAGTTGGATTTTAATTGCTGAATTTTCCTGTAGCTGAGGCAGCAGCTGCACCAGACAGATGAGTCTCAAGGAGGACAAAATGTTGGCTCGTGTTCAGCGGGGCCAGGCACAATGCGAGGTACTTTTGGCACCTTCCTCTGTGTTACTGAGGCATAATCAATCTTGGAGTCTTTGAAGACATTTGTACAACATTAAAATCTTGGGCTTTGGACTAAAGCTTTGTTTGGAAATACTGTTGAAAAGTTTGTAAAAATACGAAGGAATAAAAACTATGAGAAGACAGATTGCACTGAGTTCGCCCTCTGCTCATCCTTGCTTAGGAGTAGTCTGCAGTGGAAGCTATAGGCTCAGCTTGTTTAAAAAAAATCAACCTGTCTCTGAAAAAGTCAGTGAAGGTAGATCAACTAGCCTGTGTTAAAAGTTTGGCTTTCTGGTTTCAGAGTATAGCTTTTACAGTGTGGACAGCACTTTAAAGACAGTGCGGGGCAGTTGACATCTCCACTGTGTGTTAGAAAAACTGTTAAATTACATGGTCAACTAACAAAACCGACTTCATCTAAAAGCTAAATATATGTTCATTTTATTTATTAAACAGGTGCCTCTCTCCTTTTAGGATCCTAAACTAATTCAGCTAGCTTTAATGGCCAAAGTCTCTTTGACTTTATTTGTACCAAAGTTCAGAATGGAGCCCAAAACCTCTGCTGATTTAAAACAAAGAAAAAAATCCCCAAACAATACAGAACAAAATACTCCACAGCCAATTGCAGTAGAGCTGGCCAGACAGACATCAGGTAAGGATGTGTAGTTTTCTGTGCATTTGGCAGCTTAAGTAATTTATAATAGTGATAGGGAGGTGTTTGAAGGTAATGCCTTTGGCATGCGTTATTTTAGGGTTGCAGAGCAGTTTGGAGTAGCGATCATTGTTGCTTTCCAAATTACTTGTGCTTTAGACTCCAGTGTATTAATAACTTTTCTTGCTCTTCTGAATGTGACTTTGTTTTTCGAAGTGGAGCAAGTTACTTCACCCTGTTTTTTATAACGACAGTAAGGTTGTAAAGTCTATAGTTTTCCCACTTTAGAAAATAAAAAGCTTAGCCACAGTTTTAACCAGTACTCAAGGGAAAACCAGATTTGAATGGAATAATAATGTACATGATCATCAGAGTAATCCTATCTGATGTGAAGCAGAAAATGGATTTGTTTTAGCTATAAACCTTTTAGAATTGAAGCCCAGGTATGTCTGGTGGAAGGTGTTCTGCTCTGTCAGTAAGTTTATGCATAAGAAAATGAAATAGAGAGGTGTCTTGGGATGCAGGTGCTCCATGTCTATGGCATAAAGCTGGAGTCTAGCAGAGGGCTCCTGTCAGGGGGCTGGAGTACATGTGGGAATTAGGGAGCTGGGTTTGCTCAGTGGTAGGGAGAGAAGGTTAAGGGAGATCATACTTCAACTGTCTACTGGGAGGAAATAGAGAAAAAGGAGTCTGATTCTTACAGGCACATGGTGATATGTTGAGAAGCAATGGACACAAGTTGGAACATGGGAAATTATCATTAGATACAATTTTTTAATTTATTTTTCCAACAACAAGGGTGGCCAAATATTAGAACAGGAGCCCTGAGAAGTTATGGGATCATCCATCCTTGGAGATGCTTGAAACTTGCCTGAATGAAGCCCTTATATGTTGGTTGACCTGCTTTAAGGGGTAGGTTGAACTAGAAGTTCTTTCCAAACTAAATTATTAGTTAGGAAATAAGGGACAGGTAAGAAAATCCTAGAGAGAAATTAGCAGAATCAATTGCTGAAATAACATTGGTAATTTTTCTTCCCTCATTCACAAATGGTGCTTTCTCCAGTGCATAGAATGGCTTTGTTCCTAAACTTCAAGGAGGACTTTGCCCTGAAGGTTGTGTCCCTCTTGCTGATCGGCAGTGCCCGTACAGAGCAGAAGCGATTGCTGCGGCACTGTGGGGTGCTGTCTGTCCCCGGGGTGAGAGCTGTGGTACTTAGCCAGCATCTCGGCTGCATTCATGCAGTGTGCTGCTTGGTCACCACCGGGTTCCTGTGTTCTTCCCCTCTTCTGTTGGAGAGAGTATTTTGCATTAAGATGAAAGAGATGAGATAAACTAAAATTAGTATCAGAGTTATTAAAGACTTCAAGATATTACTAATCAGTTCTAATTTAATCTCAGCACCCAGGCATGTGTAGTACTGAAAACTTTTATTAGGTTTTTATAATTGTGTTAAAAGTGATATCCCCCAGGCTAGCACTGAAGCAAGTGAAATGGCCGAGATCTGTGCATGACAGTACTGACCTGATAGCACTGCTAGGGGAGCGGGGTTTGCTCTTTGCTGGTCTTTTAATGCTCTGTGTTTTACATCAGTCTCCTTAACTGTCAGGGGCTTAGTGCTATTTCTATTTAAGAGTGCTTTCTGCATCATCTTGGCTCTGGACCAACAAAAACTAATCTTCAGGCTCCTGGAGTATTTATCGGAGGAGATAGCTGGGTGGGGAATCCCAGGAGTGTAGTTCCAGCTGAGATATCCATATTCGTCTTAAAGCTTTCTGGAGGAGATGCAGGTTCCTGTGGTGTCTTGGTTCAGAGGGGAAGGCCAGGCACAGCACTGATAGCCAAGCATTGCTTCCTTGCCAGGACCAGTGTGTAGTCAGCATGGAGCACTTTGTATTTCAAACCCTTTTGATGCAGGTCTGAGCTTTGCAAAAGTCTTTCAAACAAAAATTCAGAGGGTTGCTGTAAGAAGAAAGGCTCTGAGTAACAGCAGTCTGGCACTGGAGATGCCAAGTAACATTTACAACCCCTTTGCCCAGACACCTATTTGCGAACTGACTTAGTTGCTTAACCGTCTGTAGTATAATTTCACGTACGCTTTGTAGCACCAGCTCAGAAGCAGTCCTTCCCCGACCCCCAGTTCCTTGTGACAGAACAAACATATGTTCATGGGGTGAACTGGGTGAGGGAACTGATGCAAGTTCCAATTAGCCTGGCCAAGAAGCTAATTTCAACCCGGGACAGCTTCTCTCGCAGATGAGAGCAGGTGAGCGTGCCCAGCCTGTGACGGGCTGCTGCTGTTAGCAGCCTGCTGGCTTATGCCAGGGTGAGGTGGTCTTGTCTCAAGGGCTTTCAGCAGGGTTCAGGACTTCAGGTTTCAATGTGCAGGGTTGTTTTTTCCTGTTTTTGAGATTATATCAAAGTGTGAAACAAATCCACCTCTAATATGGTATCCTAAACCAGCCCAGTCTGTGGCAACTTTGATGTTTGTTTGTGAACTGATATAAAAATGTAGGTGAATTGAAATATTTCACTTTGATTTTGATCTTTTTGATATAAATTATCTGCTCTTTCAAATGTGAGTTGTTGTAAACTGGAAACAATGTTTTCAAGTCAAATGACATGTTTCAACTGGCTCAGTGTTTTTATTTCTTTTTTCCTGGCAAGGGAGATTTATTGAAGCTTCTCCCCGCAGTTTTGGTCTCAATGAGCTGTTGACCTGGAGCTGGCCCTGAGCAGAGCCTGGTTGCTTCAGTGTTTCTCTGCTGCTTTTTCAGGGTGCATCCTTGTACCCTCTTGTTTTTCATCATCATCAACTGTATTTGGAGTCTTGCTTTGTGTTAATCTGCAAGGCCAGATGGTGAGGATTAATGCAATGTAATTGCTCATTAATATTTCTGTCCCAATGCCTGGTCTGGGCACTCCGCGGTGGCCTGGGTGAAAATCCTCTGGAGGAATATGGCCTTTTGGGAGAATCAAGGAGAAAGGGTTTCTTTGTCCCTAGAGGCCGATGGGGATGTGGAGGTGGGCACCTCAGGGCCCCCGTTTCCATCTTGCAGTGGAGGGAAGGATGGATATGTTGGAAACGTGCTGTAGTGCCAGGTTTCCTGTTGGGGTGTTTGTACTGATTTTGCTGAGAAATTGCATTGGAAATATCTGCTTTTTAATATTCCGTGACTATTTTGGCTCTTGTATTTTTTATGCATGCCTCTGGTTTTGGATTTGCTCTACTTAATAGCCTGTTGCTTTTTCCTTCCTTTCTTAAAAGATGTATTTGCGAAGCACCAGAATATATTAATCTGTAGTCTGTAACAGCTCCTTTCGGAAACTTTCTGGCACCTGCAAATCCCATGGTGTGGAGTAAATAGACACTGACTGTCCATCACAGCTATATGATGTAGGTTTCCTGATTAAGGACACTAAACTTACTGATACACATACAAAGATGGAATGATTAGAAAAAACAAACAAACAAAAACCCCAACCAACCAAAAATATTCCACAATAACTAAGTTTTTAATCAACTTTCAGCTTTCTCTGTAGTTGTGAGGTGGGAGTGATTTCAGTGCCTTTACATAGGCAGGCTAGAACTTGGTTTCAAAAATGTCAAGGTTAAGTAGATGAAGATCTACTAAATTTAAAAAGCAGTTCTTTTTTATTCAGGTGAATGCTTGTTGACTTTCAATATGAGTTAAGCCTAGAAGTTGAAATAGCAGCCTCTGCCTTCCCAGGAATTGTAGGTAGCTCTAGGTCTCTATCAATGTGGAGTCCTCTGGTGCCAGATAGCTAAACTCAGGCTGTTGCAGAAATCAATTCGATTTTCATAGCAACTATTGCTGCTTATTTTGTTTTGCGATCTGATTCACAAAGGAACTAAACATGTTCAAACTAGAGAGAAAAGGAGGGGGAGAGGCAAGCCACTCCAGCTTCCATAGCTTTTAGAAAATTCAAATGCCTTTTTCTTTTTTTTTTTTTTTTTTTTTTGGTGAGCTGCTTAGGAGTTCAGAGACTTTTTGAGATGTTTCCCTAGTGTAAGAAGTGAATAGGTGGTTCCTTGAGGCACTACACAAGTGAATATTAGATCCTAATCGGAGGTGTGGTTTTCATGCAGGTGTTCAAGTTATGATGCCCTTAGTGCACGGTGTACAGTGGCAATCTTGTCACTTTGAATGTCCATCTTCAGTGATTCTTCTGTGCCCTTGACTGAGTCTAGATGATCTTGTGCCCAATGCTCTTGATACCGTAGAATAAGTTAGTAGCTGATAATGCGATGTTATCCAAATTTAGTTGAAAGTCATAAACGGTTGTCCTTGAGATGCTGAGTTTCAGTGTCATTCCTTACGGGTTGTGTTTTCTTTCAAAATTTTAAATGTGGTGGTTGTTTTGACATTAAGAAGTATTATTTATTTTTATGGTATATGTTGGAAGGTTTTCTAATTAATGTGTGTTTCTTGTTTCCTTTAAGAGTCAGATTTACAGATCTGTCAACACAGAGCTCCAACCTGCTGCACAAAAAAAATGGAAGAAAGTTACCAGGCAGCTGTTCGAAGGGAGAGGACGCAAAGTATCCAGGCACTGAACTTTGAACTGAAGTACATGATTGTTGGTCATATCACAGCTTTTCAAGGTAGGAACTCTTGAGGTACTGCAGTCCTATGAGCAGTTTATAAAAGTATCCTCTGCAATCAAAAGGGAAAGCTCTTTCCTGTGTTTTTCATTTCTATTGCATTGCATGCTATAGTCACTGGCTTATGGTTTACTTCCCTGTGCTTTGAGGATCCTGCTTTTGGAAAAAAAGTGATGGCACTTAATCTTGACTGGTATTTTAAGCATCTGCTGAACTCTAATTAGGAATAGACGTAATCTTAGACCTTGTTCCCGGGATCATTTTAAAAAAGATTGGCATGGATTTTTTCAAGGCATTTTCAACTGTCATCTAGGTG